>NC_053396.1:97439787-97747620 GCF_905171765.1 Bufo bufo
GAATGAACAATCGTTCATCACTAGGCAACAGCAATGTCCCTGCAGGAGCAGCCGCAGCAACAGGATCTGGTGCCATGATGCCCGAAGCAGCTGCAATTGGCATGGTGTGTTAACTTTGGGGATTTTTTTTTATTTTTTTTTACCTTTTTGAAATCCTTATCAGTAATGACTTAAATATCTTGATCTTCTTTTCTAGACTCCACCGGCAGCTGACCGCTTTGGCCAGCCCGCCAACATTGAAGCCCTTGGTGCAACTAATCAGCAAGCTTTCCAGCGCGGCACACCAGGAGCTGACTTTGGTCCTAATAAGCGTCGTAGATACTGACAGCCTCTTTTTGTTTAGTTTTTTTTTTTTTTAATGTCATCAGCCGTATGAGTTGCCCAAGATTAGTGTGACTGGATTTGTATTGGTAGTGTTCATGTTGTAGGGCATTTTCTGGTGCAAATGGAGACCAGTCCTATGTTTTTAGGCACACTTTGGGGAGGGGATAAGGGGTGGGAGGGAATACTGCTTTAAAACTGGTGACCTTCTAATGTGAACTTCACAACAAATATACTGCTGACCATCTTTTCTAGCAGAAAAGGCTTAACCCCTTTTGGACAATTCTAAGCTGTAAATTGCCACTGTGCCTCCCATTCCCACCTCTTTGGTCCACCATACCTTTTGAGTTATTGTTCCTGAAAAGCAACCACATAGCTGACCTGAGCTTTTGTGGTAAAGATCATATTTTTTTTATATGTATTTTTTTTTCCCCCATTCTGGACCATACTGTATGTAGTATTGTTTTTGTATAATGTTTTTTATTTCTACATCATGATAATTTTGTCCACTTGGCTAAATGTTCTAGTGTAAGGTATCACTAAAGTGTCATGGCTTTTCATATGTTCTATTAACCTTCCAATGGCATCACATCACCTCCCTCAATGTCTAATCCTCAGTATTTTCTGGAGGAGTTTATTGATTACTTGGCAATGTGGAAACAGTTCATAAATAAATGGGATTTTAAGATTTTCTTTTTTTTTTTCTTTCCCAGTCTGGTTTACTTGTTTCTTCTATATATTAGCATAAGGTCTGTAAATGACGAAGTTAACAATCTCCACATAAAAATGTAAATGAGGCAGCCTGAAGTCAAGTGGTGGTCTGCGCAGTGAGCCTCAGAAGTCCAATAAAGTGCAGCTGGGCGCACTGTGCAGGCGCCAAAAACAATTGAGGACAGCACAAGCTTGAGATATCGGGTGCATCGTCCCTGAAGGATAAAAAAAAAAATCTAAGTTGGCCATCAGATGACAGAACAAAAGACATTTGAGTCAAGACTTGTGCTTCAAGAAGAGTTTTCCAAGATTTAAATACTGATAACCTATTCTCTGGATAAGTCATCAGTATCTGATCGGTGGGGGTCTTACACCCAGGATCCCTGCAGATCAGCTGTATGAGAGTCTTTGAGTGCCACAGCCTTCTCCGTGATCGCCAAGCACAGCGCTGTACATTGTATAGTTGCTGAGCTTGGTATCGCAGCTCGGCTCCTTTTCAATTCTATCGGGAAGAGTTGCGTCGGGGGTCCCAGGTGTTGGACCCCCACTGAGCAGATACTGATCAGTATTTAAGTCTCTGAAAACCCCTTTAAGGTACCGCAGATGGTTGGGAGGGGCATCATGGAGATGTCAGATTCCCTTTAAAACAAACTTTTGTGTAGCAAATAGAGGAGATTAGTCCAGTAGAGAATCCTAAAGTGGTGGCCTGGTACTTTATGGGTTTAGTGGCCAAAAGCAGGGAATGGGTGTGAGTATTTCTGTTATATTTTTCTTTGTTGGATCCTCTCCTGCTTTTGGCTTCCAAATACGTGTGACTAGTATACTGCTGCATTAAAGAAGCCTTACAAGTGTATCAGTTTTTCAGGAGTTTTCCTCCATGTTACTGACTGACAAACAAACAGCCTATTTAAACAAGGAAGTTGTCAGTATACTGTATTGACCTAAAACCCTCATCACATCTTGCACAAAATCGGCTACTTTAAGATTAAGCTTTTTGTGCACCTTGATCTACATGTATGTTACAGGTACATATGGAGTAGCTTAGCCTGCTCCATATCCTAAGGCAGGCATGCTCAACCTGCAGCTCTCCAGCTGTTGTAAAACCAACTCCCACAATGCCCTGCTGTTCAGGCATGCTGGGAGTTGTAGTATTGCAACAGCTGGAGGGTCGTAGGTTGAGCATCCCTGGTCTAAGGGATCCTGCACACAGCCATATCTGTTTTGCGGGGGGCGGAGCTAAGCAAGGCATGTGAGCAGACGCACTGCTGCTGAGCTCCTCTGCATCATTGGCTAATTCATCCTGAAAGCGGGCAAATGCAGCGCTCCAACAGCCCTCAACCTACCTTTGGGCCAATAACGACCTCTCCGGTGCACAGCAGGGCCGAAAAATCGTGGACTTGAAGCTGAAAAAGACACCAAAAGTAGGGAGAGAGAAATCCAAGATGGCGGAACGGCAACTCCAGGCCGGCAGGGCTGCATGGTGGAGGTGCAGAGAGACACAGCGGCGAGGCTGGAAAAGTGTACCAGGACGCCGATGGCACAAAATACCAGAGGTAAGAATAAAAGGCAAGTGCAACTGCCAGACGATGAGGCTGAGAGAGATGAAGCTGCAGGGGTGCACATTACTGCAGGCAGAAGATGACATTGAAACGGGTGCAGGATTCTGATGAACCAACCCTGAAAGATGTTATGCAGAGCGTCAGTGAGAGTGAATGGTAATCTATCAGACCCATTCCACATTTATAGGGGGACTACACAAGGGTGCCTTATGTCACCATTATTATTTGCGGTGGCAATAGAGCCACTAGCTGAAGCCCTGAGAACCGCGGGCCTAGTAAAAGGCTATCAATATGGAAATCTTACTGAAAAAGTCGCACTGTAAGTGCGTCGACTTACTGTTATTTTTGGAGGATTGGGAGACATCCCTTCCGGAGGCTATTAAGGTTATAAATGATTTTGGCCAACTATCTGGATTAACCATAAATTGGTCGAAATCCGTCATAATGCCCTTGTCTAACAAAGAGAATTCGACTCCGCTAGTGGCACCAGAACTCAAAGTCGTTACATCTTTTAAATACTTAGGGGTGAAAATATCTACTGATACACGAGAATTTGGAGATCTAAACCTGGTACTTTTACTTGAAAGGTTCAGACGTAAAATGCAAGCGTGGGCTAAGTTACCGCTGATTGGTAGGGCCAACCTTATTAAAAAGATTCTCATGCCCCAGTTGTATCTTATTCACAATGCACCAACATGGATCCCACTCCAGTTCTTCTATAAGGTCAATGCGATCTTTAGAGACCTCATATGGAGTCCCACGCATAAAATTAAGTACACTACAGAGGCATAAAACACATGGGGGATTAGCTATACCAGACCCATGGGTATATTATGTCACGGCCCAACTACAACATATCAGGGGTTGGGGAGATAGTGAAAACCTAAACGGGGAGGATTGTGAAACACCTTATAGGAAAACAATGTCTGCTATCAGCCTTAGAGGATGGTACTTTCTATAATAGAGGTACGCAATACCAGATATTAGGAGTAATACACAAAATATGGTGGAAAGCCAGGTCTATGGCTAAAATAACTGGATATACAACATATACACCAATATGGAAATAGGTAAAGTGTCAGAAACGAAGATGTGGGAGCGGTACGGTCTTAATAGGATGGCTCATTTATTCTCTAATAATACCCTAAAGGAATTTGCACAACTACAACAGGAATTTAATATACCACATAAATCCTTTTATCTTTACTTACAGCTCAGACATGCAATACAATCGCAAGAAAAACAAGAAAGTATTGTTCAGGCACCAAAACATAGTATTATAGACCTCACCACAACACAGGGGAGCACAAATGGGGTGATATCTCTCCACTACAAGACCCTGATGGAAATGCAACATAAAAATAGGCCATTAGGATTGTATGGGAAATGGGGATCTGACTGAGGATTTCTGGGATGAAGTAATGAAGAACTTTCAAACAATAGCAGTGAGCGAAGCACAACGGGTATCACAATTGTACTTGATGCACAGGGTATACAGAACCCCGGTTCTGTTAAAAAAGATGGGATACAGAACAGATGACTGCTGCCCAAGATGTAATCGGCATAACGCAGACCTAATCCATCTAATGTGGAATTGTCCAAAACTTGGGAGATATGTGAAATTGATAAATACTGTGTTCCAAACAAATATAGATGTTACACCACTAACATGTGTTTTAGGATGTGTTAAAGTACAGCCAGGAATGGCAAAGAAAAAAACGGCCATTATGCGTATTTTATACCAAGCTAGGAAAAGCATTGCACAGCACTGGATAGATCTACAACCGCCAACACTGCAAGAGCTAGTAAATAGGGTACATACCTTGATAAGGTTCGAAAGATATGTCTATCAGAAGAGAGGATCGGTCAAATTTTTTTTGATAATATGGTTCTCGTGGTTAAGATATTACAACATTATTTAAAAGTATAATGGTAAAAGTGTACCAATAATATTGTAAGCTAGATCAATCACTGCTTGCAGGGAAGTATGGATGTTGGCTACATGACTCGGTGAAATGTGATTCTGAGGTCTGTTAATGACGAAGTGAAGACCCGTGGTCGCATGAGACATGCAGAAGAGGGCATGTAACTGATGTATAGTACTACAAGAAACACCATGGAGATAATTCTGGACTTTAAACGGTTGCAGGACTGAAAAAGGGATGGGAGTGGGTGGGTGGGTAAAGGGGATTGTTATTGTAATAATATATTTTTTTTTTTACAAAACTTTAATAAAAAATATCTGATTTAAAAAACAAATCTGTTTTTGCGGTCTCCAAATCAGATACCGGCCAATAGCCTGCCACCATTTTTATTTAATATTTTTCTCCTGCAGTAATGTCCTATCCTTGCCCGCACAAATTTTGTGGGGCCATGGAACGGACTTGCGGATAAATACGACTTGACCTACAAAGAACAAACCCTCATATGTCCATGACCACGGAGGTATATGCAAAGAGACCTCTCCCAAGGAAAGAGAATCATTTCTTTAGTGCCACCTTCTGCCAACTTTTTAACAAGCTTTGGAACATGACAAGGAAAATGTATCCATCCGTAGACAGCTGTTTTGGGTTGCTTGCCCCCTCATCAGTACGGAGTAGGATTCTGGTTGGGGACTTTAGCAGTGCTCCATGGGAAAACATATGCAAAGAGTTATCTCCCAAGGAAAGAGACCTATCTTGCTAGCACCACCTTCTCAAAGTGTTTCCCTATGAGTCAGACTTCTACTCATAGGGAGCCACTTCCAGTAGGTGGAGCTAGCCACATGTTTCTTTCCCTGGGAGATACCTCTGCATAATTTTTTTTCTTTCGCTATGGAGCAGTGCCGATAAGTCTCCATACATAGCTGGTCTTAAGAGAGCCTATACCCTTCCTAAACTGCGTTCAAGGCATCGTCCCACAGCCAGTCAGAATCTTACTCTGTACTGACAAAGGGGCACACACCCTGACAGCTGTCTACGGATGGACATTTGGCTTTGCTATTTTCCCGTCATGTTCCAAGGCTTGTTAAAAAGTCAGACTTTGACTCATAGGGAGCTACTTCCAGAAGGTGGCGCTAGTGATATGATTCCCTGCAATATTCCTCTTTGAATATTTATATTTTTTCCTGGGAGCATTGATGGTAAGTCTCCATACCATGGAGTGCTCTTCTACAGAATAAAGTTATAGCTCTCGGAAGGCAAGCAGGAAAAGATGAAATGCTACCAAAATTGCCTTGGTCCTGCAGGAGTTAATAATCTATGTACCTTTCCCAACTACAGTGTGTAGCTCTATAGATATTTCCCATATGATCCCTAATCCTATATCTGCGCAGAGAAAGTTAGTGGAAAAAAGGGAAAGCAGCATATAGCACAATCCATCAGGCTATATTTTCTCCTTCCAAAGAGATGAGGTGTCTAGCTTACACTGTGTGTAATTTAGTTTTGCAAGTATCTCTGCAATTAAAAGTGATTGTAACTAGAGTTGAGCGGACACCTGGATGGAGACCCGATCATTATTATTTTCCCTTATAACATGGTTATAAGGGAAAATAATAGCATTCTGAATACAGAATGCATAGTAAAATAGCGCTGGAGGGGTTAAAAAAAAAAATATAAATTTAACTCACCTTAATCCACTTGATCGCGGAGTCGGCATCTCTTTCTGTTTTCATCTTAGCTGTGTGGAGGAACAGGACCTGTGGTGACGTCACTCCGGTCATCACATGATCCATCACATGATCTTTTACCATGGTGATGGATCATGTGATGACCGGAGTGACGTCACCACAGGTCCTGTTGCTCCACACAGCTAAGATGAAGACAGAAGGAGATGCCGGCTCCGCGATCAAGTGGATTAATGTGAGTTAAATTATTTATTTATTTTTTAACCCCTCCAGCGCTATTTTACTTTGCATTCTGTATTCAGAATGCTATTATTTTCCCTTATAACCATGTTATAAGGGAAAATAATAATGATCGGGTCTCCATTCCGATCGTCTCCTAGCAACCGTGCGTGAAAATCGCACCGCATCCGCACTTGCTTGCGGATGCTTGCGATTTTCACGCAACCCCATTCACTTCTATGGGGCCTGCGTTGCGTGAAAAACGCAGAATATAGAGCATGCTGCGATTTTCACGCAACGCACAAGTGATGCGTGAAAATCACCGCTCATGTGAACAGCCCCATAGAAATGAATGGGTCGGGATTCAGTGCGAGTGCAATGCGTTCAACTCACGTATCGCATCCGTGCGGAATACTCGCCCGTGTGAAAGGGGCCTTACTGCCCCACCATGTCGCACGTCCCCGTGATGTTCACGATCCAATTTGATATCTGCTCTATCAACTTTCGATGTTCTTTTATGCGCCTACCATGGTGATCACGGGTGGCGGGGAATCAGGGTTCCAGGCCTGAGAGGGAGCGTGAGAAAGAGAGACCACATCCAAGGGAGGATTCATTTTTTCAAATTTAGAATTTGAGTTAAAATATGGGAGAAATTATTAAAGCATAAAAGTGTGACAACTTTTCAAAGTTTAAGCATTGAATGTAAGGATGTGGTGCGCATTAATTACTGAATAATTTATTTAATTTTATTCCCTGTCACCTATGCATAGCAGGTGTTTATTCACATCTAAAATTGTATAATGTTAACCCAAGAATGTAACAGAAAAATTATTGAAATTTATTAAGCTGTCAACTAGGTAGAGGAGGGGTATATTACACCCAAAAATTGGTGAATTTCACCAAAAAATGTTACTGACAATTTTTTTTTCCAGTCTACTAGGTATAGGAGTGGTACATCAGACCCAAAAATTGGTGAATTTCACCAGAATATATAACTGACAATCTTTATTTATTTTTAACCTGTCTACTAGGTATAGCAGTGGTACTATACACCCAAAAATTTGTTTATTTCGCCAGAAAATGTAACTGACAATTTTTTAATTTTTTAATTTATTTATTTATAAAATTTTTTTTATCATTCCACTAGGTATAGCAGTGGTACTATACACACCAAAATTGGGTAATTTCACCCTAAAATGTAAAATGACATTTATTTATTTTTTAACCGGCCTACTAGGTATAGCAGTGGTACTATACACCCAAAAATTGGTTAATTTCACCCGAAAAAGTAAATGACTTTTTTTATTTTTTGTTTAATCTGTCGACTAGGTATAGCAGTGGTACTATACACCCCAAAATTTGTTAATTTCACCATAAAATGTAACTGGCAATTTATTATATTTTTTTACCGATCTACTAGGTATAGCAGTGGTACTATACACCCAAAAATTGGTGAATTTCACCCAAAAATGTAAATGACAAAGTAGTGAAATGATATAAAATAAAACACGTACAAAAAAAAAATTTGGATTTATGAGGTGGAGTTCCATATCGAGTAGGAGTTTGAGGAGGCAGTGGACGTAGCGGAGTAGGTGGAAGCGGCGGTGGAGGAGGACGAGATAGCCAACACAGGTTTCGGTTTTAATTTAATTTTGTAAAATTAAGGTACACTCCAAAAGAGTGCGAAATATCCAAAATACAAACGAGCAATTGCGCTGCAGTATAACAATGGCTGCTTAGTGCCGGTATACATGTCTATTCTACACAAGGTACGGACAAGTCCTGAGGGATCCATGCCTGGTTCATTTTAATGAACGTGAGCTTGTCCACATTGGCTGTGGACAGGCGGCTGCGCTTGTCTGTGATGACGCCCCCTGCCATGCTCAACACACGTTCAGATAATACACTGGCTGCAGGGCAGGCCAGCACCTCCAAGGCGTAAAGGGCAAGCTCAGGCCATGTGCCCAATTTGGAGACCCAGAATTTGAAGGGGGCAGACCCCTCATTCAGTACGTGTAGGCGTGTTCACACATACTGCTCCACCATGTTGGTGAAATGCTGCCTCCTGCTAAGACGTTCCATATCAGCTGGTGGTGCTGGTTGTTGTGGCGTGCTGACAAAGCTTTTCCACATTTCGGCCATGCTACCCCTCCCTTCTGAGGTGCTGGCGGTGCCCCAGCTGTGTTGGCGACTTCTTGGTCCTCCTCTGCCTTGTGCTTCCACTGAGCCCCCGCTGTCAGGTGGGAATGTCACCAGCAGCGCGTCTACCAGCGTGCGCTTGTACTCGTGCATCGTACGATCATGCTCCGGTGACGGAATTAAGGAAGGTACGTTGTCCTTGTAACGGGGATCCAGCAGCGTGACCACCCAGTAATCAGCACAAGTTAGAATGTGGGCAACTCGGCGGTCGTTGCGGAGACACTGCAGCATGTAATCGCTCATGTGTGCCAGGCTGCCCAGAGGCAACGAAAAGCTGTCCTCTGTGGGAGGTGTATCGTCTGTGTCCTCTGTATACCTCCATCCACGCACCAGTGATGGCCATGAGCTGGTCTGGGTGACACCCTGCTGTGAACATGGTTCCTCCTCCTCCATCTCATCCTCCACCTCCTTATCCTCCAGAACTGTGCCCTGGCTGGACAATTGTGTACCTTGGGTTTGTGGGTGCAGGAACCCACCCTCGGAGCCACTTGGGAATGACTGGCCAGAAACCCTACGAAATTGTCCCTCTTCCTCCTCCTGTGCCACTTTCAAGGAGGCATAGAAGTGGGATAGTTACGCTGAGAACTGCGTTATCGGCACTGGCCATGTTGGTGGAGTACTCGAAACAGCGCAACAAGGAACACAGGTCTCGCATGGAGGCCCAGTCATTGGTGGTGAAGTGGTGCTGTTCTGCCGAGCGACTCACCCGTGCGTGCTGCAGCTGAAACTCCACTATCGCCTGCTGCTGCTCGCACAGTCTGGCCAGCATGTACAAGGTGGAATTCCACCTTGTGGGCACGTCGCATATGAGGCGGTGAGCGGGAAGGCCCAAGTTACACTGCAGCGATGACAGGCGAGCAGCAGCAGGGTGAGAATGCCGAAAGTGCGCACAGACGGCCCGCACTTTATGCAGCAGCTCTAACATGTCGGGGTAATTTTTAAGGAATCTCTGCACCACCAAATTCAGCACATGCGCCAGGCAAGGGATGTGCGTCAAACCGGCTAGTCCCAGAGCTGCTACAAGATTTCGCCTATTATCGCACACCACCAGGCCGGGCTTGAGGCTGACTGGCACAAACCACTCATCGGTCTGTTGTTCAAGGTCCGTCCACAGCTCCTGCGCGGTGTGGGGTTTGTCCCCCAAACAGATAAGTTTTAAAACTGCCTGCTGTCGTTTAACCCTGGCTGTGCTGAAGTTGTTGGTGAAGGTGTTACGCTGACCGGATGAGGAGCTGGTAGAGGATGAGGAAGCAGAGTAGGAGGAGGAAGCAACAGGAGGCAAACTGAAGCGCCCTGCAATCCTCTGTGGTGGAAGGACATGCGCCAAACTGCTATCCGCCTCAGGCCCAGCTGCCACTGCATTTACCCAGTGTGCTGTTATGGAGATATAACGGCCCTGACCGTGCTTACTGGTCCACGTATCCGTAGTCAGGTGCACCTTGCCACAGATGGCGTTGCGCAGTGCACACCTGATTTTGTCCCCTACTTGGTTGTGAAGGGAAGGGAAGGGATGGCTCGCCTTGAAAAGTAGTGGCGGCTGGGCACGACGTACTGTGGGACAGCCACCGCCATAAGGCCTTTAAAACTATCCGTCTCCACCAGACGGAATGACAGCATTTCAAAGGCCAGTAATTTAGAAATGCTGGCATTTAGGGCTAGGGATAGGGGGGTACTTCCTTTTCCTCTCCAGCGTTTGGGATATGGAGAGCTGAACACTTCCGTGGGACATTGTGGAGATGCTTGGTGACCCAGGTGGTGGTGTTGCTGGCAGATCCTCTGTTTGTGGGGTGCCAGGTGGCACTGTCACTCCAGAGGTGGATGAAGAGGCCGCGACTGCAGCAGAAGAGGAAGCAGGAGCCAGAGACCTTTTTTGGTTTTTGAGGTGTCTACTCCACTGCAGCTCGTGCTTTGCACTTAAATGCCTGGTCATGCAGGTTGTGCTCAGGTTGAGAACGTTTATGCCTCGCTTCAGGCTCTGATTGCACAGCGTGCAAACCACTCGTGTCTTGTCGTCAGCACATTGTCTGAAGAACTGCCACGCCAGTGAACTCCTTGGAGCTGGCTTTGGTGTGCTCGGTCCCTTGCTGCGGTGGGCAGTAGGAGGCGTACTGTCTAGAGGACGGACGCTCCGCTTTTGCACCCTGCTCCCTCTTCTGCTGTGCTGGTGGCTCTGTGCGACCACCGCCTCTTCCTCCAAACTACATAGGTCACTCGTATGACCATGATTCCATGTGGGGTCGAGGACCTCATCGTCCTCCACATCATCTTCCACCCAGTCTTCACCCCTGACTTCATTGTCGGTCTGCACACTTTCGAAAGCCCCAGCAGTTGGCACCTGTGTTTCGTCATCATCCGAGATGTGCTACGATGGTCCTCCCATGTACTCATCTTAAATAATAAGTGGTTGGGCATCGGTGCACTCAATCTCTTCCACTTCTGGGGCAGGGCTAGGTGGATGGCCCTGGGAAACCCTGCTAACAGAGTCATCAAAAAGCAGAAGAGACTGCTGCATGACTTGGGGCTCAGACTACTTGGCTGATTTGCAAGGGGGTGAGGTGAAAGACTGATGGACATCGGCTGCAGGTGCCAACTGTTTTCTTTCAGCAGGAGACTGGGTGGGAGACAATGTGAAGGAACTGGATCCACTGTCAGCAACCCAATCTACTATCGCCTGTACTTGTTCAGGCCTCACCATTCGTAGAGCAGCATTAGGCCCGAGCAAATACCACTGCAGGTTTTGTCGCACCTGAGGAAGGGGTTTCACTTGTGCGTGTAGCCTCATATTTTTCAAATTTAGGATCTTGCCCTAAATGGGTGTTAAATTAATAGTAGAATAGAACGACAGTATGTAAAGGGTGTATCTCACACGGTCTGAACCAGTGTAGGCCTAAATTAAATATTTATTTGCCCAAAATGGCTGTATTTCAAATCCCTGAATCAAACCCCTGTATGTAGAGTGAGTATTTCACAGGGCCTGAACCAGTGTAGGCCTGAAGTAAATATTTCTTTGCCCAAAATAGCTGTATTTCACATGGCTGTATTTCAAATCCCTGAATCAAACCCCTGTATGTAGAGGGAGTATCTCACAGGCCCTGAACCAGTGTAGGCCTGAAGTAAATATATCTTTGCACAAAATGGCTGTATTTCAAATCCCTGATTCAAACCCCTGTATGTAGAGGGGGTATCTCACACGGTCTGAACCAGTGTAGGCCTGAAGTAAATATATCTTTGCACAAAATGGCTGTATTTCAAATCCCTGAATCAAACCCCTGTATGTAGAGGGAGTATCTCACACGGTCTGAACCAGTGTAGGCCTGAATTCAATATATCTTTGTCCAAAATGGCTGTATTTAAAATGGCTGTATTTCAAATCCCTGAATCAAACCCCTGTATGTAGAGGGAGTATCTCACATGGCCTGAACCAGTGTAGGCCTGAAGTTAATATATCTTTGCACAAAATGGCTGTATTTCAAATGGCTGTATTTCAAATCCCTGATTCAAACCCCTGTATGTAGAGGGAGTATCTCACAGGGCCTGAACCAGTGTAGGCCTGAAGTAAATATATCTTTGCACAAAATGGCTGTATTTCAAATGGCTGTATTTCAAATCCCTGATTCAAACCCCTGTATGTAGAGGGGGGGTATCTCACACGGTCTGAACCAGTGTAGGCCTGAAGTAAATATGTATTTGCACAAATTGGCTGTATTTCAAATGGCTGTATTTCAAATCCCTGAATCAAACCCCTGTATGTAGAGGGAGTATCTCACACGGTATGAACCAGTGTAGGCCTGAAGTAAATATTTCTTTGCCCAAAATGGCTGTATTTTAAATGGCTGTATTTCAAATCCCTGAATCAAACCCCTGTATGTAGAGGGTGTATCTCACAGGGCCTGAACCAGTGTAGGCCTGAAGTAAATATATCTTTGCACAAAATGGCTGTATTTCAAATCCCTGATTCAAACCCCTGTATGTAGAGGGGGGGTATCTCACACAGTCTGAACCAGTGTAGGCCGGAAGTAAATATATCTTTTTGCACAAAATGGCTGTATTTCAAATGGCTGTATTTCAAATTCCTGAATCAAACCCCTGTATGTAGAGAGAGTATCTCACAGGGCCTGAACCAGTGTAGGCCTGAATTTAATATTTCTTTGCCCAAAATGGCTGTATTTCAAATGGCTGTATTTCTAATGCCTGATTCAAACCCCTGTATGTAGAGGGGGTCTCTAACATGGTCTGAACCAGTGTATGCCTGAATTAAATATTTCTTTGCCCTAAATGGCTGTATTTCAAATGGCTGTATTTCATATCCCTGTTTCAAACCCCTGTATGTAGAGGGTGTATCTCACAGGGCCTGAACCAGTGTAGGTCTGAATTCAATATTGGTGGTATTTAAAATCTCTGACTGTAACCCAAATGTATTAAGGGTGTATCTCACAATGACATCTGCATCAAAGGCTGCCAACTAAATTGTTTGTGCCCAAACGAGTGTTTGTTTAACAACTGAATTTGACAGCAGTATATAAGCCTGTAATTTCACACGTGCTGATGCTGCAAGGCTTGAAAATAGTGTTTTTTGTCATAAAAGTGTGTTTTTCAAACCCCAGAAAATGATGGGTGTATTCCTAGCTTAAATTGCACACTGACTAATCAAGATGTAGATTGCCAAAATTCATTTTTTTTGGTAACAGAAATATAAAAGATGTATATACACTGCTCAAAAAATAAAGGGAACACAAAAATAACACATCGTAGATCTGAGTTCTTTAACCTCTTAAGGACATAGGGCGTACAGGTACGCCCTTGTGCCCTGGTACTTAAGGACACAGGGCGTACATGTACGCCCTGTGTATTTTCGATCACTGCCGTGCGGCTGGCAGTGATCGGAGCCCGGTGCCTGCTCAAATCATTGAGCAGGCACCTAGGCTAAATGCGCGGGGGGGTCCCGTGACCCCCCCATGTCGGCGATCGCGGCAAACCGCAGGTCAATTCAGACCTGCGGTTTGCTGTGATTTCTGAAGTTTCTGGTCCCCGCGGTCCCTGACCGCGGGGATCAGAAACTTTATATGCCTAAAAAAAAAGTTTTATTCACCCCCCCCTGCACCCCCGAATGATTTTTATGGTGGCGGGAGGTGCAGGGGGAGGGTTGCGGGCGGTGTGGGCGGTGCGGGAGGCGGGCGGTGCGGCAGGCGGGATCGCGATCCCCCGCCCGCCTCCCCTGGTATAATCGTTGGTGTCTAGTGGGGATACCAGGGTGCCAGCACATTGCTGGCACCCTGGTATAAACGGCTGACATCTGCGATGCGATGTCAGCCGTTTAACCCTTTCCATACAGCGGTCCGTACGGACCGCTGTATGGAAAAGGTTAACAGCGCAGGGAGCTCCCTCCCTCTCCCATAGGGGGGCTGCTGTGCCTTTGCAGCCCCCCGATGGGGAGGGAGAGAGCCCCCAGAGAGCCCCCAGAGAGCCCCCCGAGAGATCCCCTCCTTACCCTTCCCCGTCTGCGAAGTTCTGAGCAGTACTGAGCAGACGGGGAAGGTTCCCATGGCAACAGGACGCCTCTCAGGCATCCTGCTGTCCATGGTGCTGAACAGATCTGTGCTGAAAGGCATAGATCTGTTCAGTGTAAGTAAAATACAGTACAGAACAATATATATTGTACTGTACTGTATTATACAGACATCAGACCCACTGGATCTTCAAGAACCAAGTGGGTCTGGGTCAAAAAAAAGTGAATAAAAGTGAAAAAAAGGTAAAAATCAAAAAACACATTTATCACTGATAAAAAATGAAAAAAATAAAATTCCCTACACATGTTTGGTATCGCCGCGTCCGTAACGACCTGATCTATAAAACGGTCATGTTACTTTACCCGAACGGTGAACACCATAAAAATAAAAAATAAAAAACTATGATGAAATTGAAATTTTGCCCACCTTACTTCCCAAAAAAGGTAATAAAAGTGATCAAAAAAGTCGCATGTACGCCAAAATTGTAACAATCAAACCGTCATCTCATCCCGCAAAAATCATACCCTACCCAAGATAATCGCCCAAAAACTGAAAAAACTATGGCTCTTAGACTATGGAAACACTAAAACATGATTTTTTTTGTTTCAAAAATGAAATCATTGTGTAAAACTTACATAAATAAAAAAAAAGTATACATATTAGGTATCGCCGCGTCCGTATCGCCCGGCTCTATAAAAATATCACATGATCTAACCCCTCAGATGACCACCGTAAAAAAATAAAAATAAAAACGGTGTAAAAAAAGCCATTTTTTGTCATCTTACGTCACAAAAAGTGTAATAGCAAGCAATCAAAAAGTCATATGCACCCCAAAATAGATGCCAATCAAACCGTCATCTCATCCCGCAAAAAATGAGACCCTACTTAAGATAATCGCCCAAAAACTGAAAAAACTATTGCTCTTAGACTATGGAGACACTAAAACATTTTTTTGGTTTTAAAAATGAAATCATTGTGTAAAACTTACATAAATAAAAAAAATTGTATACATATTAGGTATCGCCGCGTCCGTGACAACCTGCTCTATAAAATTACCACATGATCTAACCTGTCAGATGAATGTTGTAAATAACAAAAAAAAAAACGGTGCCAAAAAAGCTATTTCTTGTTACCTTGCCGCACAAAAAGTGTAATATAGAGCAACCAAAAATCATATGTACCCTAAACTAGTACCAACAAAACTGCCACCCTATCCCGTAGTTTCTAAAATGGGGTCACTTTTTTGGAGTTTTTACTCTAGGGGTGCATCAGGGGGGCTTCAAATGGGACATGGTGTCAAAAAAACCAGTCCAGCAAAATATGCCTTCCAAAAACCATATGGTGTTCCTTTCCTTCTGCGCCCTGCCGTGTGCCCGTACAGCGGTTTACGACCACATATGGGGTGTTTCTGTAAACTACAGAATTAGGGTCATAAATAATGAGTTTTGTTTGGCTGTTAACCCTTGCTTTGTAACTGGAAAAAAAATATTAAAATGGAAAATCTGCCAAAAAAGTGAAATTTTGAAATTGTATCTCTATTTTCCATTAAATCTTGTGCAACACCTAAAGGGTTAACAAAGTTTGTAAAATCAGTTTTGAATACCTTGAGGGGTGTAGTTTCTTAGATGGGGTCACTTTTATGGAGTTTATAATCTAGGGGTGCATCAGGGGGGCTTCAAATGGGACATGGTGCCAAAAAAACAGTCCAGCAAAATCAGCCCTCCAAAAACCAAACGGCGCACCTTTCACTCTACGCCCCGCTGTGTGCCCGTACAGTAGTTTACGGCCACATATGGGGTGTTTCTGTAAACAGCAGAGTCAGGGCAATAAAGATACAGTCTTGTTTGGCTGTTAACCCTTGCTTTGTTAGTGGAAAAAATGGGTTAAAATGGAAAATTAGGCAAAAAAATGAAATTCTCAAATTTCATCGCCATTTGCCAATAACTCTTGTGCAACACCTAAAGGGTTAACGACGTATGTAAAATCAGTTTTGAATACCTTGAGGGGTGTAGTTTCTTAGATGGGGTCACTTTTAGGGAGTTTCTCCTCTAGGGGTGCATCAGGGGGCTTCAAATGGGACATGGTGTAAATTAACCAGTCCATAAAAATCAGCCTTCCAAAAACCATATGGCGCACCTTTCACTCTACGCCCCGCTGTGTGGCCGTACAGTAGTTTACGGCCACATATTGGGTGTTTCTGTAAATGGCAGAGTCAGGGCAATAAAGATACAGTCTTGTTTGGCTGTTAACCCTTGGTTTGTTAGTGGAAAAAATGGGTTAAAATGAAAAATTAGACAAAAAAATGAAATTCTCAAATTTCCTCCCTATTTGCCAATAACTCTTGTGCAACACCTAAAGGGTTAACAACGTATTCAAAATCAGTTTTGAATACCTTGAGGGGTGTAGTTTCTTAGATGGGGTCATTTTTGGGTGGTTTCTATAATGTAGGCCTCCTAAAGTGACTTGAGACCTGAACTGGTCCCTAGAAATTGAGTTTTTGTAAATTTCGGAAAAATTTCAAGATTTGCTTCTAAACTTCTAAGCCTTATAACATCCCCAAAAAATAAAATATCATTCCCAAAACAATTCAAACATGAAGTAGACATATGGGGAATGTAAAGTCATCACAATTTTTGGGGGTATTACTATGTATTACAGAAGTAGAGAAACTGATACTTTGAAATTTGCAAAAATTTTTCAAATTTTTGTTAAATTAGGTATTTTTTGGTGCAAAAAAAATTTTTTTTTTTTACTCCATTTTACCAGTGTCATGAAGTACAATATGTGACGAAAAAACAATCTCAGAACGGCCTGGATAAGTAAAACCGTTTTAAAGTTATCAGCACTTAAAGGGACTCTGGTCAGATTTTCAAAAAATGGCCTGGTCCTAAGGTGTAAAAAGGCTGTGTCCTTAAGGGGTTAAATATTCTTCTGAAATACTTTGTTCTTTACATAGTTGAATGTGCTGACAACAAAATCACACAAAAATAAAAAAAATGGAAATCAAATTTTTTAACCCATGGAGGTCTGGATTTGCAGTCACACTCAAAATTAAAGTGGAAAAACACACTACAGGCTGATCCAACTTTGATGTAATGTCCTTAAAACAAGTCAAAATGAGGCTCAGTAGTGTGTGTGGCCTCCACGTGCCTGTATGACCTCCCTACAACGCCTGTGCATGCTCCTGATGAGGTGGCGGACGGTCTCCTGAGGGATCTCCTCCCAGACCTGGACTAAAGCATCTGCCAACTCCTGGACAGTCTGTGGTGCAACGTGACGTTGGTGGATAGAGCGAGACATGATGTCCCAGATGTGCTCAATTGGATTCAGGTCTGGGGAACGGGCGGGCCAGTCCATAGCATTAATGCCTTCGTCTTGCAGGAACTGCTGACACACTCCAGCCACATGAGGTCTAGCATTGTCTTGCATTAGGAGGAACCCAGGGCCAACCGCACCAGCATATGGTCTCACAAGGGGTCTGAGGATCTCATCTCGGTACCTAATGGCAGTCAGGCTAACTCTGGAGAGCACATGGAGGGCTGTGCGGCCCTCCAAAGAAATGCCACCCCACACCATTACTGACCCAATGCCAAACCGGTCATGCTGGAGGATGTTGCAGGCAGCAGAACGTTCACCACGGCGTCTCCAGACTCTGTCACGTCTGTCACATGTGCTCAGTGTGAACCTGCTTTCATCTGTGAAGAGCACAGGGCGCCAGTGGCGAATTTGCCAATCTTGGTGTTCTCTGGCAAATGCCAAACGTCCTGCACGGTGTTGGGCTGTAAGCACAACCCCCACCTGTGGATGTCGGGCCCTCATATCACCCTCATGGAGTCTGTTTCTGACCGTTTGAGCAGACACATACACATTTGTGGCCTGCTGGAGGTCATTTTGCAGGGCTCTGGCAGTGCTCCTCCTGTTCCTCCTTGCACAAAGGCGGAAGTAGCGGTCCTGCTGCTGGGTTGTTGCCCTCCTACGGCCTCCTCCACGTCTCCTGATGTACTGGCCTGTCTCCTGGTAGCGCCTCCATGCTCTGGACACTACGCTGACAGACACAGCAAACCTGCTTGCCACAGCTCGCATTGATGTGCCATCCTGGATAAGCTGCACTACCTGAGCCACTTGTGTGGGTTGTAGACTCCGTCTCTTGCTACCACTAGCCTATAATTTCCACCTGTTGTCTATCCCATTTGCACAACAGCATGTGAAATTGATTGTCACTCAGTGCTGCTTCCTAAGTGGACAGTTTGATTTCACAGAAGTGTGATTGACTTGGAGTTACATTCAGGGCCGGATTAACGTAGGGGCTGATGGAGCTGCAGCTCCAGGCCCCTACCATAAAATAGGCCCATCTGCCAGCCAAAAGGCCGTCGGGAGGGTTAAAAGTCCTCTGTTGTACACAGCGCAGCGTCACATAGCACACAGTCAATGCAGAGACGCTCACCTCACGCTGGCAGCAGG
Organism: Bufo bufo; assembly: GCF_905171765.1. Taxonomy (NCBI): domain Eukaryota; kingdom Metazoa; phylum Chordata; class Amphibia; order Anura; family Bufonidae; genus Bufo; species Bufo bufo. The sequence goes on from NC_053396.1 coordinate 97,458,369, forward strand.
AGCCTGAGGGAGGGACTCGGGAGGAGCGTAATATGATCCTAGAGTGGAAGCTGCTTCTGCCAGCCCCTCCCCTCCCCGCCCACCAACCAATCAGAGCTGAGGCAAGGCAAGCACTTCACAGGTCCTGTAAGGGAACTGCACAGTGTTACGTGTAGTTCCCAGGTTAGGACAGTGCATCTGCCAGGACCTGTGATGACATCATCTTCAGCATCACAGGTCCTGCAGAATCTAGCAAAGGAACTGCACCAAAAATGGTGTAGTTCCTAGGTTTCAAAGGTACATCTGCCAGGACCTGTGATGACATCATCACAGGTCCTTCAACCCCTAACAGCAAGTATTTGAAGTTCACAATCAGCTCTGCATTGATCCATACAGACTGGAATGGAGTGGTAAGAGGAGGTCCTCCACTTTTCATCATTTACCCCCCCTCCATGCCCTGTTTTTACTCATTGCTCACTCATGTATAATACTTCAGCCAGATAGAAGGCTGGCTAAGCATGCTGAGAGCTGTGTCCATAAATCATAACAGCACTATGGAAATTACTGACTGGCTAAGCATGCTGAGAGCTCAGTCTAAATAACATAACACATTAAAGAAATTACTGTTTCTAGCTGCTAGTCCACAGCAGCTAGAAACAGTAATTTCTTTAAAGGGATTCTGTCACCAGGTTTGACCCCTGTCAGCTAAAAATATGCTGATGTTCAGGGCGTCTTCACGATTCCTAATGTGGGCTTATAAATGTCATCTGTGGGCTTATTTAGCTAAAAAACAGCTTTTACTAACCTGTCAGTCAAACAAATAAGGTGCCCAAAGGAATGTTAATGGGTGCAAGATGCCCGCCGCACCCACCGCCGTTCGTGCCCAGCGCCGCCTTTCCGGACTTCTGCACCGCCTCCTAATCCTCTGTGCCGCCTCTCGCTCTCCCTCCCTCCCCCCTCCTCCTGCTGTAAGATCTCGCGCTTGCGCACAGGGCTCTGCCTGATGCGCCCGTGCAGACTTCTCCATTTGGCTTCTTACAGCGAAGTGCGCATGCGCCGGCACTTCGCTCAACCCCTGTATGCGCAAGATCTTACAGCAGGAGGAGGGGGGAGGGAGGGAGAGCGAGAGGCGGCACAGAGGATTAGGAGGCGGCGCAGAAGTCCGGAAAGGCGGCGCTGGGCACGAACGGCGGCGGGTGCGGCCGACACCTTGCATTCATTAACATCCCCTTGGGCACCTTATTTGTTTGACTGACAGGTTAGTAAAAGCTGTTTTTTAGCTAAATAAGCCCACAGATGACATTTATAAGCCCACATTAGGAATCGTGAAGACGCCCTGAACATCAGCATATTTTTAGCTGACAGGGGTGAAACCTGGTGACAGAATCCATTTAATGTGTTATGTTATTTAGACACAGCTCTCAGCATGCTTAGCCAGCCTTCTATCTGACTGGCTAAGCATGCTGAGTGCTGTGTCCATAAATCATAACACAGCTCTATGAAAATTACTGTTTCTAGCTGCTGTTGTCCACAGTCCACAGCAGCTAGAAAACAGTAATCTTCATAGTCATGTTAAATGATCACTATAGTGTCAGGAAAACAAAGCGGTTTTCCTGACACTATAGTGCCCTGAGGGTGCCCCACCCTCAGGGTCCCCCTCCCGTGGTCCCCCTCCATGTTGCCAAGATAGAAGCCAAATGAAGGGGTAGTTGCAGGAACAAAATACTTTAATGGTATCGATAAAATATATATGTAATTAAGACACTGAGTGCAGTTCCATAAAAAGGCCCAGCAAAATCCTCAGCACCAGGCCCATGATGCTCTTAATCCGGCCCTGGTTACATTGTGTTGTTTAAGTGTTCCCTTTATTTTTTTGAGCAGTGTATTAAACTTGAATTTAACACTTGCAGATCTGGAAAATACTGTTTTTTGAAGAAAAAAAAGGTGTGTTTTTCAAACCACAGAAAATGATGGGTGTATTTCTACCTTAAATTGCACACTGACTAATACAGATGTTGTAGATTGCCAAAAAAGTCTTTTTTTGGTAACAGAATATGAAAGCTGTATATATTAAACTTGAATTTAACACTTGCAGATCTGGAAAATACAGTTTTTTGAAAAAAAAAGTGTGTTTTTAAAACCCCAGAAAATGATGGGTGTATTTCTAGCTTAAATTGCACACTGACTAATACAGATTTTGTAGATTGCCAAAAAAGTCTTTTTTTGGTAACAGAATATGAAAGCTGTATATATTAAACTTGAATTTAACACTTGCAGATCTGGAAAATACAGTTTTTTAAAAAAAAATGTGTGTTTTTAAAACCCCAGAAAATGATGGGTGTTTTTCTACCTTAAATTGCACACTGACTAATCCAGATGTTGTAGTTTGCCCAAAAAAAAATTGTGATTTGCAATGTCCCAAAAGCTTAGATGCAGTGCCGCCACCCACCTAACTAACGGAATTATAAAATTTTTTTTTTTTTTTTGGTCAATGGCCTCAGGGCAGGGTAAAACAATAGTGCCCTGCACCCACGCAACTATTTCTATGTAGATCGCTGAGTTAGATTCTCTCCTATTCTCACCCTGAAATCACAAGTCCAGCAGCATCCTCTCCCTACACTTGTAACAGCAGAGTGACGTGCAGCGCTACGTGACTCAAGCTTATATAGAGCCTGGGTCACATGCTGCTCTGGCCAATCACAGCCATGCCATTAGTAGGCATGGCTGTGATGGCCTCTTGGGGCAAGTAGTATGACGCTTGTTGATTGGCTGCTGTGCAGCCTTTCAAAAAGCGCCAAGAAAGCGCCGAACACCGAACCCGAACTTTTACGGAAATGTTTGGGTTCGGGTCCGGGGTCCAAAAATCCTAAAGGTCGGTACGAACCCGAACTTTACAGTTCGGGTTCGCTCAACCCTAATTGTAACCTATGTTGGAAGCATATAGCATCAGACTGTATATTCCATCCAAAGAGATGATCTACTTATACAAAATGTAGTGGTCCAAATTCTACACATCAGACTTAGGGTCCATTCACATGTCCGTATGTGTTTTGCGGATCTGCAAAGCACTGACACTGGCAATGTGTGTTCTGCATTTTGCGGACCGCACATCACCGGCACTCATACAAAATGCCTTTTGTCTGCAATTGCGGACAAGAATAGGACATGTTCTATTTTTTTGCGGAACGGAAGTGCGGCTCCGCAAATACGGACAGCACATTCCGGCCCGATTAAAAATGAATGGTTCCGCACCTGTTCTGAAAAATTGCGGAACGGATGCGGACCCATTTTGCGGACGTGTGAATGGACCCTTAGGGCTCATGCACACAAATTAAAGAGCTCCAATTCACTTGAATGGGTCTGGAACATATGGAGCAGAATGCTATAGAGCGCTTCCGTAGCATTTCGGTCCATGTCTCCGTACCACCCAAGAACTAGAAGATTTTTTTTCTGCATTGCGGACGGAATCACGAACCCATTCAAGTTGAATGGGTCTGCATCTGTCAGCACAGGCCATACGGACAGTGCCCATGCATCGGAAATGACAATTTGCAGTCCCTAATGCACAGGTTTGTGCTCATGAGGCCTTAGTGCTGGGTTAACTCACTAATCTTGTAAAGGGTAGGCGACAACCCAAATACTAAGTTTCACTATCCAAACTAACCACTGAGGAAGGGATAGTTACATTTCCCGAAACGCGTCTGGTAAACGCCATACACCTGTCGAAATACTTCTAGTCGCATGGCCATGCAGACACTATTATAATATCTGGAAGATCGAATTCTCTGAATCGACACAGTAGAGACGTCATCGCCGGACGAAAGAGAAAGTCACGTGAGTGTGATCCCGCGAGAGCTTGTAAGTACGGCTATCGAGGAGTGCGACGCAAGACGCCGGAGCTTCCCGCATCACTCGCCCCTCGACAAATACCAGCGGACACACGTGGACCATCCCGGGAAGGAGGAGGAAAGCCGAGATTACCGCTAATCATTATCAGACTGAACATTATCTATATCTTGACAAGAACTTCCAGACTGTACTTGAATAATACCGATTATATCCACAAAGAACATTATCGGATTTGAGTACTTTGCACAAATAATACCACCATACAAAGTCGACTGTGATTGTCACATGAGGATTACAGACCAACGTTTCTAGCCTTAAAAAAGGGACTCAAAAAAAGCAAATAACATCCACAACTGCGGTTCCTTGTAGAATTTTTTGCTGATTAGGCCAAGGATACAACATCAGGCCTTATAAGGATTCTTCAGTGCCATATGGCGGAATAGCCCCTTATCTGCATTTTAAATATTCACCTTAATATGCATAGCTGCCCCATTGTGGTTATTGCAAAATTATTGATGTAATTTTATTCCTTTTATGTATCTGTTTTTATTGTGAATGATAATTTTATCTTGATTAAATGTGTGCTTTATGTTAGAGTGCTCGCCCAATATATATCTTTACTATCCATATGTTGTCGCTAAAATATAACTTTTATTCATACATAATATAAAAAGGATTTCTCCACTAAACATGTAAACACACAATGTGCACAGGACGTCCTAGGTGGTGTAGTTGCCGGGTATGAGTGTGTTATGTGACACTCACCCCTACACCTAAGTCTGTGTGCAGTGAAGGGAGCAGTGGACTAACTGGATATTAGGGGGAGGTGGATTGATTGTCCCAGTGCCGCAGGCTACGTGTCTGCACGCGGTGTATGGAAGCTTGCAGTACACTGTTTGTGTTTGTGTGTCCTAAAAGCTCCTGATGAAGTGGTTGTATAGTAAAGAGGCAGCCAGAGAAACGCGTCGAGCTGGGCTAGTCACCCTGAAAGAGAGGGGGCAGCTCTTATAGGAAGGGACACTATTGTAGCCATTTTTATCCTTAACACAGGGCAGCAGTGCTAGTGGCTCTGAGTCACTGGAGTTAGGGTGTGTGAATGTAGGTGGAGAACGGCCGTGTGCATTCGGCCTTAGGTGTAGGGGTGAGTGTCACATAACACACTCATACCCGGCAACTACGCCACCTAGGACGTCCTGTGCACATTGTGTGTTTACATGTTCAGTGGAGAAATCCTTTTTATATTATGTATGAATAAAAGTTATATTTTAGCGACAACATTCATGAGGCCTTAGTGCTCAAAACAGTCCTAGTCCTATTGTAATCACACAAAGTATGCTCGCAGCCAAGGTGGCAAGAAATATTCATAGGATAATTTTTTTTTTTTAGGTTCTATTGGCTTTTTTACATTTCATGCCATTGAAAATTAAATACAATGTTGTCCTTCTGTTGCAGTCAGCACAGAGATAAAACTAAATAGATGCAAAACTACAACTCCCAGCATGCCCTAATAGCTGTTGGCTGTCCGGGCATATTGGGAGTTGTAGTTTTGCAACAGCTGGAGGGTTGGGCATCCCTGATATAAAGAACTCAGTCAGTCTACTGCCGCTCTGAGGGGAAGATGCCAGTTAGTATATTTGTAGAATTAGGATAACCGTTAATAATTGTATTTAAAAATAAAAAAGAGAACCTCTCAAAAGATTTCCCTAACCACGGGCAGCATAAAACACAGGCTCCAGAACTAGCTATACCCAAAAGCCTTCTTTCACACATACGTTGGATGTGTTTTTCAAAACAAATGTGTGGATAACTTTTTATTTTAGAACAGCAGATGGAAAATGCCTGAAAAAACCCCCCATTGTTTTGACATACTGTGCGACCAATTTGAAAAACAAAACAAAAAAAAACAGCAAAACGCTTTTATATCCTGCATTTGATACTGTATTTCCCGCAGACTTTTAGCCAACATCTGGAGCGAAAACCGCATGTTCAAAATATGCAACAGTGCTGTAAAACACCGCAAAAAATTTGTGCAAATCCACCCTATGGATTCCATCACATGCAGGATCATCAGGATTCCAACTGGCACCCCCACAGATCAGCTGTTTGAAAGGGCCCTGTCACTCGTGCAAGCGCTGCTTCTTCAACGTTTATTGTTATCTATGTAGTGGTGGCGTAGTGTAATCACAACCGCTCTGTCCTATTCAAATAAATGAGACCAGCAGTTGTAATTGCACTGCATCGCTGCTACAAGGAAGATGGTGCTTGGGTAAATTTAAAAGAGGAAGCAGCACTTGTATGAGCACCACAACTCCTTCAAACAGCTGTTTGGCGGGAGTGCCGGGAGTTGGGCCCCAACTGATCTGATATTGATGACCTATCCTGAGGATAGGTCATAACTTTTGCGCCACTTCACAACCCCTTTAACCTGTTGCGCCGAATACAGAAGTGAACGGCGCAGGCGCGGGATTTCGGCAGCGATGCAGGGAACAGGGACATCAATCAAGAGGAGCGGGGCGGGCAGAACCAAGAGCTGGGCTGGATAAAGGGTGAGTGGACGGAGCCTCTAGGTGCTGATTTTACGCCCACATAGCACCTAGAGGCTCATTAGCATATTATAAAAGTGGTTATTTTACAAAAACGGCTGCAGGGACAAATGTCAGAAACATACTGTTAAGTAGTGCTGACATTAGCGCATCGCTAATGTCAGTCAGCTACATAACGGTTGTTAGCGGTTTTCTTCAGGCAGGTTTATGCTGGTATAAGATGAGGCATCAGACCTCCGACCCGTGAATATTTCCCTGTGCAACGAATATCCCTTTGCTTCTGATCAGAGAGATAAATATCAGCCCAGACCAAACTTAGGTTGTTAAATATCTGACATCTTTATTCGTTGCACAGGGAAATATTCACGGGTCGGAGGTCTGATGCCTCCTCTTATATCAGCATAAACCTGCCTGAAGAAAACCGCTAACAGTTTGGTGTCAGAAGTGGGATCCACCAAAATACAGTATCGGGTAAGTGATTCTATATTTAAGATATATATTATTACTGCCCTATACTGTAAGAGTGGATTATTTGAACCCGGTAAGCGCTTCTGATAAGCGTCTCCCAGGAATCTGATATTCCTAAAGAAATAGAGGGATCTGATGTCCCCCAGGAATCTGATATTCCTGAAGAAAAAATGGGGTCTGTAGTCCCCTAATCTGAAAAAAACAGTATTGTGTGCAACAAATATCCTTTGCTAAAACCTGTATATTGCTGTATAGTTGCTTAAGCATATTTAGTCGTTATATATAAATAAGGTTGAATTTTACTGTATAGACTGTGTATAGATTATGTATAGATTGTATGCGAGTTCATGCTGAAATTGAAGGTATAAAATTGGCCATGAATAGTTTAAAATCTGTCATAAATTCAGGAGTAGTATGAGCCTGAATTAGAAGTAATACCATCCAGAATAGTTAAAAAATCTGCCATAAATTCAGGAGTAGTTATGAACCTGAATTAGAAGAAATAGGATAAAAAACCCACATAAACTGATAAGCATAAGGTTTATCAGTAAGTATTTTTGCACTGAACACAAACATCCTTTGATAAACCTCCAAATTCAGCTGATCTCACTGTATATTTTAGCTAAGTAAAAATGGGCAATTCTTATGGTAAGGAGGATCCCAAAAAGAAACTGAATTTTTAATTTAGAACGGAAAATCATGTTCCTAAGTCTGCTGTGAATCACTCTATGGTTAAACTGTCTCCTAAAAATGAATTGGGGGAAAGTCCAAAAATGTTTGTCCAGAGGTGTGTAGGTCCATTTTATACTGATCCTTGGGTTGATAATATGTGTAAATGGACAGAAGGAATGAAATGTACTGACCCGTTCCCAAAAGAAGGGTCTTTTTCAGACTTTCATATGGCCATGATCAAGGGCCTATGTCTGAATGACATAGACACTTTTCCATGGTACAAAGGAGACCCTCATTGGAAAAGAATGTATATGAAAACTTGTGGCCAAGCATGGCTGTCTGTGAAAAATTTTTGGACTGACTTGTGCAGTTCAAACACGAGACAGCAAAGTAAAAAACCCCCATTGTGACCCCAACTCCTGTCCCACCCCCATATCTGCCATTGTACAGTTGGATGATGGGATATGCGCACACTTGACTCTACCACAAGCTCCTGGCTTTACAGAACCTGTGGAACAAGTTTTGTCTGGGCATGCTAGTCAGCCTATTGTGCAGTCTGCACAGCCCAGTAGAACAATATATGCAAGGGCATTAAAGATTCAAGGGCTGACCAAAGACTCTAGCGGTCTATGGTCAAAGGGAGGAGTAGTATTGGATGGGAAGACCCTTCCCAACCCCATGGACAATGAGTCCATTAATTCTGATGCCTAGAGACTTGCAGCAGATATAAGAAGAATATGTGGCAAAACTGATTAAGAAATTAAACATTGACTATAATGATATTTCGCTCTTGTTTCCCTTGCCAACAGGTGCACCAGCTGGATTATCTTTTAGCTTCTTAGGGGGGTTTCTGTGAGTTTATAGGAGAGGACTGCAGATACCAGGGATAAAGTCCAGGCCCATATGGATAAGATCACTGTAATTCAGGACAGAGATAGGGCTATTACTGAGGGATAGAATCCTTTCGCAGCTTTGGGTGGTTTTGGAGATTTCCTGTTTTCCATAGGTAACTGGTTGAAGGAAATAGGAATATATATATACTTATGTTGTTGTTTTTCTCTTTATCATATATATCCTGGTGAGATGCTCCTGCTGTTTGATCGATCGGATCGCCCAGTCACGTGCAGATAATCACATCCTAATCGCAGCTCCCAGATACACCACGGATCAACCTATGTCTTTGATGGAAAGGATGTCCAACTAAACGTTCATCGCCACGCCACACCTTACCACATCAGGACCTGCCTCAGAGTCAACTCCACAAAGAATCGAACCGAAGGATGGAGCATCATCATGGAGGCAATAACACCCAAGGAGCACCACAATCGACGAGGGCAAGCTGTCACTACCAGAGCTTTGGGACGTTCTCACAGCTCTGTTTCTCCACCCCTGTGATGATGTCACTACTAGAGCTGGGAGGAGTTCTCACTACTCTGTTTACTTTTGGTTTCTTTCACCACAGCTGTCCTTCATGTGTTTGATTTTCCTCTCTTTATATCACCCCTCCTCCTATGATAGGATGTGGATTATAGTTCTCACTTCAGTTGTAGCTCTGGCTTTAGTTTCTTCACTTGTAGCTATCAGTTCACTGGACCTGTGTTCTGCTGCAGCTAGCACTCCGGATATTGCCAGCCTGTCCTTGGATCCGTCTTCTCTGCGGCTGCAACACCGTCAGCTAAGTGTGCAGACATTGTTGTGTTCCTGTTTATTTTCTGACTGGATCTGAGGTGGCCACGGTTCCCTCCATATACTGAGTAGGGCACTGGTGGCCGTGCCCCTTCCACTATTGTAGGGGTTACAGTGGTCATTAGTCTTAGGCACGTGGGCATGCCTCTTTCCGCCATTTGGATCCGGGCATGTGCTTTAGCAGAATAGGGAGAGCGTTGAGGGTCGGACAGGGGTCACCCGTTATCCTCCCTAGTTCTGGGTCCAGTCAGTAGCTCTGTACTGTGTATTACTATTGTTGCCCACATACAGCCGTGACATTATAATCCACCAAAACCGTCCTTTTTTGACATGGATCCGCTTTCTGGCCTGGTTGACCGCATGCAGGGTCTTTCTTTGGAAGTAGCGGATCTCCGTCAATCTATGACTCAGCTTCAAGCATTGGGCCCTGCTCCGGCTCATGGAGTCTGTTGCGAGCCAAAGGTCTCACTTCCGGAGACGTTCTCCGGGGGCAGTGAGAATTTTGTTCGTTTCAGAGAGGCATGCAAACTCCATTTTTGCTTGTGTCCTCACTCTTCTGGTAATCAAGAGCAGAGGGTGAGGATTGTCATCTCCCTGCTCAGGGGTAATGCTCAGACTTGGGCTTTTTCGCTGCCATCAGGGGATCCCTCCCTTCGATCCGTGGAGGGATTTTTTGTGGCCCTGGGGCAGATTTATGATGACCCGGATCGTGTTGCTCTGGCCGAATCTAACCTACGTGTTTTATGCCAGAACAAACGGTCTGCAGAGCTTTATTGTTCTGAATTTCGGAGATGGGCAGCTGATTCGGGTTGGAATGATGCTGCACTCCGGAGTCAGTTCTGTCATGGTCTCTCGGAGAGATTAAAAGATGCGTTTGCTTTCCATGAGAGACCAACGTCCTTAGAGTCTGCCATGTCATTGGCGGTACGCCTTGACAGGCGTCTAAGAGAAAGAAACGAGACCTCTCTGTCCAGCCATTGTCAGTCTAGGGGAAGTGGTGCGGACTCATTCAGTGTGCAGGGGCCTCATCCTGTCTCGCTCCCCTCTGAGGAGGAGCCCATGCAGCTAGCTCGACTTGCCCCTGATAAAAGAGGATTTAGTCCTCAGAGTATGGTCTGTTTTTGTTGTGGGGGCATAGGTCATTTGGCAAATGTTTGTCCATCTAGGAGATTCTTGAACCGTACTAAGAGCGATAATAAGAGAAAAATCTCAAAAGGTAAATCATCAAGTTCTGCTTCATCTGCTACTTTGGGCAAAGTTGATGTAGGATTTGATGCTTTTCCTCTGACCTGCAGTTCCCGTTTTCTCCTGTCTGCCAGGGTGGCGCTAGAGAGCAAAGTCATTTCTTGTGAGATTTTTGTCGATAGTGGAGCGGCCGTCAATCTTATTGACACTCAATTTGTAGCCATGCATGGTTTTCAGGTTTGCACATTAGATAAAGATATACCTGTTTTTGCTATTGACTCTGCTCCACTCTCACAGAGATCTCTGAAAGGCATTGTTCACAATATCCGGCTAGCTGTAGGTGACACTCATGTGGAGGATATATCTTGTTTTGTCCTTAACGGATTGCCGTCTCCTCTAGTTTTGGGGTTACCCTGGCTCACTAGACATAACCCCACTATTGATTGGCAAGGAAGGCAAATAAATGAGTGGAGTGACTTTTGTAGAGAGAATTGTCTCACAGCGACTTTTGCAGAGGTGTCTACTAAAACGGTGCCATCATTTCTCTCTGATTTCTCGGACGTGTTTTCCGAGAGCGGTGTTCAGGAGCTACCTCCTCACCGGGAGTTTGACTGTCCCATTAACCTCATTCCCGGCGCCAAGCTGCCAAAAGCACGCCTCTACAATCTCTCACAACCGGAAAGAATCGCTATGCGAACTTACATCTCCGAGAGTCTCGAAAAGGGGCATATTCGTCCCTCAAAGTCACCTGTGGCCGCGGGTTTTTTTTTTGTTAAAAAGAAAGATGGCTCTCTGAGACCTTGCCTAGATTTTAGGGAGCTGAACCGTATCACGATTCGCGATCCCTATCCCCTTCCTCTGATCCCGGACCTCTTCAATCAAATTGTTGGGGTCAAGGTGTTTTCCAAATTGGATTTGAGAGGCGCGTACAACCTGGTCAGGGTCAGAGAGGGGGATGAATGGAAAACGGCCTTTAATACCCCTGACGGGCATTTCGAGAATCTCGTTATGCCTTTCGGCCTGATGAATGCTCCGGCCGTCTTTCAGCATTTTGTTAATAGTATTTTCTATCATTTAATGGGGAAATTTGTATTGGTGTATCTTGATGATATTTTGATTTTTTCCCCTGATGTTCAGACCCATCAGGATCATCTTTTTCAGGTTCTGCAGATTCTGCGGGAAAATAAATTGTACGCCAAGCTGGAGAAATGTCTTTTTATGGTATCGGAGATTCAATTTCTGGGTTTTCTCCTCTCTGCTTCTGGTTTTCGCATGGATCCCGAGAAGGTCCGTGCTGTACTTGAGTGGGAGCTTCCTGAGAATCAGAAGGCATTGATGCGCTTTCTGGGTTTTGCGAACTATTACAGAAAGTTCATTTTGAATTATTCCTCTGTTGTCAAACCCCTCACTGACATGACAAAAAAGGGGGTGGATTTTTCCTCTTGGTCGGAGGAGGCGCTTGCAGCCTTTTCTAAGATTAAAGAGAATTTTGCGTCTGCTCCCGTCTTGGTGCATCCCGATGTTTCCTTACCTTTTATTGTTGAGGTGGATGCTTCCGAGGTGGGTGTGGGTGCGGTTTTGTCCCAGGGCCCTTCCCCTGCCAAGTGGCGACCCTGTGCCTTTTTCTCTAAAAAACTCTCCCCGGCAGAGAGAAACTATGATGTGGGCGATAGGGAGTTGTTGGCCATCAAGTTGGCTTTCGAGGAATGGCGCCATTGGTTGGAGGGGGCCAGGCACCCTATCACCGTTTTTACCGACCATAAGAATCTGGCATACTTGGAGTCGGCCAGGCGTATGAATCCGAGACAGGCCAGATGGTCTCTGTTCTTCTCCAGATTCAATTTTGTTGTTACATTCCGACCTGGGATAAAAAATGTGAAGGCTGATGCTCTCTCTCGCTGTTTTCCGGGAGGAGGAAACTCCGAGGACCCGGGTCCCATTTTGGCGGAGGGGGTAGTTGTTTCTGCTCTATATTCCGATTTGGAGGCCGAGGTCCAGGCTGCCCAGACTGAGACACCTGCCCGTTGTCCTTCTGGGAAGTTGTTCGTGCCTCCTGAGCTACGTCACAAACTCTTTAAGGAGCATCATGATACGGTTCTTGCTGGTCACCCCGGGAGTAGAGCCACGGTGGATCTCATTGCTCGGAGATTTTGGTGGCCGGCTCTTCGTAAGTCGGTGGAGGGTTTTGTGGCTGCTTGTGAGATGTGCGCTCGCGCTAAGGTCCCTCGTTCACGGCCTTCAGGTTCCCTTCTCCCGTTACCCATTCCTTCCCGTCCTTGGACACACCTGTCCATGGACTTTATCACGGATCTTCCTCGTTCCTCGGGGAAGTCAGTGATCCTGGTGGTGGTGGACCGTTTTAGCAAGATGGCTCATTTCGTACCTTTCCCTGGTTTACCTAATGCTAAAACGTTGGCGCAAGCTTTTGTCGACCATATTGTTAAATTGCACGGCATTCCCTCTGATATTGTTTCCGATAGAGGCACGCAGTTTGTGTCCAGGTTCTGGAAGGCTTTCTGTTCTCGCCTGGGGGTTCGGCTGTCCTTCTCTTCTGCTTTTCATCCGCAGTCGAATGGTCAGACTGAGCGCCTCAATCAGAATCTGGAGACATATTTGCGCTGTTTTGTTTCAGAGAACCAGGAGGATTGGTGTTCATTTCTCTCTCTTGCTGAGTTTGCTCTGAACAACCGTCGTCAGGAATCTTCTGATAAGTCACCATTCTTTGGTGCATATGGGTTCCATCCACAGTTTGGGACATTCTCGGGAGGGGCTCTTTCTGGTTTACCTGAGGAGGAGAGATTTTCCTCGTCTTTGTCTACCATTTGGCAAAAGATTCAGGGTAATCTTAAAAAGATGAGTGAGAGGTATAAGCGTGTGGCTGATAAGAGACGTGTGCCTGGTCCGGACCTGAATGTGGGTGATCTGGTGTGGTTGTCTACTAGAAACATTAAGTTGAAGGTTCCCTCCTGGAAATTGGGTCCCAAGTTTATTGGGCCTTATAAAATCTTGTCAGTCATCAATCCTGTTGCCTTCCGTCTTGATCTTCCACGGGTTTGGAAGATACATAATGTATTTCACAGATCTCTCTTAAAACCATATGTCCAGCCCACGGTACCCTCCTCTTTGCCTCCTCCTCCGATTTTGGTTGATGGCAATCTGGAGTTTGAGGTTTCCAGAATTGTGGACTCTCGCATGGTCCGCGGTTCTCTTCAGTACCTCGTTCATTGGAAGGGTTATGGTCCTGAGGAGAGGATGTGGGTTCCGGTGTCGGACATTAAAGCCACTCGCCTCATCAGGGCATTTCATAGGGCTCATCCTGAGAAGGTGGGTCCTGGGTGTCCGGAGTCCACCCGTAGAGGGGGGGGTACTGTCACTACCAGAGCTTTGGGACGTTCTCACAGCTCTGTTTCTCCACCCCTGTGATGATGTCACTACTAGAGCTGGGAGGAGTTCTCACTACTCTGTTTACTTTTGGTTTCTTTCACCACAGCTGTCCTTCATGTGTTTGATTTTCCTCTCTTTATATCACCCCTCCTCCTATGATAGGATGTGGATTATAGTTCTCACTTCAGTTGTAGCTGTGGCTTTAGTTTCTTCACTTGTAGCTATCAGTTCACTGGACCTGTGTTCTGCTGCAGCTAGCACTCCGGATATTGCCAGCCTGTCCTTGGATCCGTCTTCTCTGCGGCTGCAACACCGTCAGCTAAGTGTGCAGACATTGTTGTGTTCCTGTTTATTTTCTGACTGGATCTGAGGTGGCCACGGTTCCCTCCATATACTGAGTAGGGCACTGGTGGCCGTGCCCCTTCCACTATTGTAGGGGTTACAGTGGTCATTAGTCTTAGGCACGTGGGCATGCCTCTTTCCGCCATTTGGATCCGGGCATGTGCTTTAGCAGAATAGGGAGAGCGTTGAGGGTCGGACAGGGGTCACCCGTTATCCTCCCTAGTTCTGGGTCCAGTCAGTAGCTCTGTACTGTGTATTACTATTGTTGCCCACATACAGCCGTGACACAAGCTGAGGAAACCGAAGATTCAGCAAGAGACTCAAAGAACACAGGGGACATATTACAGAGAGGAGGGAACTGTCGTGGAAAGTTTTATTAAGCATAGGATGACTATAGTAGACTTTCTTTTTGGCTTAGGAATGGTATGTAGGTTTATTTTCTATATGCCTCCCTGTGTAAGGTCTGACCTGATTACGGTTATGAGAGCGTGATCGGGTCAGGACGTTGCAAGGGAAATTCTATAAATCAGCACTCTGGTCCCTACTCCCCATGTGAAAGCCGCCACCGTTGGTTTGAGAGGGCACTAATGGCTGCTGGCTCTGAGAGCAATGATCTTAGTGAAAGCTACCAGCGGATCCGCATCAGCAACGGTGGGGTATGGCACACTGATGCCGGTCTCACTGAACCATGGGCGCCCCAACATTGGAACATTGGTTGGTGGGACTGGTGTCCATGTGAATGCTATATCACCTTTATTGGTCGACTCTGTTTTAAAAGACCTTCCTCAGGGACTGATCCCCCCTGTCGGAACCATGTCTAACAGAGATTCACTGTGGGTCAGTAGCATATTTGTACCAGATTAAATAGATGTTGTCCGATTAGGGCCACATTTGTTTAAAAGAAGGCTGATTCATTTGGGAGCATTTGCGCATGTTCTGGGTGTGGTAGTGGATGGTGAGTGTTTGAGCGCCACCCACCGCCACTCTCGGGGAATGTGTGCCTTCCAGGTCTAAAAAGAATTTCTATTGGTCAAGGCCTATCTATGTGTAGAGCTTGCATGCCTTCTCACTTTTCTTTTTTCTCTTTCTTCACTATGCAGGAGATTTTTTCCTACTGTGCGCCAAATTACACAGAAGGTTTTTTTTATCTCCTTCATAGTCTTCAGTGTCTTCATGTGTCACACACACACACACGCACGATATATATATATATATATACATACATACATACATACATACATACATACATACACACACACGGCCTTAGATGGAGGAAAACGTACAGTGATCCCGTTTTTAGATATATATATATATAAAAGTTGGGATCAATGGTTGGATTGAAAGGGATTTTCATAAATCGTTTGATACATCACAGATAAGACATATATTATACAAGCCTCATCTCTTATGCATGCAGCACATCGAATTAGCACGTAACACACCCTCTGCCAGTGCTGGACACAATAGCAGCATCTCTGAACAAAGGAGCTATTTAACATCTCACCTCACATACAATGAAACAAACTAAGATAGCCCATTCAACTTGTTAGCATATAGAGTAAACCCTGTTCGATGTAAAATAGCTCTTTTGCAAGTATTGTATACAGCAGATACCAGCATTGTTTAACAAAGTTTCAACTGTATTTTGACAACACATGTTTCCCAAAGGCCTCTTTGGAAATACCAGGATTGTTCCAATTGGACCTTGAGAAACAATATGCGCCCGCCCCAAAAAAGCCCTATAAGTATGTGATGAAAAATAAAGATGTCAGTGTCACGGGGTTCCGAAGGTGCACTCGGTCCCCCATTGCCCGCAGAACTGTTGCTTAGCTTTTGGAATGAGGTTCTGTGTTTGACCTCATTCCCAGGGCGGCTTCACTAGCTGGGTGGCTCCCTGCTCCTAGTCTGCCTTGAGCGCCGAGCTGATCACTCGGTGCTCGACTGGTTGGTCTGTCGGTCATGTGACGCTGGCCACGTCACATGACCCTCACTCCCCACTATAAATACAGGCAGCCTGCTGGCTACAGGTTGCCTGTTAATTTCTAGGTTCCTGGCTATTTGTTGGACTGCTGAATACTTACCTGATCCTGTTCCTGACCATCCTTTTGCCCTCTCCTCCTGTACTGCGCTTCCGTCCTGGTATTGTGACCTCGGCTCCCACCTGACTACTCTCTTAGGACTCCGCTTGTACTTCTCTGCTCTCCTGGTATTTATGACCCCGGCTTCTCCTGACAATTCTCTGCTTGTTCAATTTGTACTTTGCAGCTTTCCTGGTATTGACTCGGTCCGTTCACGTCCTGTTGTTTGTCTGTCTGTCATCCCTGCACTTACTCCAAGTTAGGGATTGCCGTCCAGTTGTCCCCTGTCATTAGGACTCGCGAGGCAAGTAGGCAGGGCCAGGGGTAAGGATGGAGCGCAGTGGTCACTTCCCTCCCCCCTGTGTGTGTGTGTACGCGACCGTTACAGATTAACAGGCCCAATAACCACTGTATTATGAATCCTCTGGTGACCCTGACTGACCATGTCTCTAATCTGACGCAGAGGGTGCAGGAGTTAGGGGAAAAACTCAGTTCTTTTGAGTTAGGGCAAGGTTCTTCCACTCCTCAGGCCTCCAGTCCGCATTTTGAGCCCCAGATTAAGCTCCCAGAACCCTTTTCTGGAGACCGGAGGAAGTTTCTCTCTTTTAAGGAGAGTTGCAAGCTTTACTTCCGTTTGCGCCCCGTGTCCTCTGGCCCCGAGAGTCAACGCGTGGGCATTATCATTTCCCGATTACAGGGTGATCCCCAGGACTGGGCGTTCTCTTTACCTGCTGACACCAGTTGTTTATATTCTGTGGAGGGGTTCTTTCAGGCCTTGGGTACCCTCTATGATGAACCAGACAGGGCTCTAGTAGCCGAGACGGCTCTAAAGGCACTGGTTCAGGGCAATTTACCAGCGGAGGATTATTGCACCCAATTCAGAAGGTGGTGTGTCCCCTCAGGATGGAACGAACCAGCCCTGAAGAGTCAGTTCAGGTCAGGTCTGTCTGATAAATTAAAGGATCTTCTGGTCAGTTATCAACTTCCAGAGACCTTAGAGGAGATGATGACCCTTGTTGTCCGACTTGACCGACGGGTTAGAGAGAGACGACAGGAACAACAGTTCTCTTCCCAGATGGTGGTCCAGCCAGAGGCCTATCCCAGAGACAATGCTGAGGTCTCCACCGAGGAACCCATGCAGGTTGGCATGACCCGAGGGAATCTTCGCCGCAGACGTGGAGAATGCTTTTACTGTGGAGATCCTGACCATTGGATCAACCAGTGTCCTAAGAAGGTCCTCTCTGTCAAGTCTCCTAAGACAAGGCAACCTAAAGACCAGGTACACCCTGAATTTTCTAAATGTAAGCTTTCGGTACCCATTACGATTTCTCTGGGAGTAGATAAATGGCCGGGTAAGGCCTTTATTGATTCTGGCTCAGCGGCTAGCTTTATTGACTCTGAGTATGCTGTAAGATTGGGTATTCCTATGTTTGCCTTACCAACTCCTATCCATGTCATGGCTATTGATGCTACTCCTCTTATTGGTGGTACGGTGAGCTTATGTACCTCGGAGATTTCTCTAACCGTGGGTGTGTGCCACTCAGAGAGATGTTCGCTTCTAGTCCTGGAGAACCTACCTGCTGAGGTGGTACTAGGGTCGCCTTGGCTCCAACTACATAACCCCACTATAGATTGGTCCAATGGGGAGTTGGTGAGATGGGGGCCTAAGTGTGACTCGTGCTTGTCCGTGGTACAGGCTGGGGTCTCAGTAAAGTCTGATACTTTACCCTCTGTTGTAAGAGAATATTCTGATGTATTCTCATCACCAACCCCGGAGGTTCTACCCCCCCATAGACCTTATGATTGTACCATAGAGTTAGTAGAGGGGGCCAAGTTTCCTAAAGGACGAATTTATAATCTTTCTATGCCCGAACGCAAGGCCATGGAAGATTATATTAAGGAGAGCCTTGGTAAAGGGCATATTAGACCTTCTGTCTCTCCTATGGGGGCGGGGTTTTTCTTTGTTGGTCTTAGGCCATGTATCGATTACCGGAGATTAAATAAAATCACTGTCCAGAATAGATACTCCCTCCCATTGATTCCGGATTTATTTAACCAGGTTCTGGGGGCAACCTGGTTTTCCAAAATTGACCTGAAAGGGGCATACAATCTAATCCGAATCAAGGAGGGAGACGAATGGAAGACGGCGTTCAATACTCCGGTAGGACACTTTGAATATCAAGTGATGCCTTTTGGACTCAGCAATGCCCCAGCTGTGTTCCAAAACTTCATGAATGACATTCTTAGGGAGTACTTAGGTAAATTTGTTATTGTCTATCTTGACGACATTTTGATATTCTTTCCTGACTTCGAATCCCATGTGTCTCATGTTAAACAAGTATTAGAGGTGTTGAGGGAGAATCAGCTATCCGCTAAACAAGAGAAATGTGTCTTTGGTGTACAGGAGATTCTGTTTCTAGGGCATGTTCTGACTCCTCACGCCTTCAAGATGGATCCTGGTAAGGTACTAGCAATTAAGGAATGGGTAAGACCTTCATCCTTAAAGGCCTTACAATGGTTCTTAGGTTTCGCCAATTACTATCGTAAATTTATTATGAATTTTTCCGTAATTGCTAAACCGTTGACCAACCTTACTAAGAAAGGGGCGGATTTGGAGAATTGGTCTACTGAGGCCATTTCTTCATTTGAAAAATTAAAAAAGGCATTTAGTAGCGCTCCCATTCTGATCCAGCCTGATCAGGAGAAACCTTTTATTGTGGAGGTGGATGCGTCCGAGGACGGCGTAGGAGCAGTCCTTTCACAAGGTCCTGCTAGCCTCACTAATCTGAGACCATGTGCCTTCTTCTCCAGGAAATTCTCTCCCACGGAGAGAAACTACGACATAGGGAATAGGGAGCTGCTGGCCATTAAATGGGCATTTGAGGAGTGGAGGCATTTCCTGGAGGGGGCAAGACATTGTGTAACTGTTGTCACTGACCATAAAAACCTTATGTTTCTCGAGTCTGCTAAGAGGTTGAATCCCCGTCAAGCCAGATGGGCTCTGTTTTTTACTCGTTTTGATTTTTCCTCACGTTCAGGCCAGGAAGTAAAAATGTGAAGGCGGACGCATTATCTCGAAGCTTCCAGGCTTTTCAACCTACTGAGGTACCACCTGAATCCATCCTACCAGCAAAAATCTTCTTAGCAGCTCTTACCCAGGATATCTCGGCTCGCATTAGGTCTGAACAACATCTGGCACCGGTATCCAACTGTCATGGTCTTACCTGCTTGCTGCTCTCCTTCGTTTGACATGTGCTGGCGGCCATCTTGGGTCCTGGGTTTCTTGTAGCCTTCCACCCTGCGGCTCCTCCTTCCCCTGGGAGGAGCTGGATGCCTAGCTCACATATATAGGAGGTCTGTGGCTTCAGTTCCTTGCTTGGTCCTCTTGTGTTCACATGCTTCTAAGACTGCTGCTGCTTCTGGTTCCTGATCCTGGCCTCGTCTGACTACCCTGCTGGTTCCTGATCCTGGCTTCGTCTGACTACCCTGCTGGTTCCTGATCCTGGCTTCGTCTGACTACCCTTCTGGTTCCTGACCTCTGGCTTCGCAAAGACTCTGCTCGGTTTCACCATCCGTTTGGACTTTTGCTTCACAGCTTTATTTTCAATAAAGCCTTCTTATTTTCACTCTCTCTTGTTGTACGTCTGGTTCATGGTTCCGTGACACCACCCCAACAGATAAGTTGTTTGTTCCTGTACAATTTCGTCTCCAGCTGTTGGGTGAGTGTCACGATTCTGCCTTTTGTGGACATCCGGGTGTTGAGGGCACTAAGGATCTGGTTTCTAGATCTTATTGGTGGCCCACTCTAACTAGGGATGTCAAGTCCTACGTGTCAGCCTGTGAGGTTTGTGCCAGGTCCAAGACACCTAGGACTCGCCCTGCTGGTAACCTACGACCCCTACCCATTCCCAGTAGACCCTGGTCCCATATCTAGATGGACTTTATAACTGACCTACCGCTGGCGGAGGGTAAGACTGTGGTTTGGGTAGTGGTCGATAGGTTTAGCAAGATGGTTCATTTCATTCCCCTGTCTAAACTTCTGAATGCTAAAACCCTGGCATCCATTTTTGTGAGAGAAATTGTTCGTTTACATGGCATCCCGGAAAATATTGTTTCTGACAGGGGTGTGCAGTTTGTGTCCAAATTCTGGAGGGCCTTCTGTCAAAGATGTAAAATTTCATTGTCTTTTTCTTCCGCCTACCATCCTGAGAGTAATGGGCAGACTGAACACCTTAATCAGTCTGTGGAACAATTCTTGAGGTTGTATGTTGCTGATGACCAGCAATTATGGGTCAAATTCCTTCCGTTGGCTGAATTTGCTTTGAATAACCATGTCAATTCTTCTGCTGGGGTCTCCCCTTTCTTTTGTAACCATGGTTTTCATCCCCGTTTTCATTCTGGGTCGTCCGTCTCCTCCTCTAACCCTGAAGCGGATAAACTCTCCTCCGAACTGTGCACAGTTTGGGCCCGGGTTCAATCGAACCTAGAAAAGGCTCAATGTTCTCAAAAACTCAAGGCCGATAGGAGACGTTCAAGGGGGGTAAACTTTCAGGTTGGGGATAAAGTATGGTTGTCCTCCAAGAATCTATCTCTCAAGGTAACTTCTAAAAAATTTGCTCCTCGTTTTATTGGACCATATAAGATCACAGAAGTGATTAACCCAGTATCTTTTAGGTTGGAGCTGCCTGAGTCATTCCACATTCATAATGTGTTCCATAAATCTCTGCTTAAAAAATATTTTGAACCGGTAGTACCATCAAAAGCCTCGCCTCCGCCGGTTCTTGTTAATGATGCTGTCGAGTATGTGGTGTCTAAAATAGTGGATGTCAGGAAGGTGCGTAATTCCTTGCAGTACCTGATTCACTGGAAGGGGTATGGACCTGAAGAGAGATCTTGGGTACCTGCCAGGGAGGTTCATGCTCCTAGACTTGTTCGTAAATTTCATTTAGAACACCCTGAAAAGCCATCGCCTGAAGTCTTGGGTCCGGTGGCCCCTCGTAAAAGGGGGGGTACTGTCACGGGGTTCCGAAGGTGCACTCGGTCCCCCATTGCCCGCAGAACTGTTGCTTAGCTTTTGGAATGAGGTTCTGTGTTTGACCTCATTCCCAGGGCGGCTTCACTAGCTGGGTGGCTCCCTGCTCCTAGTCTGCCTTGAGCGCCGAGCTGATCACTCGGTGCTCGACTGGTTGGTCTGTCGGTCATGTGACGCTGGCCACGTCACATGACCCTCACTCCCCACTATAAATACAGGCAGCCTGCTGGCTACAGGTTGCCTGTTAATTTCTAGGTTCCTGGCTATTTGTTGGACTGCTGAATACTTACCTGATCCTGTTCCTGACCATCCTTTTGCCCTCTCCTCCTGTACTGCGCTTCCGTCCTGGTATTGTGACCTCGGCTCCCACCTGACTACTCTCTTAGGACTCCGCTTGTACTTCTCTGCTCTCCTGGTATTTATGACCCCGGCTTCTCCTGACAATTCTCTGCTTGCTCCATTTGTACTTTGCAGCTTTCCTGGTATTGACTCGGTCCGTTCACGTCCTGTTGTTTGTCTGTCTGTCATCCCTGCACTTACTCCAAGTTAGGGATTGCCGTCCAGTTGTCCCCTGTCATTAGGACTCGCGAGGCAAGTAGGCAGGGCCAGGGGTAAGGGTGGAGCGCAGTGGTCACTTCCCTCCCCCCTGTGTGTGTGTGTACGCGACCGTTACAGTCAGATATTTAACAACCTAAGTTTGGTCTGGGCTGATATTTATCTCTCTGATCAGAAGCAAAGGGATATTCGTTGCACAGGGAAATATTCACGGGTCGGAGGTCTGATGCCTCATCTTATACCAGCATAAACCTGCCTGAAGAAAACCGCTAACAACGGTATTTCTGGTGGTAGAAACCCTTTAAAGGGCTTCTGTCACCCCCCAACCCCCAATTTTCAGTTTTTGACTTATTATATTTGTTAATGTAAGCAGATTCCATATATGTCCCTCTTACCTCGGGCTGTGCAGTAATTACAGTAAAAAACGTACTTTTATTATATGTAAATTTCTTCACTACCAGCAAGTTGGGCGGACTTGCTGGTAGCCGCCACATCCTCTGTTTGAAAAAACGCCCCCTCCTCCTCTTGATTGACAGGGCCAGCGAGCGCTCTCCTCCTCTCGCTGGCCCTGCCTGCAGCCTCAAATCCCACGCTTGCGCCGTACCGGTCGTCATTCGGTGCAGGCGCTCTGAGAGAAGGACGGCCGCTCCTTCCTCAGTGCGCCTGCGCCGATGACGTCAGCCCTACACCCGGAAGAGAGGTCTTCTCTAAGGAAAGAGGATTAGTCTAAATAGGTGACACCTGGGAGAAGAAAATGAGATGAGAAAGTGAAACCAAAACAAAGAACATCATGCAAGGTAGAGAAGGACGTCTGTTTGAAGAGACAGGGGGCACACCAAATACTTAAAGGAGTGCAAAGGGTGGAAAAACTACATATGGCAAATCATCTGACACAAGAAGAGAGTCAAAAAGAGCCACCCCATGAATGCACATCCAACCGTAAAGGATAAAAATATATAAAGTTTATTGGACACAACAACACACACGCATTAAAAAATTGTATACAACATAGAACAAAGTGCGGTGTGCAATATATGAGACCGACACACACAGGTCCACTGAACTATCACATGTAAATGTATGCGTTATCAACCAGCATATGAAACAATACAGTAAAACACATATAGCAAATGTAGGGTAAGGTAAGACCACTAAAATAAAGATACAGATAGACCAGCATAAGGTCGAATATTAAGAGCCAAACCTACATATCTAGCTGGTGCAGTGGACCTGGAAACATAGCAAGCGCCCAACGCGTGTCGCCGGAGCAATCCGGCTTCCTCAGGGGTAAAGGACTGTGTGTTGGGGCGTCAGTAAATATAGGGTATTAGATGAGGTATAATTATATTCACCTGTGCAGCAGGAACTGTGGCCAGTGTGTGTACATCTGAAGCTCCAATCAGAGCCGGAAACCGGAAGTGTGGATCACATGATCGGCTGTTGGAACGCATGGTGGAACGCATATGCGCTCCACCAGCCAAAACACAGCCACATGACAGACGCGAACACAGTGGGCACAGACAGTTGAGCTATACAATAAAGCTAAGAAAAATGAGGCTATTTATAGCCACAGAGGCGATGCCAGGCAAGCTGGTAGGTAGGTAGAGCGATATCTCCAAACCGGATGTGAGGAATCACATGACCGGAAGTGAGGTGCCGCTGTGGAACGCATGGTGGAACGCATAGCGCGCTCCACTGTAACAGTGGAGCGCACGATGCGCCCAGCATATGTGCAGAAACGCGGCAGCATACTGAAGGGGACCAGGGAGGGCAGGGGTAGTCTGGTGATGGTAATAAGCCATAATAGGGGGCAGAGCATTTTCTACAGATGTCTGGGGCAAGCAGTATTGTACCCGATCAGATAAAGGCATGTACATGATGTCTCACAGTAGTACAATAGGTGCATATATAACCACTAATACATATATAGATAATACTCATAATGAATCTGCTATAATGATATAATAATGAGAATAGAAATAGATGCATGGCAATGAACACACTGGTGGACAATAGAGCATATATACTGTATGCGCAATTCATGCACACAATATATAGAGAGGACATGGACATCAATTATATGCAACACAATAACTACACGTAGAGGTATCTATATATATATATGTATCAGGAATACCTGACTAAACACCTAAATTCCTGGTGCTGTCGGTATTCCCAGTACACATCCCTTAATGAACATAATTATTAATCAAAGTGAACAATAATATACAAGTGCATAATAATGGATGACCCTAATATACAATCCAAGATCCAGAAAGGACCTAAAATAAAAGGGAAATGTGATAAGGTGAGGCCAAAGTAAAAAGACCACAGGTGTGGAAGTGAAAAGCATGGTGGATACAGTAGTGCCCGAAACGTGAGTGCGCAGTGATGATGAAAGTGAAGAAGTAAGAAAAACCTGTAAAGAATGACAAAAAAGGGATTAAATCATTAAACAGGATAGCCACAAAAATATGAAGCTTAAGCCTTTCATAATCCATGCCCTAACTGCAGCCCCCATATAGAGCCCCCGTAGAGGCAATAGTAATTCCGTACCCCATTTATACCATAATAAATGACCATTGCCCATCTCAATGCAATAGCTGGATAGTGCACCATAGGATAAAATGACATGAGTACTTCCACATGAAGCAAAGGCCCCCCAATGTACCCACACTGTTAGTACACACCGGGCATAAGGAATGTATATGGCTATTCCTGTGTTCTCGCCATGTTTTGTAAAATACATCCCGACTGCCTGAATGGGGGAATGGTTGATGGCCCCCAACCATAAGGGTTAAAGATCCACCCTCCATATCAAGTATGGTAAAAACCAGTGAACGTAAGTTCCTCATTTAATCCATATGGAGCGACCGTGTCCAGATTAAAAATCCATTTGGATTCGAGACGCAATAATTGAGAGGCAGCCGATCCTCCCCTCAAATTTATGCGTACCAGATCAAGTCCCGCAATCCTGAGTCCGGAGATTATACACTGGTGACAATCCAGGAAATGTGCAGCAACTGAAGTTAATGGTTTCTTTGCCTGAGTCCTGTCCCGTCGGGCCAAGGCGATGTTTGATAGATGTTGTTGAATACGTTTCCGTACTTCCTGGCCAGTCTGACCCACATATAGCTTCCCACACTCACAAATAAGAGCGTATATCACATTTTTTGTACGACAATTGATATAATGATTCAATGATATCGCCGCCGGGAGCCTGCAGGTAGAAAAGGAATCAGCACAAATCATGTATTGGCAGATATTACAGTTTCCGCATGGGTATGTCCCGCGTAGTCTGACACCCCTCCCCAACCTCTGTGTGGGCCTCTGAAAATGACTACGTACCAATTTATCCCGTAGGTTTGGGGCTCTGCGTGCTATGATCTTCGGAGTTGGATTTACATGATCGCTCAGCTTGGGATCCGCCAGTAGAAGATGCCAATGTGCATTTAATATTGTGTACAAATCACGCCATTGGTTGTTATATTTGGTGATAAGGTGGACCTGGGTATTCCGGGGTTTAGGCTTGGATTTCAACAATTCCAGACGGTCAGCTGTCTTCGCCCTTTCAAAAGCCCCTGATATGACTTTCTTCGGGTAACCACGTGCTCTGAATCTGTTGGTCAAATCAATAGAGGCCTCACTGAAGTCAGGAGTGGTGGTACAATTGCGGCGTAGTCTTAGGAACTGGCCCTTAGGAATCCCTCTCCGCAGGTGGGCCGGGTGGAAACTGTTGAAATGCAACAGGCTATTTGTTGCAGTTTCTTTGCGGAAAAGTGATGTGCGAATGCCCTGTTCGTCCAGTTTCAGTCGCAGATCCAAAAAGTCAGCAACAGTGTCCGAGATCTTATAGGTGAGTGAGATGTTGAGTGAGTTGGTATTCAACAGACTAACAAACTCGGTACACTGTTCAACTGTGCCCTGCCAAAAAATCAAAAGATCATCAATATAGCGGAACCATGAAATTACATGTTCACCATACATGACAGTGGGGTACACGTGTGTCTCCTCCCACCAACCCAAAAATAGGTTGGCGTAGGAGGGCGCACATCGTGCCCCCATCGCAGTCCCCGATACTTGTCTATAGAAAACCCGATCAAACACAAAATAGTTATGGTGGAGGACAAACTCCAAAAGGCTCACCAGAAATGTGTGGTGTGCCGGATCTCCAGAGGCTGATTTTTGGAAGAAATACTGGATGGCTTGTAGACCATCATTGTGCGAGATGTTTGAGTAGAGGGACTCAACGTCACACGTGAGTATCAATGTCCCCGGTGGAAGGTGCATCTCCTGTAGATGTTGTACCAGCTGCATGGAGTCCCTGAGATACGATTGAAGACCCAAAACATAAGGCTGTAAATAAAAGTCAAGATAAATGCAGGCTTGTTCGCACAGACCCCCTATCCCCGCCACAATAGGGCGGCCCGGAGGCACAGCCAAGTTCTTGTGTACCTTAGGGAGCATGTAGAAAGTGGGGGTTACAGGGCTGTTGACTTTCAAGAATCCCATCTCTTTTTTAGTGATGATGTTATATTGGCATGCAGAGGTAAGGAGTCTATCCAATTTCTTCATGAATGTTGCGGTGGGGTCTGTAGGTAATGGGGTGTAAAAATGACGGTTACTCAATTGTCTTCTCGCCTCTGCAGTATATAACCCTGTTTCCCATAACACTACATTACCTCCTTTATCCGCCTCCTTGATAACAAAAGCCGCGTTATTCTGTAAACTCCTGATCGCCAACAATTCCGCCTTAGACAGATTTTTATCCTGGATTTTATTCGCTTGTAATTTCTTAATTTCCACTATCATGACCTGGAAAAACAACTGAATATTAGGAAAGAGGTTGAGTGTGGGAGTAATGATGGAAGGTTTGCGTGGTGTAAACTGCCGCCTTCCTGTCTCACCTTCACTTTCCTTCAATAGATCCATCAGATCCATGAAGACACCCCTTTCGTCCTCAGGTAGCTGTTGTACAAGGGAAGGTTGAGCATATAGTGCTCTGAAGCACAGCTGTCTGCAGAATAAATATATATCCTTGATAAATTCAAATTTGTCTAGCGTATTCATGGGGGAAAAAGAGAGACCTCTTACCAGCACCGATCTTTCCATTGGTGTAAGTGAGCATGTTGAGAGATTGATGATCCTTAAGGTGTCCTCCTCCATCAAAGTGTTTGAAATGGAGGGATCCGTTAGTACTGAGGTCGCCGTTTGCGGGTCGCATACTGATGGTTGCTGCCCCTCTGCTGTGCAAATGACCTTTTTCTTGGATTTACGTAATCCTCGCCTAGTACGCCTTCGTCGCTTGTCTCGGATAAAAAACCATCACTGGAATTGCTGTTAATGCCAATAGAACTAGATGCCATGTTGTCACTGCGGTTATTGGGAACATTGTAATTCGCACGACCCCTGCTCATATTACGTGGGTTGCCAGCATGTTTCCATTTGTACGCCTGTTTACATTCAAAGTCAGATTTATCTCTCTGGAATTTATTTTTCTTCCCAGTCATGACTTCCTTTTCATAACTCTCTAGATTAGCCTGTAGTTTGACCTTAAATGCTGTTACTTTATCCTCGTCCATTTTGGACAGATTGTCTTCTAAGTTTTTAATTTTACTTCTGACCTCGCTCAATAAAGCCTTATCATGGTCAATAAGTAGACCCATCATAATTTTGGAGCATTGTAAAAGGCCCAACTCCCAATTAGACTTAAATTCGGGAGTGACCTCCCACGCTGGAAACTTCTGGACTCTGAGTCCCCTAGGGGCAATGGAACATTTTAAATATTCCTCCAGACTACGGACATTCCACCAGACCCGAGTAAATAACCTCTGTGCCTCCGTAAGTTCTATAGTCAATTGTCTAAAATCACTGCCATTGTTGCCCACATCAACATCCACATCATGAAATACGGCCGTGACCTGCGAATTCCACATGGCTTCCTTAGCCTCCAACGAGGCCGCCATAACAATATGTCTGTACAACACACACTAAACAGCAAAAAATAATAATAATAACAGTATGCTGCACAGGGGGGGTGCCACTCCCTCAGAAAGGGAAAGAATACACTTCTGTCCAAGGCAATTACATATGTTTGAAGAGACAGGGGGCACACCAAATACTTAAAGGAGTGCAAAGGGTGGAAAAACTACATATGGCAAATCATCTGACACAAGAAGAGAGTCAAAAAGAGCCACCCCATGAATGCACATCCAACCGTAAAGGATAAAAATATATAAAGTTTATTGGACACAACAACACACACGCATTAAAAAATTGTATACAACATAGAACAAAGTGCGGAGTGCAATATATGAGACCGACACACACAGGTCCACTGAACTATCACATGTAAATGTATGCGTTATCAACCAGCATATGAAACAATACAGTAAAACACATATAGCAAATGTAGGGTAAGGTAAGACCACTAAAATAAAGATACAGATAGACCAGCATAAGGTCGAATATCAAGAGCCAAACCTACATATCTAGCTGGTGCAGTGGACCTGGAAACATAGCAAGCGCCCAACGCGTGTCGCCGGAGCAATCCGGCTTCCTCAGGGGTAAAGGACTGTGTGTTGGGGCGTCAGTAAATATAGGGTATTAGATGAGGTATAATTATATTCACCTGTGCAGCAGGAACTGTGGCCAGTGTGTGTACATCTGAAGCTCCAATCAGAGCCGGAAACCGGAAGTGTGGATCACATGATCAGCTGTTGGAACGCATGGTGGAACGCATATGCGCTCCACCAGCCAAAACACAGCCACATGACAGACGCGAACACAGTGGGCACAGACAGTTGAGCTATACAATAAAGCTAAGAAAAATGAGGCTATTTATAGCCACAGAGGCGATGCCAGGCAAGCTGGTAGGTAGGTAGAGCGATATCTCCAAACCGGATGTGAGGAATCACATGACCGGAAGTGAGGTGCCGCTGTGGAACGCATGGTGGAACGCATAGCGCGCTCCACTGTAACAGTGGAGCGCACGATGCGCCCAGCATATGTGCAGAAACGCGGCAGCATACTGAAGGGGACCAGGGAGGGCAGGGGTAGTCTGGTGATGGTAATAAGCCATAATAGGGGGCAGAGCATTTTCTACAGATGTCTGGGGCAAGCAGTATTGTACCCGATCAGATAAAGGCATGTACATGATGTCTCACAGTAGTACAATAGGTGCATATATAACCACTAATACATATATAGATAATACTCATAATGAATCTGCTATAATGATATAATAATGAGAATAGAAATAGATGCATGGCAATGAACACACTGGTGGACAATAGAGCATATATACTGTATGCGCAATTCATGCACACAATATATAGAGAGGACATGGACATCAATTATATGCAACACAATAACTACACGTAGAGGTATCTATATATATATGTATCAGGAATACCTGACTAAACACCTAAATTCCTGGTGCTGTCGGTATTCCCAGTACACATCCCTTAATGAACATAATTATTAATCAAAGTGAACAATAATATACAAGTGCATAATAATGGATGACCCTAATATACAATCCAAGATCCAGAAAGGACCTAAAATAAAAGGGAAATGTGATAAGGTGAGGCCAAAGTAAAAAGACCACAGGTGTGGAAGTGAAAAGCATGGTGGATACAGTAGTGCCCGAAACGTGAGTGCGCAGTGATGATGAAAGTGAAGAAGTAAGAAAAACCTGTAAAGAATGACAAAAAAGGGATTAAATCATTAAACAGGATAGCCACAAAAATATGAAGCTTAAGCCTTTCATAATCCATGCCCTAACTGCAGCCCCCATATAGAGCCCCCGTAGAGGCAATAGTAATTCCGTACCCCATTTATACCATAATAAATGACCATTGCCCATCTCAATGCAATAGCTGGATAGTGCACCATAGGATAAAATGACATGAGTACTTCCACATGAAGCAAAGGCCCCCCAATGTACCCCCACTGTTAGTACACACCGGGCATAAGGAATGTATATGGCTATTCCTGTGTTCTCGCCATGTTTTGTAAAATACATCCCGACTGCCTGAATGGGGGAATGGTTGATGGCCCCCAACCATAAGGGTTAAAGATCCACCCTCCATATCAAGTATGGTAAAAACCAGTGAACGTAAGTTCCTCATTTAATCCATATGGAGCGACCGTGTCCAGATTAAAAATCCATTTAGATTCGAGACGCAATAATTGAGAGGCAGCCGATCCTCCCCTCAAATTTATGCGTACCAGATCAAGTCCCGCAATCCTGAGTCCGGAGATTATACACTGGTGACAATCCAGGATGCAGTAACCTCTGTGCCTCCGTAAGTTCTATAGTCAATTGTCTAAAATCACTGCCATTGTTGCCCACATCAACATCCACATCATGAAATACGGCCGTGACCTGCGAATTCCACATGGCTTCCTTAGCCTCCAACGAGGCCGCCATAACAATATGTCTGTACAACACACACTAAACAGCAAAAAATAATAATAATAACAGTATGCTGCACAGGGGGGGTGCCACTCCCTCAGAAAGGACAGAGGTTATTTACTCGGGTCTGGTGGAATGTCCGTAGTCTGGAGGAATATTTAAAATGTTCCATTGCCCCTAGGGGACTCAGAGTCCAGAAGTTTCCAGCGTGGGAGGTCACTCCCGAATTTAAGTCTAATTGGGAGTTGGGCCTTTTACAATGCTCCAAAATTATGATGGGTCTACTTATTGACCATGATAAGGCTTTATTGAGCGAGGTCAGAAGTAAAATTAAAAACTTAGAAGACAATCTGTCCAAAATGGACGAGGATAAAGTAACAGCATTTAAGGTCAAACTACAGGCTAATCTAGAGAGTTATGAAAAGGAAGTCATGACTGGGAAGAAAAATAAATTCCAGAGAGATAAATCTGACTTTGAATGTAAACAGGCGTACAAATGGAAACATGCTGGCAACCCACGTAATATGAGCAGGGGTCGTGCGAATTACAATGTTCCCAATAACCGCAGTGACAACATGGCATCTAGTTCTATTGGCATTAACAGCAATTCCAGTGATGGTTTTTTATCCGAGACAAGCGACGAAGGCGTACTAGGCGAGGATTACGTAAATCCAAGAAAAAGGTCATTTGCACAGCAGAGGGGCAGCAACCATCAGTATGCGACCCGCAAACGGCGACCTCAGTACTAACGGATCCCTCCATTTCAAACACTTTGATGGAGGAGGACACCTTAAGGATCATCAATCTCTCAACATGCTCACTTACACCAATGGAAAGATCGGTGCTGGTAAGAGGTCTCTCTTTTTCCCCCATGAATACGCTAGACAAATTTGAATTTATCAAGGATATATATTTATTCTGCAGACAGCTGTGCTTCAGAGCACTATATGCTCAACCTTCCCTTGTACAACAGCTACCTGAGGACGAAAGGGGTGTCTTCATGGATCTGATGGATCTATTGAAGGAAAGTGAAGGTGAGACAGGAAGGCGGCAGTTTACACCACGCAAACCTTCCATCATTACTCCCACACTCAACCTCTTTCCTAATATTCAGTTGTTTTTCCAGGTCATGATAGTGGAAATTAAGAAATTACAAGCGAATAAAATCCAGGATAAAAATCTGTCTAAGGCGGAATTGTTGGCGATCAGGAGTTTACAGAATAACGCGGCTTTTGTTATCAAGGAGGCGGATAAAGGAGGTAATGTAGTGTTATGGGAAACAGGGTTATATACTGCAGAGGCGAGAAGACAATTGAGTAACCGTCATTTTTACACCCCATTACCTACAGACCCCACCGCAACATTCATGAAGAAATTGGATAGACTCCTTACCTCTGCATGCCAATATAACATCATCATTAAAAAAGAGATGGGATTCTTGAAAGTCAACAGCCCTGTAACCCCCACTTTCTACATGCTCCCTAAGGTACACAAGAACTTGGCTGTGCCTCCGGGCCGCCCTATTGTGGCGGGGATAGGGGGTCTGTGCGAACAAGCCTGCATTTATCTTGACTTTTATTTACAGCCTTATGTTTTGGGTCTTCAATCGTATCTCAGGGACTCCATGCAGCTGGTACAACATCTACAGGAGATGCACCTTCCACCGGGGACATTGATACTCACGTGTGACGTTGAGTCCCTCTACTCAAACATCTCGCACAATGATGGTCTACAAGCCATCCAGTATTTCTTCCAAAAATCAGCCTCTGGAGATCCGGCACACCACACATTTCTGGTGAGCCTTTTGGAGTTTGTCCTCCACCATAACTATTTTGTGTTTGATCGGGTTTTCTATAGACAAGTATCGGGGACTGCGATGGGGGCACGATGTGCGCCCTCCTACGCCAACCTATTTTTGGGTTGGTGGGAGGAGACACACGTGTACCCCACTGTCATGTATGGTGAACATGTAATTTCATGGTTCCGCTATATTGATGATCTTTTGATTTTTTGGCAGGGCACAGTTGAACAGTGTACCGAGTTTGTTAGTCTGTTGAATACCAACTCACTCAACATCTCACTCACCTATAAGATCTCGGACACTGTTGCTGACTTTTTGGATCTGCGACTGAAACTGGACGAACAGGGCATTCGCACATCACTTTTCCGCAAAGAAACTGCAACAAATAGCCTGTTGCATTTCAACAGTTTCCACCCGGCCCACCTGCGGAGAGGGATTCCTAAGGGCCAGTTCCTAAGACTACGCCGCAATTGTACCACCACTCCTGACTTCAGTGAGGCCTCTATTGATTTGACCAACAGATTCAGAGCACGTGGTTACCCGAAGAAAGTCATATCAGGGGCTTTTGAAAGGGCGAAGACAGCTGACCGTCTGGAATTGTTGAAATCCAAGCCTAAACCCCGGAATACCCAGGTCCACCTTATCACCAAATATAACAACCAATGGCGTGATTTGTACACAATATTAAATGCACATTGGCATCTTCTACTGGCGGATCCCAAGCTGAGCGATCATGTAAATCCAACTCCGAAGATCATAGCACGCAGAGCCCCAAACCTACGGGATAAATTGGTACGTAGTCATTTTCAGAGGCCCACACAGAGGTTGGGGAGGGGTGTCAGACTACGCGGGACATACCCATGCGGAAACTGTAATATCTGCCAATACATGATTTGTGCTGATTCCTTTTCTACCTGCAGGCTCCCGGCGGCGATATCATTGAATCATTATATCAATTGTCGTACAAAAAATGTGATATACGCTCTTATTTGTGAGTGTGGGAAGCTATATGTGGGTCAGACTGGCCAGGAAGTACGGAAACGTATTCAACAACATCTATCAAACATCGCCTTGGCCCGACGGGACAGGACTCAGGCAAAGAAACCATTAACTTCAGTTGCTGCACATTTCCTGGATTGTCACCAGTGTATAATCTCCGGACTCAGGATTGCGGGACTTGATCTGGTACGCATAAATTTGAGGGGAGGATCGGCTGCCTCTCAATTATTGCGTCTCGAATCCAAATGGATTTTTAATCTGGACACGGTCGCTCCATATGGATTAAATGAGGAACTTACGTTCACTGGTTTTTACCATACTTGATATGGAGGGTGGATCTTTAACCCTTATGGTTGGGGGCCATCAACCATTCCCCCATTCAGGCAGTCGGGATGTATTTTACAAAACATGGCGAGAACACAGGAATAGCCATATACATTCCTTATGCCCGGTGTGTACTAACAGTGGGGGTACATTGGGGGGCCTTTGCTTCATGTGGAAGTACTCATGTCATTTTATCCTATGGTGCACTATCCAGCTATTGCATTGAGATGGGCAATGGTCATTTATTATGGTATAAATGGGGTACGGAATTACTATTGCCTCTACGGGGGTTCTATATGGGGGCTGCAGTTAGGGCATGGATTATGAAAGGCTTAAGCTTCATATTTTTGTGGCTATCCTGTTTAATGATTTAATCCCTTTTTTGTCATTCTTTACAGGTTTTTCTTACTTCTTCACTTTCATCATCACTGCGCACTCACGTTTCGGGCACTACTGTATCCACCATGCTTTTCACTTCCACACCTGTGGTCTTTTTACTTTGGCCTCACCTTATCACATTTCCCTTTTATTTTAGGTCCTTTCTGGATCTTGGATTGTATATTAGGGTCATCCATTATTATGCACTTGTATATTATTGTTCACTTTGATTAATAATTATGTTCATTAAGGGATGTGTACTGGGAATACCGACAGCACCAGGAATTTAGGTGTTTAGTCAGGTATTCCTGATACATATATATATAGATACCTCTACGTGTAGTTATTGTGTTGCATATAATTGATGTCCATGTCCTCTCTATATATTGTGTGCATGAATTGCGCATACAGTATATATGCTCTATTGTCCACCAGTGTGTTCATTGCCATGCATCTATTTCTATTCTCATTATTATATCATTATAGCAGATTCATTATGAGTATTATCTATATATGTATTAGTGGTTATATATGCACCTATTGTACTACTGTGAGACATCATGTACATGCCTTTATCTGATCGGGTACAATACTGCTTGCCCCAGACATCTGTAGAAAATGCTCTGCCCCCTATTATGGCTTATTACCATCACCAGACTACCCCTGCCCTCCCTGGTCCCCTTCAGTATGCTGCCGCATTTCTGCACATATGCTGGGCGCATCGTGCGCTCCACTGTTACAGTGGAGCGCGCTATGCGTTCCACCATGCGTTCCACAGCGGCACCTCACTTCCGGTCATGTGATTCCTCACATCCGGTTTGGAGATATCGCTCTACCTACCTACCAGCTTGCCTGGCATCGCCTCTGTGGCTATAAATAGCCTCATTTTTCTTAGCTTTATTGTATAGCTCAACTGTCTGTGCCCACTGTGTTCGCGTCTGTCATGTGGCTGTGTTTTGGCTGGTGGAGCGCATATGCGTTCCACCATGCGTTCCAACAGCCGATCATGTGATCCACACTTCCGGTTTCCGGCTCTGATTGGAGCTTCAGATGTACACACACTGGCCACAGTTCCTGCTGCACAGGTGAATATAATTATACCTCATCTAATACCCTATATTTACTGACGCCCCAACACACAGTCCTTTACCCCTGAGGAAGCCGGATTGCTCCGGCGACACGCGTTGGGCGCTTGCTATGTTTCCAGGTCCACTGCACCAGCTAGATATGTAGGTTTGGCTCTTGATATTCGACCTTATGCTGGTCTATCTGTATCTTTATTTTAGTGGTCTTACCTTACCCTACATTTGCTATATGTGTTTTACTGTATTGTTTCATATGCTGGTTGATAACGCATACATTTACATGTGATAGTTCAGTGGACCTGTGTGTGTCGGTCTCATATATTGCACACCGCACTTTGTTCTATGTTGTATACAATTTTTTAATGCGTGTGTGTTGTTGTGTCCAATAAACTTTATATATTTTTATCCTTTACGGTTGGATGTGCATTCATGGGGTGGCTCTTTTTGACTCTCTTCTTGTGTCAGATGATTTGCTAGAGAAGGACGTCTGTCAGACCTTCTCACAGAAGTAGCGGTGACAGTCGTCTATTGATGACTCCGCCTATTTATACTATAAATACTAACTAACTTCCTTGTTGCTCTTACTTTGAATGAACTACGTGTGAATTACTACTACGGTGGCGACTACTACAATAAATGACTATACGCTGTACTATGAATAATAACGTATTTATTACACAATAACAAGTCTACAGTCCAATTATTGCTATAACTATATTTATATCAATGGACATATAATTATATATATACTTATAGTTGAACACAGTAATATATTAACAACACTACAATACACCTAACTACACTACACGCTGCACGACTCAACTGCAGAGTGCAGAGCCGCCGGACTATTTAAATCCGGCGGCGCTCGCTCCCGAGCGGCCCCTCGCTGCGTGCACGCCTGCAGGCAAGTCCATATGCAGGTGTAGTAGAGTAATATATATCCAACAGACCCAACAGTCATGACATGCATGCTGCTGATTCTGTGTAATTGAATCACTAATTGAAAGGGGCATGTTCAAAATAATAGCAATGTGGAGTTCAATGAGTGAGGTCATTCATTCTTTGAAATACAGGTGGCAATTATTGCCCATATTTAAGGAAGGAAGGCAGCAAATGTTGTACATGCTGTTTACCGTGCATTTCTCTCTGAAATTATGAGGAACATGGGTCGTTCCAGACATTGTTCAGAAGAACAGCGTACCTTGATTAAAAGGGGAAAACATATAAAGAAGTACAGAAAATGATAGGCTGCTCAGCTAAAATGATTGCAAATGCTTTAAAATGGCAACCAAAACCTGAAAGACGTGTAAGAAAGCGAAAAACTACCATTGGAATGGATAGAAGAATAGCCAAAATGGCAAGGACTCAAAGCCAACAATTAGCTCCAGGAAGATCAAAGAAGGTCTAAAGTTACCTGTGAGTACTGTTACAATTAGAAGACACATATGTGAAGCCAAGCTATCTGCAAGAAGACCCCGCAAAGTCCCACTGTTGAAAAAAAGACATGTGCTGAAGAGGTTACAATTTGCCAAAGAGCACATTGACGGCCTAAAGAGACATTTTGTGAACTGATGAAAGTAAGATTGTTCTTTTTGGGTCTAGTGGCCGGAGACAGTTTGTCAGACAACCCCAAACACTGAATTCAAGCCACAGTACACTGTGAAGACAGTGAAGCATGGTGGCGCAAGCATCATGATATGGGGATGTTTCTCATACTACAGTGTTGGGCCTATTTATCGCATACCAGGGATCATGGATCAGTTGGAATACATCAGAATACTTGAAGAGGTCATGCTGCCTTATGCTGAAGGGGAAATGCCCTTGAAATGGGTGTTCCAACAAGACAACGACCCCAAACACACCAGTAAACGTGCAACTTCTTGGTTCTAGACCAACAAGATTGACGTTATGGAGTGGCCAGCCCAATCCCCTGATCTTAATCCAATAGAAAACTTGTGGGGTGACATCAAAAATGCATTTTCTGAGGCAAAAACAAGAAATAGAGAAGAACTGTGGAATGTATTACAATCATCCTGGGCTGGAATACCTGATTTTTTTTCTTCATGTTTTGATTTGGAATAGAATGTGTAGTGTTCCCAATGCATTTGTGTGTATGGAAATGAAAGCTATTAGAAGGATTTTGAGCTTTGTTCATTTTTTTAAACACACTTCTATTATTTTGAACACAGCTGTACAGTCGTGGCCAAAAGTTTTGAGAATTACATAAATATTGGAAATTGGAAAAGTTGCTGCTTAAGTTTTTATAATAGCAATTTGCATATACTCCAGAATGTTATGAAGAGTGATCAGATGAATTGCATAGTCCTTCTTTGCCATGAAAATTAACTTAATCCCCCAAAAAACTTTCCACTGCATTTCATTGCTGTCATTAAAGGACCTGCTGAGATCATTTCAGTAATCGTCTTGTTAACTCAGGTGAGAATGTTGACGAGCACAAGGCTGGAGATCATTATGTCAGGCTGATTGGGTTAAAATGGCAGACTTGACATGTTAAAAGGAGGGTGATGCTTGAAATCATTGTTCTTCCATTGTTAACCATGGTGACCTGCAAAGAAACGCGTGCAGCCATCATTGCGTTGCATAAAAATGGCTTCACAGGCAAGGATATTGTGGCTACTAAGATTGCACCTCAATCAACAATTTATAGGATCATCAAGAACTTCAAGGAAAGAGGTTCAATTCTTGTTAAGAAGGCTTTAGGGCGTCCAAGAAAGTCCAGCAAGCGCCAGGATCGTCTCCTAAAGAGGATTCAGCTGCGGGATCGGAGTGCCACCAGTGCAGATCTTGCTCAGGAATGGCAGCAGGCAGGTGTGAGCGCATCTGCATGCACAGTGAGGCAAAGACTTTTGGAAGATGGCCTGGTGTCAAGAAGGGCAGCAAAGAAGCCACTTCTCTCCAAAAAAACATCAGGGACAGATTGATCTTCTGCAGAAAGTATGATGAATGGACTGCTGAGGACTGGGGCAAAGTCATATTCTCCGATGAAGCCTCTTTCCGATTGTTTGGGGCATCTGGAAAAAGGCTTGTCCGGAGAAGAAAAGGTGAGCGCTACCATCAGTCCTGTGTCATGCCAACAGTAAAGCATCCTGGGACTATTCATGTGTGGGGTTGCTTCTCATCCAAGGGAGTGGGCTCACTCACAATTTTGCCCAAAAACACAGCCATGAATAAAGAATGGTACTAAAACACCCTCCAACAGCAACTTCTTCCAACAATCCAACAACAGTTTGGTGAAGAACAATGCATTTTCCAGCACGATGGAGCACAGTGCCATAAGGCAAAAGTGACAACTAAGTGGCTCGGGGACCAAAACATTGACATTTTGGGTCCATGGCCTGGAAACTCCCCAGATCTTAATCCCATTGAGAACTTGTGGTCAATCCTCAAGAGGCGGGTGGACAAACAAAAACCCACTAATTCTGACAAACTCCAAGAAGTGATTATGAAAGAATGGGTTGCTATCAGTCAGGAATTGGCCCAGAAGTTGATTGAGAGCATGCCCAGTCGAATTGCAGAGGTCCTGAAAAAGAAGGGCCAACACTGCAAATACTGACTCTTTGCATAAATGTCATGTAATTGTCGATAAAAGCCTTTGAAACGTATGAAGTGCATGTAATTATATTTCACTACATCACAGAAACAACTGAAACAAAGATCTAAAAGCAGTTTAGCAGCAAACTTTGTAAAAACTAATATTTGTGTCATTCTCAAAACTTTTGGCCACGACTGTATATATCTGGGGCATACAGGGACAGCACAATATATATATACACTGCTCAAAAAAATAAAGGGAACACAAAAATAACACATCCTAGATCTGAGTTAATTAAATATTCTTCTGAAATACTTTGTTCTTTACATAGTTGAATGTGCTGACAACAAAATCACACAAAAATTTAAAAATGGAAATCAAATTTTTCAACCCATGGCGGTCTGTGTTTGGAGTCACACTCAAAATTAAAGTGGAAAAACACACTACAGGCTGATCCAACTTTGATGTAATGTCCTTAAAACAAGTCAAAATGAGGCTCAGTAGTGTGTGTGGCCTCCACATGCCTGTATGACCTCCCTACAACGCCTGTGCATGCTCCTGATGAGGTGGCGGACGGTCTCCTGAGGGATCTCCTCCCAGACCTGGACTAATAAATCTGCCAACTCCTGGACAGTCTGTGGTGCAACGTGACGTTGGTGGATAGAGCGAGACATGATGTCCCAGATGTGCTCAATTGGATTCAGGTCTGTGGAACGGGCGGGCCAGTCCATAGCATCAATGCCTTCGTCTTGCAGGAACTGCTGACACACTCCAGCCACATGAGGTCTAGCATTGTCTTGCATTAGGAGGAACCCAGGGCCAACCGCACCAGCATATGGTCTCACAAGGGGTCTGAGGATCTCATCTTGGTACCTAATGGCAGTCAGGCTACCTCTGGCGAGCACATGGAGGGCTGTGCGGCCCTCCAAAGAAATGCCACCCCACACCATTACTGACCCAATGCCAAAACGGTCATGCTGGAGGATGTTGCAGGCAGCAGTTCTCCACGGCGTCTCCAGACTCTGTCACGTCTGTCACGTGCTCAGTGTGAACCTGCTTTCATCTGTGAAGAGCACAGGGCGCCAGTGGCGAATTTGCCAATCTTGGTGTTCTCTGGCAAATGCCAAACGTCCTGCACGGTGTTGGGCTGTAAGCACAACCCCCACCTGTGGACGTCGGGCCCTCATATCACCCTCATGGAGTCTGTTTCTGACCGTTTGAGCAGACACATGCACATTTGTGGCCTGCTGGAGGTCATTTTGCAGGGCTCTGGCAGTGCTCCTCCTGTTCCTCCTTGCACAAAGGCGGAGGTAGCGGTCCTGCTGCTGGGTTGTTGCCCTCCTACGGCCTCCTCCACATCTCCTGATGTACTGGCCTGTTTCCTGGTAGCGCCTCCATGCTCTGGACACTACGCTGACAGACACAGCAAACCTTCTTGCCACAGCTCGCATTGATGTGCCATCCTGGATAAGCTGCACTACCTGAGCCACTTGTGTGGGTTGTAGACTCCGTCTCATGCTACCACTAGAGTGAAAGCACCGGCAGCATTCAAAAGTGACCAAAACATCAGCCAGGATGCATAGGAACTGAGAAGTGTCTGTGGTCACCACCTGCAGAACCACTCCTTTATTGGGGGTGTCTTGCTAATTGCCTATAATTTCCACCTGTTGTCTATATCATTTGCACAACAGCATGTGAAATTGATTGTCACTCAGTGTTGCTTCCTAAGTGGACAGTTTGATTTCACAGAAGTGTGATTGACTTGGAGTTACATTGTGTTGTTTAAGTGTTCCCTTTTTTTTTTTGAGCAGTGTATATATATATATATATATATATATATATATACACTTATAATACTGGGGCATATACGCATATCTATATATATATACACATACACTGCGTGCAGAATTATTAGGCAAATTAGTATTTTGACCACATCATCCTCTTTATGCATGTTGTCTTACTCCAAACTGTATAGGCTCGAAAGCCTACTACCAATTAAGCATATTAGGTGATGTGCATCTCTGTAATGAGAAGGGGTGTGGTCTAATGACATCAACACCCTATATCAGGTGTGCATAATTATTAGGCAACTTCCTTTCCTTTGGCAAAATGGGTCAAAAGAAGGACTTGACAGGCTCAGAAAAGTCAAAAATAGTGAGATATCTTGCAGAGGGATGCAGCACTCTTAAAATTGCAAAGCTTCTGAAGCGTGATCATCGAACAATCAAGCGTTTCATTCAAAATAGTCAACAGGGTCGCAAGAAGCGTGTGGAAAAACCAAGGCGCAAAATAACTGCCCATGAACTGAGAAAAGTCAAGCGTGCAGCTGCCAAGATGCCACTTGCCACCAGTTTGGCCATATTTCAGAGCTGCAACATCACTGGAGTGCCCAAAAGCACAAGGTGTGCAATACTCAGAGACATGGCCAAGGTAAGAAAGGCTGAAAGACGACCACCACTGAACAAGACACACAAGCTGAAACGTCAAGACTGGGCCAAGAAATATCTCAAGACTGATTTTTCTAAGGTTTTATGGACTGATGAAATGAGAGTGAGTCTTGATGGGCCAGATGGATGGGCCCGTGGCTGGATTGGTAAAGGGCAGAGAGCTCCAGTCCGACTCAGACATCAGCAAGGTGGAGGTGGAGTACTGGTTTGGGCTTGTATCATCAAAGATGAGCTTGTGGGGCCTTTTCGGGTTGAGGATGGAGTCAAGCTCAACTCCCAGTCCTACTGCCAGTTTCTGGAAGACACCTTCTTCAAGCAGTGGTACAGGAAGAAGTCTGCATCCTTC
Source organism: Bufo bufo (assembly GCF_905171765.1). Lineage (NCBI taxonomy): Eukaryota > Metazoa > Chordata > Amphibia > Anura > Bufonidae > Bufo > Bufo bufo. The sequence goes on from NC_053396.1 coordinate 97,499,497, forward strand.
AAGAAAAACATGATTTTCATGCAGGACAATGCTCCATCACACGCGTCCAAATACTCCACAGCGTGGCTGGCAAGAAAGGGTATAAAAGAAGAAAATCTAATGACATGGCCTCCTTGTTCACCTGATCTGAACCCCATTGAGAACCTGTGGTCCATCATCAAATGTGAGATTTACAAGGAGGGAAAACAGTACACCTCTCTGAACAGTGTCTGGGAGGCTGTGGTTGCTGCTGCACGCAATGTTGATGGTGAACAGATCAAAACACTGACAGAATCCATGGATGGCAGGCTTTTGAGTGTCCTTGCAAAGAAAGGTGGCTATATTGGTCACTGATTTGTTTTTGTTTTGTTTTTGAATGTCAGAAATGTATATTTGTGAATGTTGAGATGTTATATTGGTTTCACTGGTGAAAATAAATAATTGAAATGGGTATATATTTGTTTTTTGTTAAGTTGCCTAATAATTATGCACAGTAATAGTCACCTGCACACACAGATATCCCCCTAAAATAGCTAAAACTAAAAACAAACTAAAAACTACTTCCAAAAATATTCAGCTTTGATATTAATGAGTTTTTTGGGTTCATTGAGAACATGGTTGTTTTTTCAATAATAAAATTAATCCTCAAAAATACAACTTGCCTAATAATTCTGCACTCCCTGTATATCACAGGGCCCACATACACCCACAAGGGACACATGGGAAAAAACTGGGCCCATACAAATATATACACAGGGGATATATGTATATATAATGTAACATATCCCCACTGGCCATTCAGGGCTATTATATATGTATATATGCATATTTTAATGGATACATATATATCTAAATCTCCCCCTTCCCTCTACAATCCCCCTGTTGTCGAGAACACGACATTAAAGTTAGAGGGAAGGGTTGGGATATACTTGCCTCCTCAACCCCACTCACTGTTCATAACAGTTCAGGAAGGACTGAAGTATAATCTGGCCCTTAGGTACCTAGACATCACCCCTCGTGGCTGTGACCTCTTTGCTGTCCTTAACCATAACCAAACGTCTCCATCTACAGAATACACTGTCTTCTCTTTGGATCTTGCTCTGGAACTTTCTTGGCTCCAGAATGAAGCTCTTTCATTTTTGCTGTTAGTGTCGATCTTCAGGTATCAGCCGCTCCCACTGTCATCTTTTGTTGGTCAGACTCTGGAATGGCTTCACCCTCGCAATCTCTAGGTCGATCCACGTAGCAACTCCTTCTTTCTGGGGTACGGTCATCCGTGGAATGGCCTCCTGTCAGCAACGGCACAACTTTCAATCCGACACTTCTCCTTTCATCTTGATTGAAGAGTTGAGGTTCTCCCATGGACAGATACGTAGGTCTTTACAAGGTAGGTCAGAATTTCTTGAGTAAGAGGTGATGTCATAGTACCTAAATTCTAACTGCGGGAAAGAACACTGCACTTACTAACATTCAGTCCCTCCCTTACGAACTTCACCGTTTTTGGGGTAAAAGTGGAAAATATCGCAGTAAAGGAGGGGGCCTGTCCCTATAGTGCCCTATTCTTGTCCCCATTCACACAAATCCCATGTTTCCCCATGCAACACTCCTAATCCCATAGAAAAACCTACAAATGATATATATACAATACTATGGGGTTTCAGGATTGCATTGGATTTACATCCTGAACCCTCATAGGAAACAATGCATGTCCATGAGATTCCTGGCTTCAGGGCTTTGTTGGAGTTATGTCCTGAGCCTCCTCTGATTAACTTCGTGAAGTTCAGTCTGGTTCTGGTTTAGTTGGTCCACAAGTCCCTTGACCCTCCGGTAAATTAGACTCAGTCCCATGTACATGATGATAACCAGAACTAGAAGAACTATCACCGGGTGTATCAACAGATTGAAAAATGATGTAGCCTTCGGACTGTAGGCGAATAAACTCTCCCACCATGAAACGTTTGAGTCCTTTTCTAATGCGGTTGCAATCGCGGTTATCTTGGTCTTGTCATGGGTTAGTTGGATTGTGGCCCGATTCTCAGCCTCTCGAAGATTCAGAAGTATCTCGTCTTCTTGGCTGAAGTCTAGCAGGAGATGCTTGAGTTCTTTACCAAAGCCAAGAGGAATCTTCTGAAGTCTTATGGGAGTGTCAGGGCGGATATCGAGTCTCTTCTCCGGGGTGATCGATGTCCTTCCCTGTTGTTCTGCAACGTCTAAACCTAGGACAGGAATAAGAGTGCAATACACTCCTGGGAGGAGTTTTCCTCGGTGCAGTTAGTTCCAAAGATTGTATATGACATATTTTGCCCTTGGTACCAACACCAATACCCCTGTCCCAAGTATTTTAGATGGGAGGAGGGTATTGGGCTAGCTTTCCTCTCACAGGACCCCTCTGTGTTCCAAGACACCCATCTTAAAGATTTGATTTGATCCGAGTCTTGAAAATGTCTAAATTCCTTGAGGCAGAAGGCATATAAGTCATGTTGTATGGCAGACACATTCTCCACTGGGGTATAGTGCTGAATTACACCTATGGCAAAACCCTTTCTCTGGAAACCATACAGATACCACTGTCCCGGTGTAAAGGTGAAGTTCTCGTATGGTTCCAGGATTTTGTCAACCAAACATTCCACCATTAAAAGACTGGGTTTACTAAGTGATATGTTGGCCATACCATAATTAGTTCCCAGACCCTCCCCTTAAGAGGCTGAGCCTACCATAATCATGCTTACCACCAGTATCACAAGCTGGACGTCCCCTGTATCAGGGGATCCCTATGTCTTTTCTGTCAATTTGGTTCAATGGTGAGTCTCTAACTTGTGTTCTGTCAAGTGATAGTGAGTATGTTGTCAGTACCATGAATCCACCATCGACCCACCAAACCCCCTTCCTCACCCAACTCTAAGTGGGTACACGTTATTGAGTTGGGGAGGCTCGGATGGCCTTGGTCTGGTCGATATGGATCCAAAAAAAGTCCTGCCGCCTACGTGATTTTTTTCTTGGTTGTCATCAGCCTTTGTGCCCTCAGCATAGTGTCACCCTTCATCTCGAGGACCTGATAGGGTCCTTCCCAGTTTGCATCCCAAGGACCGGCCCAATGGAAGATTTTCACCATAACCAGTTCTCCTACAGAGGGCATCGGTGTCTCCCCCTGTAGGTATGGTTTGTGCAGCCGTATTGCGGCATGAGGCAGTAACTCCTTCAGGTTCTGCTGAACCTGTTGGAGGAACATGTCTCTAGCAATAACGTTCTTCACGGGCTCCGACACTAGAGGTTCATTAGGTAGGTATAGGGGCATTTTGCGTCCGGTCATGAGTTCGAATGGAGTGATACCGGTACTAGTTGCCTCGGTAGCTCAGATACCCATTAGCACGGCTGAAAGAGAGGTTACCCACGAGGAACCTTTCTCCAGTAGTGCTTTGGAAAGCCGTGTTTTAATGGTCCGGTTCATCCGCTCAACGATGCCCGCAGACTGAGGATGGTAAGGCACATGAAACCTTTGCCTTATGTCTAAAAGACCACAAAGCGCTTTCATTACCTTACCCATGAAATGGGTTCCTCTGTCTGACTCTATCAGCCGAATCGTTGACCGTGGGGATGGTGTTGTGTCTTATCATAGGTGTATAACTAAATATCCTAAATAAAGTGGATTTGATTACCTATAAGAGGCCATATTGTGATATATTCACCATTTCGTATGTATTTTAAAGTCGGCCGAAATAGGTTCATGGAGAGGACACAGTTCATATAATTTCTTCTATATAGATGTGCCATTCTGAGAAGAGTTATTCTTGTCTCCTTATAGATTTATGACTGAGATAAGGATATTCTCTAGACTTATCTGTTACTAAGTATCCCTATGGTTTAATGTCTATTGATGAAGCAGAAAATCTGTGATGGATATGTATAATGAACATTAAGTTTTAGTATAAGATAATCAATAGGACATATGTATTGTACTATGTTGTTGAATATTATGAAGGACGTCAATGCATCTATTATCTTATATATTTCTCATTAGGAACGCATACACTCCTAAAGCATGATGGTAAGAATTTTAAGTGTAAAATTTGTTAGTAAGATAGTGTTATTTTAATTAACAATCAATTGTTGGAGTAACCGAGGAGACACACATGTCTGTGAGAGTACAAGGTCTATTATACACTGCTCAAAAAAATAAAGGGAACACAAAAATAACACATCCTAGATCTGAATTGATTAAATATTCTTCTGAAATACTTTGTTCTTTACATAGTTGAATGTGCTGACAACAAAATCACACAAAAATAAAAAAAATGGAAATCAAATTTTTTAACCCATGGAGGTCTGGATTTGGAGTCGCACTCAAAATTAAAGTGGAAAAACACACTACAGGCTGATCCAACTTTGATGTAATGTCCTTAAAACAAGTCAAAATGAGGCTCAGTAGTGTGTGTGGCCTCCACGTGCCTGTATGACCTCCCTACAACGCCTGTGCATGCTCCTGATAAGGTGGCGGACGGTCTCCTGAGGGATCTCCTCCCAGACCTGGACTAAAGCATCTGCCAACTCCTGGACAGTCTGTGGTGAAACGTGACGTTGGTGGATAGAGCGAGACATGATGTCCCAGATGTGCTCAATTGGATTCAGGTCTGGGGAACGGGCGGGCCAGTCCATAGCATCAATGCCTTCGTCTTGCAGGAACTGCTGACAAACTCCAGCCACATGAGGTCTAGCATTGTATTGCATTAGGAGGAACCCAGGGCCAACCGCACCAGCATATGGTCTCACAAGTGGTCTGAGGATCTCATCTCGGTACCTAATGGCAGTCAGGCTACCTCTGGCGAGCACATGGAGGGCTGTGCGGCCCTCCAAAGAAATGCCACCCCACACCATTACTGACCCAATGCCAAACCGGTCATGCTGGAGGATGTTGCAGGCAGCAGTTCTCCACGGCGTCTCCAGACTCTGTCACGTCTGTCACGTGCTCAGTGTGAACCTGCTTTCATCTGTGAAGAGCACAGGGCGCCAGTGGCGAATTTGCCAATCTTGGTGTTCTCTGGCAAATGCCAAACGTCCTGCACGGTGTTGGGCTGTAAGCACAACCCCCACCTGTGGACGTCGGGCCCTCATATCACCCTCATGGAGTCTGTTTCTGACCGTTTGAGCAGACACATGCACATTTGTGGCCTGCTGGAGGTCATTTTGCAGGGCTCTGGCAGTGCTCCTCCTGTTCCTCCTTGCACAAAGGCGGAGGTAGCGGTCCTGCTGCTGGGTTGTTGCCCTCCTACGGCCTCCTCCACGTCTCCTGATGTACTGGCCTGTCTCCTGGTAGCGCCTCCATGCTCTGGACACTACGCTGACAGACACAGCAAACCTTCTTGCCACAGCTTGCATTGATGTGCCATCCTGGATAAGCTGCACTACCTGAGCCACTTGTGTGGGTTGTAGACTCCGTCTCATGCTACCACTAGAGTGAAAGCACCGCCAGCATTCAAAAGTGACCAAAACTACAGCCAGGAAGCATAGGAACTGAGAAGTGGTCTGTGGTTACCACCTGCAGAACCACTCCTTTATTGGGAGTGTCTTGCTAATTGCCTATAATTTCCACCTGTTGTCTATCCCATTTGCTCAACAGCATGTGAAATTGATTGTCACTCGGTGTTGCTTCCTAAGTGGACAGTTTGATTTCACAGAAGTGTGATTGACTTGGAGTTACATTATGTTGTTTAAGTGTTCCCTTTATTTTTTTGAGCAGTGTATTCTTATCGGTACCATAAATTTGATTAGTTTAGGAGATGTCTAAACTGGTACCTGATTATCTATGCTTTAATTGGTAAATGTGTCAAAGTTAATCCCTTAGCTTTGATTTAGGATTCCTTATGTTATGTGTATGGAATGTAAGATGAAATCAGACCTGGACATTTAACCCTTACTAGTGATGATGCTAGTAGATTATGCAATAGTGCCACCTAGGTATGAATATGTAACATTGTGCCAACCGTTGAAATGCATTCTGGGTAATACAGTGACATCACAGTCATTATCATATGTACATGCCTAACCGACAATGATTGGAAAACTCCAAGCTAGGAAGGTGTTTCTGACTGATAAGTTTGTGATCATAAACCACACACACATGAAGGGAAAAGGACAGAAAAGAAAGAAGAAAAGAGAGAAAAAGGACAAAGAAAGGAGAGACACCTCAGGAGGAAAATCCCAATGATCAGAACAGACTTGAGAGCTAACTTATTATATGTAGTATTGACTTAATTAATTGTCCTGATATTTAGTAACTCCCCGCTTTAGTGCGGATGTATAATGTTAAAAGTGCTACATCAATTATATCACTATTCAGTAAAGATGCATATTACTGAATAAAAGATCTAATATTGATATCGGAGAAACTCTCTGATTGGAATATTCATATTCCATAGTCAATCTGTGTGAGATTATATACTGGGGGGCTGCTGTGTGAGATTATATACTGGGGGGGCTGCTGTGTGAGATTATATACTGGGGGCGGGGCTGCTGTGTGAGATTATATACTGGGGGGCTGCTGTGTGAGATTATATACTGGGGGGGCTGCTGTGTGAGATTATATACTGGGGTGGCTGCTGTGTGAGATTATATACTGGGGGGCTGCTGTGTGAGATTATATACTGGGGGGCTGCTGTGTGAGATTATATACTGGGGGGCTGCTGTGTGAGATTATACACTGGGGAGGGGGCTCTGTGTGAGATTATATACTGGGGGGGCTGCTGTGTGAGATTATATACTGGGGGCGGGGCTGCTGTGTGAGATTATATACTGGGGGCGGGGCTGCTGTGTGAGATTATATACTGGGGGGGGCTGCTGTGTGAGATTATATACTGGGGGGGCTGCTGTGTGAGATTATATACTGGGGGGGCTGCTGTGTGAGATTATATACTGGGGGGGCTGCTGTGTGAGATTATATACTGGGGGGGCTGCTGTGTGAAATTATATACTGGGGGGCTGCTGTGTGAGATTATATACTGGGGGGCTGCTGTGTGAGATTATATACTGGGGGGCTGCTGTGTGAGATTATATACTGGGGGGGCTGCTGTGTGAGATTATATACTGGGGGGGCTGCTGTGTGAGATTATATACTGGGGGGGCTGCTGTGTGAGATTATATACTGGGGGGGGGCTGCTGTGTGAGATTATATACTGGGGGGGCTGCTGTGTGAGATTATATACTGTGGGGCTGCTGTGTGAGATTATATACTGGGGGGGCTGCTGTGTGAGATTATATACTGGGGGGGGCTGCTGTGTGAGATTATATACTGGGGGGGGTGGATGTGTGGGATTGTATGGTGGGGGGGCTGCTGTGTGAATGCACCCTTACCCATAGTAAACTAACTACACAGATTGGATGCACAGAAATCCAGCATTTTATTAATATGCAAATAAGGGTCCATTCACACGTCCGCAATGTGTTTTACGGATCCGCGGATCAGCAAAACACGGACAGTGGCAATGTGCGTTCCGTATTTTGCGGACCGCACATTGCCGCCACTAATAGAATAGGCCTGTTCTTGTCCGCAATTGCGGACAAGAATAGGACATGTTCTATTTTTTTCGGGAACGAAACGCGGAACGAAATTGCAGACGTGTGAATGGACCCTAAGGCCTCATGCACACTACCGTGCCGTTTTTTGCGGTCCGCAAAAAACGGAAGCCGCCCGTGTTGCCTTTCCCAATTTGCGGAACGGAACATGCACCGGCAATATAAATGCCTATTCTTGTCCGCAAAGCGTACAAGAATATTTTTTTTAGCGGGGCCGCAGAACGGAGCAAACGGATGCGGACAGCACACGGAGTGCTGTCCTCATCTTTTGAGACCCCATTGAAGTGAATGGGTCTGCATCCGAGCCACCAAAATGGCAGCTCGGATGTGGACCAAAACAACGGCCGTGTGCATAAGGCCTAAATCTCAGCATACAATCCCACACACAATTCCCCCCCTTCAGTATAATTCTACAAGACACCCCCCCCTTCATACAATCTCACACAGCAGCCCCCCCCCCCCCCCTCCATACAATACCACACATTTTAGCACCCCAGAAGCAGTTCAGGGAAGACAGATGTAGCAGAGCTATATTTGAAGTGATTCAAACTCAGTGCTGGTAGTAGAGAGGAAGACAGATGTAGCAGGGCTGTATAAGAAGCGGTTCAGAGAAGACAGATGTAGCAGAGCTGTATTTGAAGTGATTCAAACTCAGTGCTGGTAGTAGAGAGGAAGACAGATGTAGCAGAGCTGTATAAGAAGCTGTTCAGGGAAGACAGATGTAGCAGAGCTGTATTTGAAGTGATTCAAACTCAGTGCTGGTAGTAGAGAGGAAGACAGATGTAGCAGAGCTGTATAAGAAGCTGTTCAGAGAAGACAGATGCAGCAGAGCTGAATTTGAAGTGATTCAAACTCAGTGCTGGTAGTAGAGAGGAAGATAGATGTAGCAGAGCTGTATAAGAAGCAGTTCAGGGAAGACAGATGTAGCAGGGCTGTATTTGAAGCGGTTCAGAGAAGACAGATGTGGCAGAGCTGTATTTGAAGTGATTCAAACTCAGCGCTGGTAGTAGGAAGACAGATGTAGCAGAGCTGTATATGAAGTGATTCCAACAAAGTGCTGTTATTGGTGAATAATACAGATGTAGCAGAGCTGTAAGAAAAGAGATTCAGGGAATACAGAGCAGAGCTGTATATGCATATATACAGATAAAAGGTCTAAGGTTTATACATAACTGTAGTAGAGCTGTATTGGATAGAAATCGGCGTCAGTTGGGGATGGTCATGTTTTATGGGCGTCAAAAGCACAGATCATACGGCTACTGGCTGACAAGCTTTTGAGCTAATGTATAGTAGTGAATTATTGTTTAGCTGCACAGAATGGGTTTGTAAAAGATAAGACAGGTTCTGTGTGTAAAACTGTATTAGTGTCGATTCACACGTCCGTAAGTGTTTTGCGGATCCGTAAATTGCAGATCCGCAAAACACGGACACCTGCAATGTGTGATCCGCAATTTGCGGACCGCACATTACAGACACTATAAGGGTCCATTCACACGTCTGTAATTTGGGTCCGCATTCTTTCCGCAATTTGCAGACCCATTCACTTTAAATGGGGCTGGAACGGATGCGAATCCGCATTTCCAGGATCCGCATCAGTTTTTTCGGGATCCGTTTTTTCGGGATCCGCAATTCCGTTCCTGAAAAAAATAGAACATGTTCTATTCTTGTCCGCAATTGCGGACCAGAAAAGGCATTTTCTATTATAGTGTCTGTGATGTGCGGTCCGCAAATTGCGGATCGCACATTGCAGGTGTCCGTGTTTTGCGGATCTTCAATTTACGGATCCGCAAAACACTTCCGAACGTGTGAATGGACACTATTTTTTTCAAGAACGGAATTGCGGATCCCGAAAAAACGGATCCCGAAAAAACAGATGCGGATCCCGGAAATGCGGATTCGCATCCGTTCCAGCCCCCTTGAAAGTGAATGGGTCTGCAAATTGCGGAACGAATGCGGACCCAGGGCCGGCCTTAGGTGTTCAGGCGCACTGTGCGAGCTAACCTTGTGGCGCCCCCCCCCCCCCCCCCCAAAAAAAAGAAGAAAAAAAAACACTGCTTGTTGCTGGCATCATGGCATAGGCTGGCTGGCTATCCAACCAAATAGTTACCAGCCCGCACACCCCAAAGGCCGGTGTAACGTTATACTTCCCTACTTCGTGAGATTTCCCTACCCTCATCACTTCCGGTCGCACCGGACATGACGTGAGGAGGTGTGCAGCACCGCGCAGGCGCACAACGACAGGTTAGGGAAATTTCACAGCAGAGTGCGCATGTGCCAGGAGCCTCGTCGGCGGTTAGGGTAAAGAAAAATTATGGGCCAGTGAGCAGGCGCGGTGATCGGATGGATGTTCTCAGCTGGACACCGGCCGACACTGCGCATGCGCCGGGAGCCTCACCAGCGATTAGGGAAGGGAAAAATTACGTACGGGCCAGTGCTTTTTCCCTACCCTAACCGCTGGTGAGGCTCCCAGAGCAGTGTCGGCCGGTGTCCAGCTGAGAACATCCATCCGATGACCGCGCCTGCGCACTGGCCCATAATTTTTCCCTACCCTACATACTGACGAGGCTATTGGCGCATGCGCACTCTGCTGTGAAATTTCCCTAACCCGTCGTTGTGCGCCTGCGCGGTGCTGCACACCTCGTCATGTCCGGTGCGACCGGAAGTGACGAGAGTAGGGAAATCTCACGAGGTAGGGTAAGTATAACGTTACACCGGCCCTGGTGTGCCATCATTAATTTACCCTACTTTTCCCTCCATGGGCACAACAATGTTAGCACCTGTGCCTATTACATAGTTCAGAAGGTGCTAGAAAACACAATGGGAAGATTTATCATTCCCCCTGCACCAGAATTGTGGCACTTAGAAGCCACACATTTTTGCACAAGCTTTGTTTTGCTCAAACAATTGTGACTTTTTGCTTAATCTTGCCACTTTGCTAAATTGGGCAGGGTATGGATCAGTTTTCTAGTGCATGTAAATTACTATAAGGTAACTTACCTTATAGTCCGGTTCGACAGTCTCCGGAGCAGTCCTTCAGTCTGTCTGGGCTGGGGCAGGCTGTAGTCGGCACACCTTGACGCGGTGAGTGACACAGGAACGAGCGGGATGCGAGCGGAGCGCCTGCTGCTCCAGTCCTACGCACTGGCCAATCAGCAGCAGGATCTTTGCGCTGTGAAAAGCTGATTGGCCAGTGTGAACTGTGAATTTGAAATGGTGCAGACGTGCCAGACGCACGGCACGGAGGATCATCAGGTAACAGGTCAGACACAGGGGAGGGGGAATCAGGTCAGACAGGGGAGGGGGCGGGGGGCCCGACCCGAGGGAGAACACAAGTGCCGCCTCGCCTGCCGCATATTACACTGCGAGCTGTCGGTTGCCCGGCGCCCCTGTTGCTATGGCGCCCTGTGCGGCCGCACAGCCCGCACAATAGGGTTGCCACCTTTTCTTCAAGCCAAACCCGAACACTTTAGCACCTCGCGGCAATTTTTTGGTAAATTCACTTTTTTGTAGGCAGCGGACCTTCCTGACGAATCAGGAGGCTGGGACGCGAGTCATGACATACTGCCCAGCTTGCTGATTGGTTAGGAAGCCAGGCTGCCTAGAAACAAGTGAAGCAGGCTTTCTAGCCAATTAGGAAGCCAGAAGGCGGATGATAACCCACCTCCCGGCTTCCTGATTGGAAGGGAAGTCGGCTGTATGCTCCCTTGGCGCTGCCAGTCAGAGGGACATCTCCCTCCGACCGGAAGTTCCAATATCGGGGAAGGTATCGGAGCATTTGGGCGAGTACAAGTACTCGCCCAAATATTCTGTATTGGTAGCGATATTAGTATCGGTATCGGTAGTTCGGCGGTACATCTATAGTGCAAATCCATTTTATTGATAGTTGTCATTGAAACGACAAGCGCATTTCTGGGCCTGATGAAGGGGACCCTGCACGGCCCCAAAACCACTTGCCGATTGGACGTCAACTATCAATAAAAATGGATTTTGCACTAACATGAAATTTGGATGTCTGTATTTGGACGATATGTAGTATTGCACATAAAAGATGCCTCCACAAAACATGTCACACTGGTTACCTGTGGCATTTTATTTATGGGGGCATGTTTTAAGATAGATAAGATAAGATGCCTTTTATGTGCAATACTAACAAGTGGCATGCGTGCCCACTGCCCCCTTCCAATTAATATTTTTTATTAAAAACTGTCTTCAACTGTTTTAAATACCTTTTTTACTGACTGTCTCCCTCCCAGTCCCAGACGAAAAGAAGAAGAGTCTGCTGCTGGGCTGCCTGGAGTGGAGCAGCTCCATGAGCAGGCGGCTGCCAGAGAATTATTTCTCCTCTCCCAGACTCCCATGCTCCCTCCCTCTCTGATGTCACTTCCTCTAGTACTGACTAGCAGAGAGAGGGAGAGGATTGCTTCTTTAGAGAGCTGCCTTTAGACACAAGCTCCTGCTGGTTTTGTACAGGAGTCCGTTGGCCGCAATTTTCTTGTAGTCTGTTATTTATTAATATGGGGTTTATAGAAATATTACCAGGAAAATGGCTGCATCGTAAGGACCTTTATCCTGCATTCTGCAGAATGTGGCTGGGACTTATTCACACTCATGTTTACTTTGACGGATCTGGATCAATTGAAAAATGTTGGAAATTGGCAACAACGTAAAATAGTTTATTTGAGGAGTGAGTCTAGCTTGCAGTATGCAGTTGCAGCCCCCTCCAGTTCAGACTCCAGCCTCTCCAGGTCACAGGCACTGCCACTCCTATTCCTTCATCCTTCCTGCACAGTCACAACAGACACAGACTCACAGGGGCTGCCAGCCTGCCAGTGCTGCGGCTCGCTCAGCTGATCGCAGAGCCGGCAGTGTGACAGGCTCAGTCAGCTGACGTTCTCCTCCGCTGCTGACTGACAGTCCTGTTCCACCTCATTGCCGGCGCCGCTGACTCTGACATAACGGATTCACGCCGGCCGCTCACTCACCGCCCCCACCTGTCATGACAGGTGAGGGCACTGGGCAGGCAAGCGTAGAAGTCAGAGAAGACGTCTCTGCATGAATCTAACTGTGCCCGGGTCTGAGAAAGCCTTGTACCCGGGCACAGGATTACAAACCCGGACTGTCCGGGTCAATCCCGTACGGGTGGCAACCCTACCGCACACCCCAAAGGCCGGCCCTGTGCGGACCCAAATTACGGACGTGTGAATGGACCCTTAGACTGCAGGACAGAACATGTTACTGTACACTGAGCTCACTTCACATGGCTTTCTGATGATTCCCCAGCAGGGGGAGGGGCCTCAGACACTGCAGGCTGCCAGACTGATGAGTCATACTTTTCACATGAACTAGCACGCAGGACTCAGCTCTCAGTGTGATGTCATAAGGAGGTGTGGCCGGCCTTCACTCTAGCTGCCTAAGCCCGCCCAGCCTTAGCTGCAGAAAACCAGGAAGTCAACAGCTAGCTGACTGCAGGTGAGGCTGAAAGAGCAAGATGGGAATACCCCTTTAAGTAAATTTATTAATTATTTGTGCAAATAGTAAACGTTCCATAATTTTCTTGGCTAACCAGATTGTTCATATATATGTGTACTAATTGGTAGGGAAAATTAGAGCAGCCAGTAGCGAAACGGGTTCTGGTGAAGCTACAGGAGGTAGTCCATCTAGCCCAGAACAGTTAATCCATAACATTGTTGAATATGTAAATTCACGGTTGGGTTTGGACCAGGATGTAACTGCATGGTTAAGTGAGCTGCAGGCAGAAGCCAAGAGAGAATGTGTGGATGTATGGACATCACTTGGTACAGTCAGGAGACATCTAACCTATTTTGGTGTGCTTAAAAGTAACGCCAGTAAAGACCAACACCTCTTAAAGATGTTGCCACCAGTCCTGTATGCAATACTAGAAGTCAGTACCCTCTTAAAGAGTAGAAATATGTATATAACAGACATGCAGGCCTATATATCCCATATAGAAACAATTAGAGTCTGTAAACGCATCGATCGAGGACTTAAAAAGCATGAACTCGATCTCAGCCATGTTGCCCATCATCATTTAAAAAGGGAGACAGGTGAGCTGAACCTCCATTATTGCAGACTTCAGCAAACAGACAGACCAAGCCATACTATAGTCAATGTTGAAAGTGATCTGTCTGATAATTAGAGATTTTTTTGATCCTCCAGCTCTCACACCCCAAAATACAGACATGTCAACATCACGTGCTCTTAAAGCAGAATCCCTCCGAGATCCTAAGCCACCCGAGGAAAATGGCATGATTACACAGGAGGCATTAACCCAATTAAATCAGGCATTTCAAGCTGTAACCGCCTTACTAGCGCTAGCGACAATAAAGGCCACATGAGTATCCCCCCACACCTTCCCCCTAGAGAGGAATGTTAGGGTTAAGTCACCTGTGCCAAGTGAGTACGATGGAAGTGTGCGGAGTATGAGTAATTATGACAGTGATGTGGAAAAGCATGTGGCTTATTCCCCACCGCGCAGGCATGAGTTTGCCCACAAGGGGGATGAGAGTTCCAGGCGACCGTCATATGCTGAGGTGTATCATTAAATTTCTAAATGCCACTGTACCTAAATTCTCTAAGAGAGGTTCTCCTGAAATTGCTGATCACTTAGAACTGTACCAGTCCACCATGGATTCTTTAAAATTGTATTCTGATGCGGACAGGATCAGATTCCGACAATGAGCATTTGAAAATAAGTATCGCCACTACTTTATTTCCTTCAGAGACAGGGGGATCTGGAATTGCCAGAATGTTTTGCACGAGGTGAAATTAGAATTTGGCCCTTACTGGACAATTACTGCTACAAAACGTGATATTTATAAACTCATATGTAGACCCAAAGTCCCTGGGAATTTCTCTCTATCCTTAAAAATGCCTATGGGTTAGCATATAGGTTCCCAAATTGGGAATCTGGGGAATTCAAACAACAGTTTTATGATGCAATACCAATGCAAATAAAATTTAGCCTAGCTAAAGATCTTGATCTTAAAGCTCCCTTGGACAGATTGGTGACGGCTACCACTTCACTGTATAATATTAGTGAGGGCCATGCTACGGGTGAGAGAAGATACAAAAGGTCCCCAGAACAAAACGTAGCAGAAGCTAAAATAAACCCCAACCTGGGATTTGAAACGCAGCCACGCAGGTACCACCCGTCTACAGGACCTTTCCAACAAACCCAGCGACAACAGGTAGGACCCAAGCAAACAAAACCTCATAGCCCTAACGGGTCAGAGGGGGATAATAATGGTGGTAAAAGGTCTAACTACCGTCCCCAATATTACAATAGGGGTCCACCGGGATACAGGCGCTGGAATAACAGGCCCAGACAACAGAAAGAAGTTAGGCCTAAACCCTCTACTTCAGCTAGAAGTCGATCACCCACCTCTAGTAAGGGTACATCACAAAACCAAACTGTGCACAAATCAAATGATCGGTTTGATCAGTTGGCAGATGAAGTGGCTAAATTAAGCAAAATAGTTAATAAGATGTCCCAGGTGTCTATCAAAACACAACCTGAGCCTTTTTTAGGGGCGGCTGCAGGTCCCAGCTCAGCCCTATAAAGCAGACAGGGCGGGGTCTGTGGCAGGCGCAGCACTTTGAAGTGCCTTTTGCGCTGTGGCATTAGAAGAATTTTGATATCTCTGACTTTTAGTCTAACAGACTGTCTATTACTCTGTAATTCCTCTAGCGCTGTTCTATGGAAACAGTAGGTTTAAAGAGCACACCAAATGCTTGAAATAACTTCTTTATTAACTTCAAATTTTCTTCATAAAACACTGCCGCCTCTGCAGCAGATACTCCATGTATATAACACTTGTTATGGCGGTATGATTAAGATGGTAGTTCAACTGTTCAATCTAGTCATTCAACATAAAATGGTGGATATATTTCTCCTTTGAGTATCTGTACTCTCACTTTAAGTTATTTAGGCACTTTATGATCTCTCTGAGAGGTATATCTGAGGTCTAACTAATAGTTCTGCTTGCTGAACTTGGTTTGCAGTATGCAATTGCTTATGATCTGGTATGAGCAGTTCGCAGTTTGTATGCAATTTGTATGGAATTTGGTTTGTATATTTCCAATTTGAATTTGCAATTGTATGGTTGCAATTGTATTTGGCAATTTGAATTTGCAATTTTATGGTTGCAATTGTATTTGGCAATTTGAATTAAAATTGTATGGTTGCAATTGGTGGAACTGTAAGTAAACACATATACTGTATATCTAGTTCAGTATACAGTTCTAAACACAATACTAACAATATGAACATTATATAACTGTTTTAAAGAGCACCTTTCACCGATTCTTACCCTATGAACTAACTATACAGATATGTAGAGCGGCGCCCGGGGATCTCACTGCACTTACTATTATCCCCGGGCGCCGCTCCGTTCTCCTGCTATGCCCTCCGGTATCTCCGTTCACTAAGTTATAGTAGGCGGAGATACCAGTCCCTAAGTTATGGTAGGCGGAGTCTGCCCTAGCGCTGGCCAATCGCAGCGCAGAGCTCACAGCCTGGGAGGTTATTTTCTCCCAGGCTGTGAGCTCTGCAATGCGATTGGCCAGCGCTAGGGCAGACTCCGCCTACCATAACTTAGGGAACGGAGATACCGGAGGGCATAGCAGGAGAACGGAGCGGCGCCCGGGGATAATAGTAAGTGCAGAGAGATCCCCGGGCGCCGCTCTACATGTCTGTATACTTAGTTCATAGGGTAAGAATCGGTGAAAGGTCCTCTTTAAATACCTATATTGGCCTCTTGTTCCCAAAAAACTCAGCTTTCAGTGGAGTGAATGTCTCTTCAGCTCCTGTCTCTGGTGAATAATGATTCTAGCAGCAGGAGCTGAGGTAATTCCCAGACAGGCTGTGTGTGAGGCTGGCTGTGATTGGTGAAAACTCTTGCTGTGTGAGAAGCTGGCTGTGATTGGTTTAGACTTCTGCCCAGCAACAACAGAATAACACTGTGCCACTGAGCTTGCCTTATATTACAAAATAATTCTTAAAGGCATATTATCTTTTTCTGCTTCTGTGAACACAAAATATAACAGTTATATGACATCCAAAACATGATGTCACAGTAAATAACTCTGCTTTTGTCTTTAACACATAAAAATAGGAACTGTATTAAGGCTATTGGCAGGTTTAGCTGTATACACATATAAGCTATACTAGCAACCTAGGACAGGTCTTAGCTGGCCAGCTACAGGGTCAGAGCCCAGGCCAACGCAAGGCTACCGAGCTGGTTGTAGAAGAATCTAATGTGATTCCTAATCCTATATTGTCTTGCAGTGTTCTTGACCCTAAAATTGAGGCCAAAGAGGTCTAAAGTGTTGTCTATCTTGCAGTCTAACCATGTAGATTCGTGCACTAATGTGTTTTCTCCAATGAGTGATCTCAGCATCAATCTGTGAGCTGCCGTCTGTAAGCTATGATATAATTCAGTTTTCCCCAAAAGTGGGGGCTGCTGCCGCGTGCAGTGAGAGTGTTTCTCCAGAAGTCGCATCGCTACAAAAGGATCAAATACTCAAAAAGCATCAGATGAGTGAACATACTCATTTCTTATGTGATTTTTTTCAGGTTGAAGGCCGATATTTTGTTGATTCTTATCTCCAAGATGAACTTATAAGGCCGATTAGGGGTTTACTTGACACAGGATCACAAGCCACTATATTGTCATATAGTTATTTCCAACAGGTTATGGATTTGACAGCAAAGAGTCCGAGATTGAAATTGTTTGATGGCTCTTTGATAAGTGTAGGCAGAGATGCTTTGCAGGTAAGAGGTACAGCATGGTTAAAATTTAAAATAGGCAAGAAAGTAATTAGACATCCCACACTCATTGTGGACCTTCCCTATAATCGGCTGATCATAGGAATCGAACTCCTGAAAATATTGATTTCCATAGTAGACTTCATCAATGAAGCAATCTGGACTCAGGTAAAGGCACCTATTGCCTATGAGTATTCTTGCAATGCACAACCTCAATGTAGTTGTCATTTGATTGAAAAAGGCTTAACTCTGTTGAAGTTCGTTTTAGGAACAATCGGACGCCGGATGTCACGATCCTGAAAAATGGTAAGCCTGGAGAAGATGTCAATGGTACCGCTCCTACCATAACCATCCAGAAGGACAGAATAGAAAAGGTAACCTTGGATGGGGATGTATTAATTATTTCTCTTGAAGGGGTAAATTACGAAGTTGCGGACCTGACCAAGCATACTCAATCCATGGTACGGATCGAGAAGGTCAGTGATAACTTATTGATTCCCATACAGGTGAACAATATAGCCTGGGTGAAATATGCCAAGTTGGATCTAAAATCCGAAGCCAGTTATATAAGCCTAGGTCTCTTAAAACAGGTAGCCAACCCTAAAGTGATTAAAGGTTCCTCTTCACAGGACCAATGGATTCATGATCTGGATGGCGATTCTCAAAGTCATAATGTGATTGCAAGATGTGTATTGTCTATTTCCATAGGGGATAAGGCTACGGAACATTTATTCATCGTGTTGAATGAACCACGGTACCAGGTATATTTAGGTAATGACCTTCTACACTGATTTGCCTTGCAGATTGATCTGGTCAACAATACTCTATGGTCCAGATTACCTGGAGACCCGGAGGGGTTCCAGGATGAAGAGCAAGCCTTGAGATAGGGACAACCGATGCCGTAAGTATCATGGTTGCTGATAAGGTTAAAATCCCTGAAGGTGGCAAGCCATTTCTTCTTCCCGTTTAAGTAAAGAAGGGGCAAAAATTGAAGAATGCAGATGCTTTGATCTGTTTGTCTAACCGGATACAGCAACTGAAGCCTATGGTAAACATCCTATGGTAAGCATCCATCAGAATCCATTGCATATGGTAATTCATAATATGGCTCCCCATACCATATCCTCACAAAAAGGTACCATAATTGGTCTAGGTATGAATTCGGAGTAGTACACTTTCGGATTCCAGAATGACGTCATTGGACTTATTCCGGAGGAATACTTGACAGAAGAACAAGTAGTGGAACAACGTTTTTCCTCAACACCTGAGGGGTTCTTTAATATCCACTCTGTTTATCCTTTCAATCCTGAAGAAGGATACATGCCACATTGAAGAATCATCTTTGGTTTTCAACCATGAGATCGATGAGAAGGAGTATGAGTCATGCCATCAAGGAAAAGAGAAGGTACGCGATACTTAAAGCGATTTAACTAGTGAGCTTGAAGAAGCTTATGAGGCAAGTCAACTTGTAATCTTTCCAGAATTTCAGGAACGGGTGAAAGAGCAAATCTCTATAGCTGACGCATGCTCCGATGATTTGGAGTGTCAACAGCTAAAGGGGCTCTTCGCAGAATTCCAGGACATGTTTGCTAAGGATTCTTATGACTGTGGGGAAACTGACCTACATGTTGCAAGAATCCAGACAGATCTCAATGCACCCCCTGTATATGTCAAACAGTACCGACTTCCGCTGGCAGCTTACAAGTCGCTATTGGAAATCGTCAAGAACTTGGAGAGGCGGGGAATCATCCGTCCGGTGCACAGCTCGTTCAACCATCCTATACTTGGGATTCTCAAACCAAATGGTCAATTTTGCCTCTGTTCGGACCTGAGGCAGTTAATTAAACGGGTATATATGTCCGGATGGCCCGTGCCGTATATTGACTAGTGTTTGGCGCAGAGATAGGGGTCCAAATTTTCACTGCTCTTGAATGGGCACAAGGATATTGGACGATTAAGGTGGACGAGAAGGATCAATACAAATTGGCCTTCACGTTTGGGAAGCAGCAATATGCCTGGACCCGATTGCATTTTGGGTATATTAATGCAGGCCAAGAATTTGCTGTGTTCATACATAAGGCGATGCCTGATGCCACTGAACAAGGTACCTTATCCTATGTGGATGACGTCCTGATCAAAAGCACGACTTTTGAGGAACACATTGTGGAACTGAGGCATGTACTAACCCAACTGTGGAAAGCTGGCGTGAAACTTTCTTTGCAGAAGGCTCAATGGTGTCGTACCAAAGTCAATTTCCTAGGTCACAAAATCACTGCTGATGGAATCCACCCCGTGGAAAAAGAAGGTGGAAGCAGTGACCAATACGAAGTCCCCTACAAATCTCAAGGATGATGGGTATGATGAACTAATAACATAAGTTCATAGACAACTATGCCGAGAGTATGAAACCTCTTTTGCAATTGTTGAAGAAAGGGGTGAAATGGGAATGGAGTGATCGTCACGAGCAATCTGTAAATGAGCTCAAAGCTACACCCAAGTGTTTCCGTTGGGTTTCTCTCTGTGCCTCGGCACTGCAAAAAAATAGAACAAATTGCGGGCCCCAATGTACAGAACGTCCGGCACATGTTCGTGTGCATGAGGCCTGAGCATTATGCAGTTTGGACCAGGCGATCATATTAACACCGGGCATCTTAGGGGCAGAGGAGTGCTGAGCTGTGGGGTCAGTGGACCCTGATCAGCTCTGTCTTGTACAAAGCCCCCACAGCAGGTTGGTTTCCCCTATAACTGGAGCTCCTTTCAATACACCCCAGTTACAGTGGAAATAGTGCAGAAAATGTCTCATTCTCTGCCAAAGGCCTTTCAGTGACTTCTTGGGGAAGAAAAATAAGTACGGTAATATACCAATTCTAAATGAAAAATGCTAAAATATTAATAAAATACAAATTAGGCTTCATTCACACGTCCGCAAATGGGTCCGCATCCGTTCCGCAATTTTGCGGAACGGGTGCGGACCCATTCATTTTCTATGGGGACGGAATGGATGCGGACAGCACACAGTGTGCTGTCAGCATCCACATTTGCGGAGCGCGGCCCCGATCTTCAGGTCCGCAACTCCGCAAAAGATAGAACATGTCCTATTCTTGTCCGCAGCTTGCGGACAAGAATAGGCATTTCTATAGGGGTGCCGGGCGAGTGTGTTGTGGATCCGCAATTTGCGGGTCCGCAACACACCACGGACATGTGAATGGAGCCTTAAAGTAAAAAAAAGGAAAGAGTGCAAAATTTAAAAAAAAAGGGTCAGTGACCCGCAAAGGTCTTTATATGACCTTGGGGGACATATTATGTTGCAGAAATATATCAAAATTAAGTTAAAAAAAGATTAAAAAAATTATAAACTATATAAAAGAAAAAACCCACACCAACCAAAAGCTCCCCATTCACATGAAACTATACATATTATATAACAAAACAACCAACACAAAATAGGGAACTAATTATAATAATTTATTTTGGTGTCAGTTTGCATGGTCATACTTGACCACGGCATCTGAAGAGTTAAATGCATGTGATCAAAATTATCGTAGATTGCATACATTAGTCCCAGGCGTGTGCAAGTGGGCCCCATATTTAAAGTCTCTACCGCAGACATAAAGTTACGTGAAACGCTCTTGAAGGGGTTATCCGAGACTAAAAAATGTCGCCCATATGCCTGGGCCCCTCACACTGAATCTATTTACCTGGCTCCCTGCTTCCTACGCCGCTCTTTGTCCCTGCACTGCCGCTGCTGCTTCTCCCCGTGCGCAGATGAAAACATCCTGTGTCGGTGGGGAGCAGGCGGGGACGGGACGAGCCTCCCTAGCATCACCCTCAATGCCAGGAAGGCTCGTCCCCATCACCGCCTGTAATTGACATCCCCCCCCCCCCCCCCGACATCGGATGTTTTCCTCCGCACACGGGGAGAATCAAGGGAGCCAGGTAAGTAAATTCTGTGTGAGGGGCCCGGTCATACGGGGGACATTTTTTTGTCTCGGATAACCCCTTTAAAGAATAAGGAGCTATGGTTTGAAAACAAATTACTTAAAAAAAATGTTTTGTACAGTTTCCCACCAAATAAAACTAAAAAATAAATGATAAAGCCCTAAGTGTCAAGTAAAAAATTGTTGCAAAAATTATTTTGGTAGTCCAGTTACAACCGTTTGAACCACCACATGTGCTAAATCAAGGCAGGCTCTCCATAGGAACTTGCGTGCGATAGCCCATACCACCCCGGAGGACAAGGGCTGCCGCACACTGGGGGGAGCCGGAGCACGGCCGGGAGCGTGCGCTCACGGTCTTTAACTTCACAGATGCCATGGTCACACTTGACCACAGCATTTGAAGAGTTAAATGCATGTGATCAACATTATCGTAGATTGCATACATTAGTCCCAGGTGCGTGCAAGTGGGCACCATATTTAAAGTCCCAACACTGCACTGCCCTGTGTCCTCTGGGGGCAGCCATGACAGATTAGTGACACAGAATTGCTTTCCCCTCACACTGCAGGGTCTATATGTGTTCCTATGTGAAGCAGAAGTATGCTACTACATTATAATTGTGAAATAAAGTTATACAAGAAGTGCTTTAATGGGATTAAAAAATGTTTACAGATAATGTAAAGAAAATCACAATCCCCCCTCAAAAAAATTGCCATTATTTACTGTAAAATATACTTTATTGCACACCAATGGCGTCGCTACAGGGGGGCGGGGGGCAATTGCCCCCCGCTGATTCTTCAAAGCAGCTGCTCTGCCTCTTGAGCCCCAATGGCCAGTGAATACTAATGAGCGCTTCCATTATGGAAGCGCTCATTAGTACCGAAGGACCAGGAAACAGTAAACGCTCTCAGGGGCGTAGCTAGAAATGCATGGGCCCCATAGCAAAAAAAAATTATGGGCCCCCCCCCTGTGCCATCCACAGATCCCCCTCGCCTAAATAGTGCCATCCACAGATCCCCCTCCCCTAAATAGTGCCATCCACAGATCCCTCTCCCCTAAATAGTGCCATCCACAGATCCCCTCCCTAAATAGTGCCATCCACAGATCCCCTCCCCTAAACAGTGCCGTCCACAGATCCCCCTCCCCTAAACAGTGCCATCCACAGTATCAGATGCCTCTCCCCCCCCCCCATTTGTCAGTATTAGGTGCCAACCCCCCTCCCCCCATGTGCCAGTATCAAGTGCCCCCCGCTCCCCCCATGGCAGTAACAGTCGGGTATTAATAAAAATAAAATAAACACTTCTACTTACCTACTCCATGTCAGCGATGCGATGCAGCCTCTTCCTGTGTCCCGCCCTGTATGTCCATATATGGAGTCAGTGCTTGTATTTCAGAAAAGTTTTCAGCTGGGATTCGAACCCACGACCTCCTGTATGAGAGGCAAAGCATCTAACCACAAGACCATAACAGCTGGCTTGCTGCTGACTGAAAAATTATGAGACTTCTACTGTTATAGCTGGCTAAGTGTACATCTATACACATGACAGCTGCTTATATATAGAGATATAGCAGAGCTGAGTGTGCTGGGATAGCTGTCATATAGAGATATAGCAGTGCTGGCTGTGTTGGGGCAGCTGTCATGTGTATAGATGTACACTTAGCCAGCTATAACAGTAGAAGTGTCATAATTTTTCAGTCAGCAGCAAGGCCTCTTTTATGGTTGTGAGGATAAATGCTTTGCCTCTGATACATTGGAGGTTGTGGGTTCGAATCCCAGACACATCAGGAGACTTTAGAATACAGTAAGATTAGATCACATTAGCGAGGGGGCCTGAACATTAAGACTGCTGCTGTGAAGGGGCCCTGAACAGTAAGACATCGATATTTAACTAACTTGAAAATAAACTGTCGGGCCCCGAAGCAGCTGCTTCCCTGGTAGTTACGCCACCTCCTGGCTGCCTGTGTGTAGTGTCTGTGTGTGTTAATAAAAAAAAACAAAAAAAAAACTGAATGCGGTCGGACGGGCCCCCCAGTGGCGTAGGGCCCCATAGCCACTGCTATGGTTGCTATGGCGATCCCTACGCCACTGAACGCTCTGTACTTACCGCTTCCTGGTCCTCGGCTGTCGGCTGTGAGGGCGCTCTGTGACTTCACGCTGTGCATGCCAGTTCAGAGCACAGTCGACTGAGGAGAAAGAAAATTGCAGGCGGCGTCCAGGAGCAGGAGAGGTAAGTGTTTTTTTATTTTATAAAAAATGAGGCTGCTGGGGACATAATAGGGGCTAATGAGAGGCATAATGAGGGCTAATTAGACTATTAGAGGCATAATGGGGCTAATGAGGCATATGGGAGCTAATGAGGCATATGGGGGCTAATGAGAGGCATAATGGAGGCTAATTAGAGACATAATGGGGCTAATTAGACTATTAGAGGCATAATGTGGCTAATGAGGCATATGGGAGCTAATGAGGCATACGGGGGCTAATGAGGTATATGGGCGCTAATAAGAGGCATAATAGGGGCTAATGAGAGGCATAATGAGGGCTAATTAGAGACATAATGGGGCTAATTAGACTATTAGAGGCATAATGGGGCTAATGAGGCATATGGGAGCTAATGAGGCATATGGGGGCTAATGAGAGGCATAATGGGGGCTAATTAGAGACATAATGGGGCTAATTAGAGACATAATGGGGCTAATGAGGCATATGAGAGCTAATTAGGCATATGGGGGCTAATAAGAGGCATAATGTGGGCTAATGAGGCATAATGGCTTATAATGGGGTCTAATGAGACATCAGGGCTGATATGGGGGCTAATGAGAGGTATGGGGGCTGATATGGGGATGATGAGAGGCATAATGGGGGCTAATGAGGCATAAGGGCTCATATTGGGGCTAATGAGAGGCATGGGGGCTGATATGGGGGCGATGAAAGGCATAATGGGGGCTAATAAGAGGCATAAGGGCTTATAATGGGGCTAATGAGGCATAAGGGCTGATATGGGGGCTAATGAGAGGCATGGGAACTGATATGAGGGTGATGAGAGGCATAATGGGGGCTAATAAGAGGCATAATGGGGGCTAATAAGAGGCATAAGGGCTTATAATGGGGGCTAATGAGGCATAAGGGCTGATATGGGGGCTAATGAGAGGCATGGGGGCTGATATGGGAGCGATGAGAGGCATAATGAGGGCTAATGAGAGGCATAATAACAGTGTCATCCACAGATGCCCCCATAACAGTGTGTCTTCCACAGATCCACCATAACAGTGCGCCTGCGCACTGACGAGAGACAGAAAGAAGGGGAAAGAATCCGCGGAAGCAAGCAGAGGACGGCACAGCAGACGACTGAATAGCTTTAAATTGTTTTATTATAAATGTATCCCTGCATACCGCAATTCTCTCGTATTTTGTAATCTTATTTATATATACTTATTTTGTTTTTGCCCCCCCATTTTTGACTGTGGTATCTTTGTGCCCCCCCCCCCCTATATATTGTTCCTAGAGTCGCCACTGTTGCACACACAGTAAATAAATAAAAATATACACTACTCAAAAAAATAAAGGGAACACTTAAACAACACAATGTAACTCCAAGTCAATCACACTTCTGTGAAATCAAACTGTCCACTTAGGAAGCAGCACTGAGTGACAATCAATTTCACATGCAGTTGTGCAAATGGGATAGACAACAGGTGGAAATTATAGGCAATTAGCAAGACACCCCTAATAAAGGAGTGGTTCTGCAGGTGTTGACAACAGACCACTCTCAGTTCCTATGCTTCCTGGCTGATGTTTTGGTCACTTTTGAATGCTGGCGGTGCTTTCACTCTAGTGGTAGCATGAGACGGAGTCTACAACCCACACAAGTGGCTCAGGTAGTGCAGCTTATCCAGGATGGCACATCAATGTGAGCTGTGGCAAGAAGGTTTGCTGTGTCTGTCAGCATAGTGTCCAGAGCATGGAGGCGCTACCAGGAGACAGGCGAGTACATCAGGAGACGTGGAGGAGGCCGTAGGAGGGCAACAACCCAGCAGCAGGACCGCTACCTCCGCCTTTGTGCAAGGAGGAACAGGAGGAGCACTGCCAGAGCCCTGCAAAATGACCTCCAGCAGGCCACAAATGTGCATGTGTCTGCTCAAACGGTCAGAAACAGACTCCATGAGGGTGATATGAGGGCCCGACGTCCACAGGTGGGGGTTGTGCTTACAGCCCATCACCGTGCAGGATGTTTGGCATTTGCCAGAGAACACCAAGATTGGCAAATTCGCCACTGGCGCACTGTGCTCTTCACAGATGAAAGCAGGTTCACACTGAGCACATGTGACAGACGTGACAGAGTCTTGAGACGCTGTGGAGAACGTTCTACTGCCTGCAACATCCTCCAGCATGACCGGTTTGGCATTGGGTCAGTAATGGTGTGGGGTGGCATTTCTTTGGAGGGCCGCACAGCCCTCCATGTGCTCGCCAGAGGTAGCCTGACTGCCATTAGGTACTGAGATGAGATCCTCAGACCCCTTGTGAGACCATATGCTGGTGCGGTTGGCCCTGGGTTCCTCCTAATGCAAGACAATGCTAGACCTCATGTGGCTGGAGTGTGTCAGCAGTTCCTGCAAGACGAAGGCATTGATGCTATGGACTTGCCCGCCCGTTCCCCAGACCTGAATCCAATTGAGCACATCAGGGACATCATATCTCACTCTATCCACCAACGTCACGTTGCACCACAGACTGTCCAGGAGTTGGCAGATGCTTTAGTCCAGGTCTGGGAGGAGATCCCTCAGGAGACCGTCCGCTACCTCATCAGGAGCATGCACAGGCATTGTAGGGAGGTCATACAGGCACGTGGAGGCCACACACACACTACTGAGCCTCATTTTGACTTGTTTTAAAGACATTACATCAAAGTTGGATCAGCCTGTAGTGTGTTTTTCTACTTTAATCAGGCCTGTTAGGTGTGTAATTTCTCCTCCAAGACAGTAGAGAGAGTTAGGGAACCCCTAATATAAATAGTCAGGTCCTGTTCAGGGAAAGGGTGTGTAGAGTCAGAAGTGAGTATGGACTTTAGCTAGGCAGCAGCTGAAGTGAGCTTCTGACATGCAGCTAGACAGCCCAGGCTTCTAGATCCTACCAGGGGAAGAGTTACCTCCTGAGAAACCTGCAGTTCCTGCAAAGTACAGCACAGAGCAGAGCAGAAGTGTTTCCAGCCAAACAAGAGAGCTGAAGGGCAGAAGAGTCTTTTCAATGCAAGGAGATATATACCTGAGGAAGTTTCTTTACCAAGGATAAAGCCATCAATAGGGCATACGGGCCTTGGGATTAAGACAGACAGGAGTTCTGAGGAATAGTGCACAGGATTTCTGAGGAAAAGGTGAAGCCTGATCTGTGAGTGTGTTTAACCCTCTGAGTATCTTGCAAGAACATTGTTGCCTGCCATTATTGTAAAAGCCTGCTTGAAACTGCTTCTGTCATATGGAACTGAACCTAAAGAACTGTATATAGTTAAAGGGGTTGGCCACCTTATGCATAAAAAAAAAAAAAAAAAGGCCCCAGATAATAACTAAAGCCAAGAGATATTAGTATAATGATAGATATACTGTGTATGTATAATTTTTCTAATGTGTTCAACATAGTATGCTCCCATAGATGAGAGGCTGTGTGGGTGGAGCTACAGCAAAGTGAAAGTAAAAATCCCAGCATGCATCACAGCAAGCATCTTCAGAGGAGCGGTCACATGACATCCCTGGCCAACTGTGCTGGGCTCACAGTGGGTGTGGCTGGGCTCCTGAAACATTACTTTACTTGCCTCATTTACATATTTTTTTTACCTAAATATAAGCACTCAGAGCTATGCCAAAAGTATATTATGGACGTGCTAGCGGCTACCTAGCAGCACATGTCCACAGCTCCATAGTCAAAATCCAGGTCACATTATCCCTTTAAAAAAAAAAACTGTTTTACACAATGAAAGCATTTAAAAAAAATACACACATATATACATCTCCTCAAACATGACGGGTACATAGTTTTCCAGGGCTTCCCTGGACAAGGCTTGTACGATGACCTTCTTCATGTGCTTGTCGGCCCCCAGGATGGTACGGACTAATTCTGGCCAGTGCAATCAATTTTATTTATTTTGAAAGTATACTTATTAGGTATCGCTGCATTTTTAACTACCTGCTCTATAAAAATATCACATGGCCTAACCCCTCAGGTGAATAAAACAATAAAATAAATAATGTGTAAAAACAACCAGTATATGTTCCCCATTTTGCGAACACCCCATATGTGCTCGTAGCCTACTGTATTGGCGCACAGCAGGCCTCTACAGGCAAAGTGCAAAATATGGTTTTTGCTGGCCTGAATTGGCAGACATGGATTTTAGCTGCCATTCAAATCGCTCCCAGGTCATGGTCTGACTGTAATTTGGAGTCTGGTAGAAAATGTCCTAACTCCAATATTTACAAACGTTTGGCTTCTTTACTACGCCCATATGCAGCACGAGTCCCCAAAACTTCTTCATCTCTGCTGCATATACTGGGGTCCAACCTAGGGGTCTAGCGTATGGCGAACTAGGGTTCTGAGTAATGACTTGTTGGTTATACAAATTGGTTTGGGCCACGATTAGATTTACAAAATATTCAGAGAAGAAGATTTAGAAAAAATCTAGCTCAGTGAAGCCCGCACAATCTACCAGAATTCCTGAGTGGCCCACAAACTCAGGAATTTGGGGCTGAAAATTCTCAGGGGGTGGGGTCCATGTAGGCTCCATCAGCTGCTACCCTGGGGCACCTTCTAGAGGGTCCCTCATCGGCAGATGATGATGATCAGGAGGTAGAGAAGTAGAGGAAAGTGGCATCCTCTTCTCCCTGACTGCAGACTCTGTATCGGAGGCTAGCATGGCGTATGCCTCTTCAGCTGAGCATAGTCATTGGGATGAATGGGACATATATTTTTTTGGGGGTGTGAAACGTGTAAACCTTTATTTAGTGTGAGGGATGTGTATGTAGTGTTTTCACACATGAAGGGGCTTGCAAAAATTTTAAATAAAATTTAGAAGAAAAGTTGTAAAAAAAACGGTTTTCTGCAAATATAATTTTTTTTGCGCAAACTGAGCAGACACAATCAGTAATGGAAACAAAATGCACTTACGCAGATGGTGCGTTCGTGCAAAAATCTAAACTACTACTAACTGCAGTTATTTTTTCACACACAAATGTTAAAAAAAAAAACTAAAATGTGCAGATGCTACTGAGCAAACTACTGATTGTGCCTGCACCACAGATCGAATAATTTTTTATTATATATATATATACATATATACACACACATACATACATACATACATACATACATACATACACACACACACACATACATACATACATACATACATACATACATACATACACACACACACACACACACATGCCCAACTACCAGTTATTTTGTTAACAAAAAATAAATAAAAATTATAAAAATTGGCAAAAAAATCTGCAGGTGCTGATCAGGCAGGTACGCACTGAAAAGCACTTGGAGGTCAAAGCTCGCACGCAGAAAAAGTGATGCAGAACTGGAAAATTGAAAAAATATAAAATACCAAGAATAGTGCACGGTCCTAATTGTGTCCGTAAAAAAATTATGTGAGGGGGGCGGGGGTGGAAAGGGATAAGGGATCTGGAACAGCTGCAAATGACAAAAAATCTGTGCAGCTATTCCAGATGTTGTTGTTCTTTTCAGCGGCAAAAGGGTTAAATTTGTAGTGGTGGTACAGCACAAGTCCCAGCAAGCCACAGCAGAACAGATCCTCTGCATGCAGTCATCAGCTAGAATGGCTGCTTGCAGGGAAGTTCAGCCTCTTCCTGTGCAGCTATAGCGCTGCCATTGGCTGGAGCGTTGTTCCAGCCAATCGCAACGCTGGCAGGGGACCCAAAACACTGGTGTCCCCTGCCTCACCTAGGACGTGACCGGTGCTGACCAGTTCAGCAACATCCACCGTCCCCTGACCTCCACCCGACCCTCCCCACAACTGCTGACAGCTTCCTGGGCTGCGATGTGACCAACACATTGATCAGCCAATTGCAGTGCTTGGAGCTGCAAGGGGGTGGATCGGCACCATGCTGCTCTTTCCTGGCATGGCCTGGCCTGCTAGTAAGAGCAGCCATGGTGCAGCGATTCCACCCCAATCTTCCCCCAGACCTCATGAAGTACATGTATGTCATGGTTCTTTAAGTCCCGTCAAAATATGACGTACATGTACGTCATGGGTCCTTAAGGGGTTAAAACAGCACACAGCAGCTATGGTGCTCGCGAGCAGCCGCCATATTTAAATAACCACCCACCAAGGTATATTTACCTTGGGTGGTCAGGAAGGGGTTAAAACATTGTACAGGGAGTCCCCTTGTAGCAGTAAACGCTGCTCCTCAATGATCCGCAGGGCGGTGTAATGTGCGTGTCTGTTAGGCCATTGTTGGTGTCGAGGGCAGTGAGCGTTGGAGGCTTCATCCGAAGTCGCTTTGTTCTAAACTTAGGAGTAATACTGTACAGTGATTCGTCTCCGTACAGTATCCGTTTGCCTCCGCTCAGCAGGTGGACACCCGAACGCAGCTTGCAGCGTTCGGGTGTCCGCCTGGCCGTGCGGAGCCAAACGGATCCGTCCAGACTTACAATGTAATTCAATGGGGACGGATCCGTTCGAAGTTGACACAATATGGTGCAATTGTAAACGGATCCGACTTTCAATGTAAAGTCTGGACGGATTCGTCTGAACAACTTTCAGACTTAGAATTTTCTCTGAACTATAATGCAGACGGATCCGTTCTGAACGCAAGTGTGAAAGTAGCCTTACTCAGCCCCCTCCTGCACACAATATTACACAGCCCCCCCCATACAATATTACTCAGCCCCCTCCTGCACACAATATTACACAGCCCCCCCCATACAATATTACTCAGCCCCCTCCTGCACACAATATTACACAGCCCCCCCCATACAATATTACTCAGCCCCCTCCTGCACACAATATTACACAGCCCCCCCCATACAATATTACTCAGCCCCCTCCTGCACACAATATTACACAGCCCCCCCCATACAATATTACTCAGCCCCCTCCTGCACACAATATTACACACCCCCCCCCCAAACAATATTACTCAGCCCCCTCCTGCACACAATATTACACAGCCCCCCCATACAATATTACTCAGCCCCCTCCTGCACACAATATTACACAGTCCCCTCCCCCCATACATTACACAGCCCCCCCCCCATACAATATTACCCAGCCCCCTCCTGCACACAATATTACACAGTCCCCTCCCCCCATACAATATTACACAGTCCCCTCCCCCATACAATATTACTCAGCCCCCTCCTACACACAATATTACACAGTCCCCTCCCCCCATACAATATTACTCAGCCCCCTCCTGCACACAATATTACACAGTCCCCTCCCCCCATACAATATTACTCAGCCCCCTCCTGCACACAATATTATTACACAGTCCCCTCCCCCCATACAATATTACTCAGCCCCCTCCTGCACACAATATTACACAGTCCCCTCCCCCCATACAATATTACTCAGCCCCCTCCTGCACACAATATTACAGTCCCCTCCCCCCATACAATATTACACAGCCCCCCCCCCATACAATATTACCCAGCCCCCTCCTGCACACAATATTACACAGTCCCCTCCCCCCATACAATATTACTCAGCCCCCTCCTGCACACAATATTACACAGTCCCCTCCCCCCATACAATATTACACAGTCCCCTCCCCCATACAATATTACTCAGCCCCCTCCTACACACAATATTACACAGTCCCCTCCCCCCATACAATATTACTCAGCCCCCTCCTGCACACAATATTACACAGTCCCCTCCCCCCATACAATATTACTCAGCCCCCTCCTGCACACAATATTACACAGTCCCCTCCCCCCATACAATATTACCCAGCCCCCTCCTGCACACAATATTACACAGTCCCCTCCCCCCATACAATATTACACAGTCCCCTCCCCCATACAATATTACTCAGCCCCCTCCTACACACAATATTACACAGTCCCCTCCCCCCATACAATATTACTCAGCCCCCTCCTGCACACAATATTACACAGTCCCCTCCCCCCATACAATATTACTCAGCCCCCTCCTGCACACAATATTACACAGTCCCCTCCCCCCATACAATATTACTCAGCCCCCTCCTGCACACAATATTATTACACAGTCCCCTCCCCCCATACAATATTACTCAGCCCCCTCCTGCACACAATATTACACAGTCCCCTCCCCCCATACAATATTACTCAGCCCCCTCCTGCACACAATATTACAGTCCCCTCCCCCCATACAATATTACACAGCCCCCCCCCCCCATACAATATTACCCAGCCCCCTCCTGCACACAATATTACACAGTCCCCTCCCCCCATACAATATTACTCAGCCCCCTCCTGCACACAATATTACACAGTCCCCTCCCCCATACAATATTACTCAGCCCCCTCCTGCACACAATATTACACAGTCCCCTCCCCCATACAATATTACTCAGCCCCCTCCTGCACACAATATTACACAGCACCCCCATACAATATTACTCAGCCCCCTCCTGCACACAATATTACACAGCCCCCCTCATACAATATTACTCAGCCCCCTCCTGCACACAATATTACACAGCCCCCCCCCCCATACAATATTACTCAGCCCCCTCCTGCACACAATATTACACAGCCCCCCCCATACAATATTACTCAGCCCCCTCCCCCCATACAATATTACTCAGCCCCCTCCTGCACACAATATTACACAGCCCCCCCATACAATATTACTCAGCCCCCTCCTGCACACAATATTACACAGTCCCCTCCCCCCATACAATATTACTCAGCCCCCTCCTGCACACAATATTACACAGCCCCCCCCCATACAATATTACTCAGCCCCCTCCTGCACACAATATTACACAGTCCCCTCCCCCCATACATTACACAGCCCCCCCCCATACAATATTACTCAGCCCCCTCCTGCACACAATATTACACAGTCCCCTCCCCCCATACATTACACAGCCCCCCCCCCCCCATACAATATTACCCAGCCCCCTCCTGCACACAATATTACACAGTCCCCTCCCCCCATACAATATTACACAGTCCCCTCCCCCATACAATATTACTCAGCCCCCTCCTACACACAATATTACACAGTCCCCTCCCCCCATACAATATTACTCAGCCCCCTCCTGCACACAATATTACACAGTCCCCTCCCCCCATACAATATTACTCAGCCCCCTCCTGCACACAATATTACACAGTCCCCTCCCCCCATACAATATTACTCAGCCCCCTCCTGCACACAATATTATTACACAGTCCCCTCCCCCCATACAATATTACTCAGCCCCCTCCTGCACACAATATTACACAGTCCCCTCCCCCATACAATATTACTCAGCCCCCTCCTGCACACAATATTACACAGTCCCCTCCCCCCATACAATATTACTCAGCCCCCTCCTGCACACAATATTACACAGTCCCCTCCCCCCATACAATATTACTCAGCCCCCTCCTGCACACAATATTACACAGTCCCCTCCCCCCATACAATATTACTCAGCCCCCTCCTGCACACAATATTACACAGTCCCCTCCCCCCATACAATATTACTCAGCCCCCTCCTGCACACAATATTACACAGTCCCCTCCCCCCATACAATATTACTCAGCCCCCTCCTGCACACAATATTACACAGTCCCCTCCCCCATACAATATTACTCAGCCCCCTCCTGCACACAATATTACACAGTCCCCTCCCCCCATACAATATTACTCAGCCCCCTCCTGCACACAATATTACACAGTCCCCCCCCCCCATACAATATTACTCAGCCCCCTCCTGCACACAATATTACACAGTCCCCTCCCCCCATACAATATTACTCAGCCCCCTCCTGCACACAATATTACACAGTCCCCTCCCCCCATACAATATTACTCAGCCCCCTCCTGCACACAATATTACACAGTCCCCCCCCCCCTACAATATTATGAAGCCCCCCTGCACACAATATTACACAGTCCCCCCCATGCAATATTACAATGCCAGGGTAAGGGAATCTGAGGTTTTCTGACAGAACACCCCCACCTCAGCACACAGTTCTCGATCCCCCCCCTCAGCACATGTACTGACACTCCCCCCCCCCCCCCTCCTGCACACAATATTACACAGTCCCCTCCCCCCATACAATATTACTCAGCCCCCTCCTGCACACAATATTATTACACAGTCCCCTCCCCCCATACAATATTACTCAGCCCCCTCCTGCACACAATATTACACAGTCCCCTCCCCCATACAATATTACTCAGCCCCCTCCTGCACACAATATTACACAGTCCCCTCCCCCCATACAATATTACTCAGCCCCCTCCTGCACACAATATTACACAGTCCCCTCCCCCCATACAATATTACTCAGCCCCCTCCTGCACACAATATTACACAGTCCCCCCCCCCCATACAATATTACTCAGCCCCCTCCTGCACACAATATTACACAGTCCCCTCCCCCCATACAATATTACTCAGCCCCCTCCTGCACACAATATTACACAGTCCCCTCCCCCATACAATATTACTCAGCCCCCTCCTGCACACAATATTACACAGTCCCCTCCCCCCATACAATATTACTCAGCCCCCTCCTGCACACAATATTACACAGTCCCCTCCCCCCATACAATATTACTCAGCCCCCTCCTGCACACAATATTACACAGTCCCCTCCCCCCATACAATATTACTCAGCCCCCTCCTGCACACAATATTACACAGTCCCCTCCCCCCATACAATATTACTCAGCCCCCTCCTGCACACAATATTACACAGTCCCCTCCCCCCATACAATATTACTCAGCCCCCTCCTGCACACAATATTACACAGTCCCCTCCCCCATACAATATTACTCAGCCCCCTCCTGCACACAATATTACACAGTCCCCTCCCCCCATACAATATTACTCAGCCCCCTCCTGCACACAATATTACACAGTCCCCTCCCCCCATACAATATTACTCAGCCCCCTCCTGCACACAATATTACACAGTCCCCTCCCCCCATACAATATTACTCAGCCCCCTCCTGCACACAATATTACACAGTCCCCTCCCCCCATACAATATTACTCAGCCCCCTCCTGCACACAATATTACACAGTCCCCCCCCCCCCTACAATATTATGAAGCCCCCCTGCACACAATATTACACAGTCCCCCCCATACAATATTACAATGCCAGGGTAAGGGAATCTGAGGTTTTCTGACAGAACACCCCCACCTCAGCACACAGTTCTCCACCCCCCCCCCCAGCACATGTACTGACCCTCTCCCCCCCCCCCTCCTGCACACAATATTACACAGTCCCCTCCCCCCATACAATATTACTCAGCCCCCTCCTGCACACAATATTATTACACAGTCCCCTCCCCCCATACAATATTACTCAGCCCCCTCCTGCACACAATATTACACAGTCCCCTCCCCCATACAATATTACTCAGCCCCCTCCTGCACACAATATTACACAGTCCCCTCCCCCCATACAATATTACTCAGCCCCCTCCTGCACACAATATTACACAGTCCCCTCCCCCCATACAATATTACTCAGCCCCCTCCTGCACACAATATTACACAGTCCCCTCCCCCCATACAATATTACTCAGCCCCCTCCTGCACACAATATTACACAGTCCCCTCCCCCCATACAATATTACTCAGCCCCCTCCTGCACACAATATTACACAGTCCCCTCCCCCATACAATATTACTCAGCCCCCTCCTGCACACAATATTACACAGTCCCCTCCCCCCATACAATATTACTCAGCCCCCTCCTGCACACAATATTACACAGTCCCCTCCCCCCATACAATATTACTCAGCCCCCTCCTGCACACAATATTACACAGTCCCCTCCCCCCATACAATATTACTCAGCCCCCTCCTGCACACAATATTACACAGTCCCCTCCCCCCATACAATATTACTCAGCCCCCTCCTGCACACAATATTACACAGTCCCCCCCCCCCTACAATATTATGAAGCCCCCCTGCACACAATATTACACAGTCCCCCCCATACAATATTACAATGCCAGGGTAAGGGAATCTGAGGTTTTCTGACAGAACACCCCCACCTCAGCACACAGTTCTCGATCCCCCCCCCCCCCCCCCCCCCCCCCCCCCCCCCCCCCCCCCCCTCAGCACATGTACTGACACTCCCCCCCCCCCCCTCTATCAGTGGTGACCTGCTCTGCAAGCAGCCTGATCTCTCCATCTTCCCGCTGGTGAGTGACTCAAGGTCTGTTTCTTGATTGGAGTTTTTAACCCCTTAGTCCGTTTGGTGTCTGGAGTTTAGCTAAGAATAAAATAAGGAGGCACATTGAGTGCTGCAGAGAGGGGGGGGGGGGGATCACACACAAGATCTTCTCTGCTTATTCAAGAAAATAAGGAGGCACATTGAGGGCTGCTGTAGTAGTGACAAGCTGGGCACACCTACCGTCAGGGGCTGCTGTAGGTAGGACGGTACTTGCACAGTGTACAGTTTACCTCACAGGGGATCCGCCTGGTTCCCGCTCAGAAGTCTGACACAATAGAGTAGGAGCAGGGAGCACGCCTGTGGCAGGGGCTGACTGGGCATGTGCATTTACACAGCAGGCATGGACGGATCTTCTCCATGTCTCGTGCAGCCATGGACGGACTGAGCGAGGCTCAGGGTGTGTGGCTTCAGTTTGTTTATAGGCATATCTTCTTAAAGACATATATTAGGTAATGTCTTTTTTCCTTGCCTCCCACACAGTTGCTGAAAATACATGGAGTGGCCAACCCCTTTAACTGTTCCAGTAAAGAAAGTTTTGGTTCACTGCAAACTGTGTTCCTCACTTATTACTGCTATCAATCGGTGTGCCACCGTTACCGGCACTGGCGTCACGAATCTTAAAGGGATCTTGCCACAGGCACATTAAATCTTAGAACCGATAAACAAGAACACACATGTACATAAATAACAAAATGTTTTATTAATTAGTCACATAAAGGACAATAAATAGACAATAATAATACATAATAGCAGTAATGTGGCCTGAATCACGAGAGTTGCACTCAGGGGATATATTGATCATTGTGTTACCTTGGTGGGGCGCTGATCCGCAGTGTTGCCACATTACTGCTATTATGTATTATTATTGTCTATTTATTGTCCTTTATGTGACTAATTAATAAAACATTTTGTTATTTATGTACATGTGTGTTCTTGTTTATCAGTTCTATGAGTTGGCGCTCACATATTATTTTCTCATTATTATTGAGGAGTTTTTCGGTTATAACATTAAATCTGCAACACCTAGGGCACCTCACCTACCCCCGGCCTGGTCCCTATACACTGAGAGTGCCCCAGAGGACTTCTGTGCCAGCCTCTCCATCACTGCTGTACGCCTGCCCAGGGTCATCCTATAAACTGTGAGTAACCAAGAGCAACCCTCGTTTGCCTAGTAACCGTGCCCTCACTATCGCAATACCCTGCAGGGCTGCGTACTGCACATGTGACCTGTAACCTAGCAATATTACTGGTCACATGGCTATGAGGTCATCAAAGGTCCTTTCTACCAGGAGTATTGCTACAGGAGAAGTTTGCCTTAACTGTGGAGCTTTTTTTTTGTAAAGATTACATCAGGAAAAGGTGACAGGGGCTGTTATGTTAATATACTGTAAGCTACTGTATACTGTGGGGTGCTGTATACTGTGAAGTGGGGTACTGTATACTGTGGGGGGCTGTATACTGTGGGGTGCTATACTGCTCTACTGTATACTGTGGTGTGCTGTATATTGTGGTGTGCTATACTGCTCTATTGTATACTGTGGGGTGCTGTATACTGTGGGGGCCTGTATACTGTATATTGTGGGGTGCTTTATACTGTATACTGTGGGGTGCTTTATATTTTGGGGTGCTGTATACTGTGGGGTGCTATACTGCTCTACTGTATACTGTGGGGTACTGTATTCTGTATAGTTTGGGGTGCTGTATATTGTGGGGTGCTATACTGCTCTACTGTGGGGTGCTGTATACTGTGAGGTGCGGTATTCTGTATAGTTTGGGGTGGTGTATACTGTGAGGTGCTGTATATTGTGGAGTGCTATACTGTGGGGTGCTGTATAGTGTGGGGTGCTGTATAGTGTGGGGTGCTGTATATTGTGGGGTGCTATACTGCTCTACTGTATACTGTGAGATGCTGTATACTGTGGGGTGCTATACTGCTCTACTATATACTGTGGGGTGCTGTATACTGTAGGGTGCTATACTGCATACTGTGGGTGCTGTATATTGTGAAGTGCTATACTGCTGTACTGTATATTGTGGGGTGCTGTATAGTTTGGGGTGCTGTATATTGTGGGGTGCTGTATAGTTTGGGGTGTTGTATATTGTGGGGTGCTATACTGCTCTACTGTATACTGTGAGGTGCTGTATACTGTGGGGTGCTATACTGCTCTACTATATACTGTGGGGTGCTGTATACTGTAGGGTGCTATACTGCATACTGTGGGTGCTGTATACTATAGGGTGCTATACAGCATACTGTGGGTTGCTGTATACTATAGGGTGCTATACTGCATACTGTGGGGTGCTGTATACTATAGGGTGCTTTACTGCATACTGTGGGGTGCTGTATACTATAGGGTGCTTTACTGCATACTGTGGGGTGCTGTATACTATAGGGTGCTTTACTGCATACTGTGGGGTGCTGTATACTATAGGGTGCTTTACTGCATACTGTGGGGTGCTGTATACTATAGGGTGCTATACTGCATACTGTGGGGTGCACTGTAACACTAGGGTAAGCCGAGCCCCGGTCTCCTTCCTGCAGAGCGGTGCCCACTTCCAGCCGCCCAGAGCACTGATCCTGAGCCGCTGGAGTCTTCAGAACTGGAAGTATTTACAGCCATTCACTGTACTCTGCCAGATGTGTGGATTTTTTGTGTGTGTGTGTTGTGGTGGAGGGCGTGATTGCCTGCTAAGGTGTGGGAAGGCGGGATCCAGGGGGCCCAAGTAAATTTTTGCCCAGGGTCCAATCAATATTAAAGACAGCCCTGACTGTAAAATGAATCCAGCCAGCAAATGAGGCAATATGGACAATGAATACATTTTACTCAGGATAGGTTATCAAAAAGCCCGGACAACTTCTTTAAGAACACTTGCGGAATTGTCAGAGTGTTCAGAAATTCGGCAATGGGCCATAGACTATTTTGGCAACTGTAAAATCCCAAGAACCAAAGGCCATTTTTAGGGACTACTGAGCCAAATATGCCTTTCGTTTCATTTGGTAATGAAGCCTACCAAATGTGTGGCAATTTGTTGAAACTCCTATGCGATCATGGATCAAATTTCTGTAGAATATTCATTGCAGGTTAATGTGTCCTCCACGCATCACGTGACCCAGTGACATGATGCATGGGGGATATGTCACAACGGCAACCTTTAAGCCTCTTTCACACGGGTGTCCCGGATTTGCTCCGGATGCAGCGCGTGTGCATTGCGGCAAACCCTGATGAGTGCGCATGCAATTTCAGTCAGTTTTGACTGCGTTTGCGTTGTGTTGTTCAGTTTTAATTAATTAAAACTAAATGTGGTACCCAGACTTCTTCACTGAAGTTCGGGTTAGGTGTTCTGCAGATTTTATTATTTTCCCTTATAACATAGTTATAAGGGCAAATACACTGCGTGTCAAAAAAAAAAAAGGTCACTAATATTTCGTTGGACCGCCTTTAGCTGTGGCATTGTTTCGATAAGCTTCTGCAATGTCACAAGATTTATTTCCATCCAGTGTTGCATTCCTTTTTCACCAAGATCTTGCATTGATGATGGTAGAGTCTGACTGCTGCGCAAATCCTTCTCCAGCACATCCCAAAGATTCTCAATGGGGTTATGGTCTGGTCTCTGTGGTGGCCAATCCATGTGTGAAAATGATGTCTCATGCTCCCTGAACCACTCTTTCACAATTTGAGCCCGATGAGTCCTGGCATTGTCATCTTGGAATATGCCCGTGCCATCAGGGAAGAAAAAATCCATTGATGGAATAGCCTGGTCATTCAGTATGTTCAGGTAGTCCGCTGACCTTATGTCACGGTGGGGAGTGGGGGAAACCCCCCACCGTGCGGTGTCAAAGGGTAAAAGAGGATCAGCCTGGCCAAAAGGAGTAAAAAGGGAGCAGGTCACCTCCTACTGCGTCCCTAATCCTCTCCCTGACTCCTAACCGTATGAGCGGACCCCGATGGTAGGACGACGCATACTCAGGATTCCTAGAGACCCTAAGTCGCCCTAGTAATCCCTCAACAAGGAGCAGGGAAGAGATCACCTGTTCATCCCAGTAATGGAGGAACAGGAGTCTCAATCTGAGGCCAGGCTGCAAGGAGAGGGGAACACATACAGCATAAGGAGATGGCAAGTAAGCGAAACCAATAACACACTTACCTACTACAGACACACTGACTGGAACCCGTGCACTAGTGCTGCTGTCCACACCAACATTAAAGGAAACAGCACACACCACAAACCACACAGGAACCCAGGATACCATAGCTGCAATAAACATGAGACAGGGGAATGTCTAGTAAACATGCTGGACACCAAACACCACCAGACAAGTAACACCAAACTAGACATACAAACACCCTGAACATAACCCACTCCATACAAATAAGGACAGGAAGGGAAGGAGACACCGGGATAACATTGATGCCCACAAGGGTGGCCCTCACTGGACAGATGGAACAACCTGGACTAGAGCAGAGCTCCAGCACCAACAACAGCTGAAGTACAACTCACTCCAGCCAGGAAACCACAGAAGATATAAGCCAAATGACCACACCCAGTCAGGGAGTTAACCCTTACAGCACCAGACAGAGGGAGGCTACAACTAAAAGGGAAGTGCACACACAAGCATACTAAACATGTAACCACCGGCAACAGCATGCGTGGCAACCATGTCACGGCAATCACCCAGAAGGCCGAGACACTTCCACCGCATGCTCTCACAGCAACACGTTGCCGCGGGAAACCGCAAGTGTGGCAACAGTGTCACAGCGTACACCATAGGCCGTAACACCTTATTCTTGGAGCACATACTGTTGCTGAACCTAGACCTGACTAACTGCAGCAACCCCAGATCATAGCACTGCCCCCGCAGGCTTGTACAGTAGGCACTAGGCATGATGGGGGCATCACTTCATCTGCC
Source organism: Bufo bufo (assembly GCF_905171765.1). NCBI lineage: Eukaryota > Metazoa > Chordata > Amphibia > Anura > Bufonidae > Bufo > Bufo bufo. The sequence continues at coordinate 97,540,094 of NC_053396.1, forward strand.
TCTCTTCTTACCCTGATGCGCCCATCACTCTGGAACAGGGTAAATCTGGGCTGATCAGACCACATGACCTTCTTCCATTGCTCCAGAGTCCAATCTTTATGCTCCCTAGATAATTGAAGCCTTTTTTTCTGGTTTGCCTCACTGATTAGTGGTTTTCTTCCGGCTACACAGCTCTTCAGTCCCAATCCCTTGAATTCCCTTTGCATTGTGCGTGTGGAAATGCTCTTACTTTCACTATTAAACATAGCCCTGAGTTCTACTGTTTTTCTTCAATTTGATGTCACCAAACGTTTAAGTGATTGCCGATCACGATCATTCAGGATTTTTTTCCCGCCACATATCTTTGTCGAATACGATGGGTCCCCACTATCCTTCCAATTTTTAATAATGCGTTGGACAGTTCTTAACCCAATTTTAGTACTTTCTGCAATCTCCTTAGATGTTTTCTCTGCTTGATGCATACCAATGATTTGACCCTTCTCAAACAGACTAACATCTTTTCCACGACCACGAGATGTGTCTTTCGACATGGTTGTTTAAGAAATGAGAAGCAACTCATTGCACCAGTTGGGGTTAAATAACTTGTTGCCAGCTGAAAGATAATCGCCCATGCAGTAATTATCCAATAGGGGGCTCATAACTATTTGCTTAGTTAAATCCAGGTGGCAACTTTTTTTTTTGGACAGGCAGTGTAATAGCATTCTTAATACACAATGCTTACTAAAATGTCGATTGAGGGGTTAAAAAAAATAAAAAAATAACTCACCTCATCCACTTGATCTCGCAGCCGGCATCGTCTTCTTCTTTCAGGACCTGCAAAAGGACCTTTGGTGATGTAATTGCGCTCACCACGTGGTGAGCGTGGTGACGTCAGCGCAGGTCCTGCTGAATGAAGATAGAAGGATCTTACGTCATCAAAGGTCCTTTTGCAGGTCCTGAAAGAATAAGAAGGAAGACGATGCCTGCTGCGCAATCAGGTGGATAAGGTGACTTATTTTTTAACCCCTCAATCGACATTTTACTAAGCATTCTGTATTACGAATGCTATTATTTTCCCTTCTAACCATGTTATAAGGGAAAATAATAAAAATCTACAGAACACCTAAGCCAAACCCGAACTTCAGTGAAGAAGTCCGGGTTTGGGTCTGGGTACCACATTCAGTTTTTTATCACGCGTGTGCAAAACGCATTTCACTCACGCGATAAAAACTGAACAACGCAATCGCAGTCAAAACTGACTGAAATTGCGCGAACACTCGCGCGGGTTTCCCGCAATGCACACGCGACGCATCCGGAGCAAATCCGGGACGCCCGTGTAAAAGAGGCCTTACTTTAATGGGGTCCGGGGTTGCTCATCCCTATCATCTCCTAGCAACCATGCGTGAAAATTGCACCGCATCCACACTTGCTTGCGGATGCTTGCGATTTTCACGCAGCCCAATTCATTTCTATGGGGCCTGCGTTGTATGAAAAACACTGAATATAGAACATGCTGCGATTTTCACGCAACGCACAAGTGATGTGTGAAAATCACCGCTCATATGCACAGCCTTATTGAAGTGAATGGGTCCGGATTGAGGGAGGGTGCAATGCGTTCACCTCACGCATTGCACCCACGTGGAAAACTCGCCCGTGTGAAAGGGGCCTTACAATCCTTCTCTGACTTTTTCTCCAAAAAGAAAGTGAAGAATCATAATTTTGTAACTACAGATGAACTTTTTATGAATGAACTTATCCATGATTTACATATTGATGTCCTATCCTCAGGATAGGACATCAATATGAGATGAGCGGGGTCCCAGGATTCGGGAGGACGCAGCGTTGCTAACCAGACCTCCAGTGAGCACCGCAGCCTCCTCACAGATCAGAAAGCACATCACTGTACGGCGGCTGTGCTTGGTATCACAGCACAGCCCCGTGACCGATGTACGGTGACGTCACTGGCCTAGGAAGAGGCCTAGGCGCTCATGGAGCACCGCAGCCTCTCTATGCAGCTGATCGGCAGGGGTGTCAGACCCCCGCAGATTTCATATTGCTAATGCTCTGGTTCTCAGTCAGGATCAGTTTACCCCTCTGCAGTTGTGATGTCACATCAACAACAAGTGACTGCTGCAGCCAATCACTGGCCTCAGAAGTGCACCAAATATACCAATGACCGCAGCGGTCATGTGTTGTCAACATGACATTCCCGCTGTAGCCAGGTAAACAAGTTCTGCCAGGGAGAACTGAAGCAGCATATGGTATGGAATTATAATTTTTTTAGGTTTTAGAAATTTCTTCCATGTGACCAAAAAGACGAGGCAGGGGAATTAGCTGGAGAGTACTGGTATGTGTTTGATTCAAATTGTGGTTTACAAAAAATACACTTGTATGTGAAGAACAAAATGCATGTGCTGGTGCAGTACCCCAGTGGGACTACTGCAAAGGGTTAATTTTTGTCCCAGGGGGTGTTTGGTGCAGGGCTATGATACCCAGACGCACTGCTGAATGCACCTCAACAGAAATCAGAAAACTGGTGTAGAAGATGATAAGTATGGTGAGGCCTCCAGGCCGGAGGAGAACTGTGAGTACTACCACCCTCAGAGCCTACTACTCCTATCCTCCATGCACTTTGCTTGCTTCAAAAAGTGAGACATAATGGGGGTCATTTACACAGACAGTCTTTTTACTCCAGTCCTTTACTGCCTTTTTGCTGGTGAAAAAAGCCAAATTTATGCAGAGATGTGTGCCTTGTCAAAAATTAGGCCCACCTTCAGCAGTCTGAGTGCCTGGCGGAAAAACTAGGCCAAGCCCTGGCTGGAGTAGTTTTTTGCCAACATTTACGCCAGGTGTAAATGTTGGCTAATATGTTGAGGCCAAATTTCCGACACTGGGGGTAATTTACAAACATTTTTACGCCATATTTTGGAGTAAAAATGTCACATTATTATGTCATGTGACATATTTACTCCAAAATATGGCGTAAAAATGTTTGTAAATTACCCCCAGTGTGACAACTTTTTGAGCGCCTGTGCGTTTAAAGTGTCGAGGGTGTGGCAGGGACGCATCGGAACTGTGACATTTTTACTCCAAAATATGGCGTATAAATGTTTGTAAATTACCCCCAGTGTGACAAAATGCATGTGCTATGTGAGCTAGTAGTTTATAGGAATGAGCTGTATTTGGTTCTTTGGTTCTGACATATAAAACTGCATGTATGTATGTGATGTCATGCTGTCCCCAGCGATACGTCACTTGTATGTTTTCATGTGTACATGCTGACACCCAGAAACAGGAGGGGCCTTGAAGAGAGGGGTGTGAGCCGATTGTGACAAGGTTAGGGAGATCTGCTGTGACCACACACAGAGGGATATGCTGGTGGGTGCAGCCACCTGGACACAATGCTCAGCCATGGCCAATTAGTAGGACTACACATCTGTTTCTAGAGCGCACAGGTATTTACCAAGTCATTATGTGTGAAAAACAGGTTTTCAGTATCTGGATTAAGTAGACTACATATGTGTATTTGTATGAGTCTGGTGTTTCACCTGCATGCAGCATGGACACCACAAGAATTACAATATAGATTCTCGTGCCTGTAAGTCGATTACACCATAAGGGCTCATGCACACAACCGTATGTATTTTGCGGAACAGAACAGCTGGCCCCTAATAGAACAGTACTATCCTTGTCCGTAATGCGGACAATAATAGGACATGTTCTTGCATTTTTTTGCGGAACGGAAATACGGACCCATTAAAATGAATGGTTCTGCATACGGTCCAAAAAAAACTCAGAACGGACACGGAAAGAAAATACGTTCGTGTGCATGAGCCCTAAGGGTGCCTTCACGCGCGGAAGATTTTGTGGCAGGCAGCAAGCACATGGATTTCTGCAAGCTCAATTCAGGTAAATGGAACAGATTTTCAGTCTCTGGATTTTCTGCCACAAAATCTGCCGCGTGTGAAAGCACAGTAAGGGCTCATGCACACGAACATGTGCTGCCCGTTGCCGTATTACGGACCCGCAAATACACAGGCACCTTTCAGTGTGCATTCCGCATCACGGATGTGGACCCATTCACTTCAATGGGTCCACAAATCCGGAGATACGGAACGGAACACTACGGAAGCACTATGGAGTGCTTCCGTTCCGCAAAAAGATAGAACTTGCTCTATCTTTTTGCGGAACGGACGAATGCAGACCCATTCAAGTTGAATTGGTCTGGATTCATCCCGGCGGCCGTGTGAATGAGCCCTAAGTGAAACGTCAAAGCACTTTACACAGTACCGCTTGTAAGCAGTGCTGCTAGCACAAAGGGGTCATTTATGAAGATTTTTACACTGGTTTTTGGCATAAAAATAGTTGCATGACCCCTTTCTGTGACTCTTTAAACACCCATGGGACAATATTTTGCCTCACGGGTGCTTTTACATTGTCTAGGAACTGGTGTAGTCTTAAGGCCTCTTACACACGACCGTATGCCCTCCGAGATATACGGTCCGTGAGCGGGCCATATGTCCCGGAGCGGCATTAATCGGGAGCATACAGCATCATAGATTACAATGATGCTGTGCACGTCGGCGGTGCTATTGACCCGCACTCATATGATCTTAGAAGTGTGGGACAATAGTCTCGCGGGTGGCACGACGTGCACAGCATCATTGTAATCTATGATGCTGTGCGCTTCCGTGCGCACAATTAATGCTGCTCCGGGACATGTGGCCTGCTCACGGACCGTATATCTCGGAGGGCATACGGTCATGTGCAAGATGCCTTACTCCAGCGCATGATCTGCCGGAGGTGCGCCTAATTTATGATTCCACTGGCAGCGCAGAAGGGAAACAAAGACTGGTGTAAAAATCTGGTATTTGTAAAGGACCCCCAATGAGTGCACCATTTTTGTAACATTTTGCACCTTTGTCGAATTTACTTAAAATTGAGTTGATATGATAAAAATGTCAAATGTTGAAACTTGACAGTCTCCTCACCATTGCACAGTTAGGTTCTTTTGAAAGCCTGAGGTACGTGCTTTCTACACCTGTGTATCAAAATCGTGCAGTGTGCCACACAAAAACGTGCATTAGGTCACGATCCCTCGCAGGCCCTCTCCCTCCATAAGAGAAGGGCCCCCCATAAACCAATCCCTCCTCCGGGCCAGAAGGCTCATGCAAGGGACCAGGACTAGAGCCATCCCACAGCCGAAGCTGGAGAAGTGCCAGTCCTGCTCTGGCTTCCACCCCTGGTGTTGGCCAAGAGTCAGAGTTCTAGGTCTGGCCTCTCCCCAGATGGGGTTGAGGAACCAATATGGCCACACACCTCCATTCCACAGTCAGGTGCTGCTCATGCAAAACCTGTGATCAGAGTCTGGCTGTCATTCATCTGCAGTCGCAGAGGCTTGTGCTGCTGCACTGTGCTTCTATGGGCTTTAATGTGCACCTGGAGTTTGAGGTGCAAAGTCCTTTTAGATTTCCATTCCTTTTAAATCCACTCCTGACTTACCTCAAAAACTGCATGCAGAATTCCAGCCTAATTTCACAAAGCATTTTTATGCACAGATTTCTGGGCTGGAAACTGCCCCAATTGTTGTCAGCGGAAGTCCACACTGCCGTCCATACCGCCACAGATGATTTCTGGGCAGCCTCTGTTTTCGGCCATGGATTTAATTCACATTTATTTGGCTGTAATTGGGTTCTCTATAGGGCGTCATGCACATGAAATGACATGGCACTACAGAGTCATAATAGGTTTTCCAGGTAGGTTTCTATTGTGCCTCCACATTTAGAATTCAATACAACCCAACAAAAATTTAGAGGGTCTATAGAAATGTGGGACGTTTATTAAAGATGTTTGGCATTTTTGGTGCATTTTTTGTGTACAGGTGTTCTAGCCACCGACAGCGCCCGACGGACCCCATTGAGGTCTGTCATTATAGTGCAGTATGCTGGAGGACTGACTCTGTGGTGGAGGCTACAAAGGTTAGCTTGAAGAGCACCCAACAGCAGGATCAACCCCATGAAACCAGGTATACTTCCTGGTAGGGTAGATCCTGCTGATTACAATGATACTTCACTTTTGAAAATAGGTTGTGGCCTTCCTGAGAAAAAAGGAGAGGCATTGTGACGGTGATCCCATAAAAATTAATGGGATTGCAGCATGACTTGAATGTTTGCTGCGACCCTAAAATGAGACTCGTGAAAAATCCACTACTGCTGTATTTTGTAGGACCTGCGTGTCCGGTGCAATTGCACTGCGATCCCATTTATTTCTATGGAATCACCACTACACTGTGATGCTCCTGCGATCCTGGCGCCGTACCCTTGGGCCCCTTGCAGATGAGCGTGTCTGGATTAGGATGCGTTGTGGATGCGTTCAGAGAAAGCTGCGTAATTTCGCAAGCAAGTCCATTCGGTTTTGTTTGCGATCGCGTTCAGTTGTTCAGTTTTTTCCACGCGAGTGCAATGCTATTTAATGTGTTTTGCACGCGCGTGATAAAAAAACGGAATGTTTACAAACAACATCTCTTAGCAACCATTCCTGAAAAAACACATCGCATCTGCACTTTTTTCACGCAGCCCCATTCACTTCTATGGGGCCAGCGTTGCGTGAAAATAGCAGAATATAGAACATGCTGCGATTTTCACGCAATGCACAAGTGATGCGTGAAAACCAACGCATATAAACACAGCCCCATTGAAATGAATAGGTCCGGATTCCGTGCTGGTGCAATGCATTCGTATCATGCATTGCACCCGCGCGGAATACTAAATCATGTGAAAGGGGCCTTATTCTCGATGCCGATGATGGCTTGGCCAACACTGGAAAGCTAAGGAGCATTGCATTAAAATTTACAGTTTTTTTTGTTGTTTTTTTTTTCTCCGGAACGCCAAAACCAATTTTAACAAGGATATAATTGTAATCAGCAGGATCAATCCTACCAGGCAGTATGCCTAGTTTTAATAGGGTTGACCCTACTGAAATGTGCTCCTAAACTAAATTAATTAATTTGCAACTTTCTTTGGATGGACTCGCTTATTATAAATGGAACAATTGTCAATTAGAATTTAGCTTACATTTTTTAACCTGCGTTAGGCCTCATGCACACGGCCGTTGTTTTGGTCCGCATCCGGAATCTGTCCTATTCTTGTCCGCGCTTTGCAGACAAGAATAGGCATTTATATTGAAGGCTGTCCGTGCCGTTTCGCAAAATGCGGAACGCGCACGAACGCCATCCGTGTTTTGCGGATCCCAGATTTGCGGACCGCAAAACACACCACGGTCGTGTGCATGAGGCCTTACACATATAAAATCTGCAAGTTGATTGGTTGCTGTGGGCAACTGCTTCACTTGTCTGCTGTATTTTTCATAACTATGGGATAAATAAACGCTGTCTAATGTCATCTTTTTATGATTTTCTCTAGGTTGATATGTCACCTGATCAAAGCCACCCCTCACATTTTGTGCAGGTTCTAATTAATTTGACATCAGGGGCAATGGGTGAGTGATGAGGAGAAAAACGTGCAGAAAGAATCAATTGATTACAAAGAAGTAACACCCTGCATAGGATCGTTTCCCATAGTGAACACTGCTCCTGTGAAAGGACCGCACAGCATTATGATGCTTTATAATGCTGTGTGTCTCTGGGTTCACGATCCGCATGTTGCAGACAATGAGAGGATATGTCCTATCTTTTGCAGTATGGCCGCACAGACCCGGAAGCATGGTTGTGTGAATGCAGCCTAATCATTTCAGCAGAGGTCCGCCAGAGACACACAGCATTATAAATGATGTGGTCCTGTCACAGGAGAAGTGTCCAGTCCAGTATATTGGACTCCCATGTGGAGAGTGTTTCCCAGGCCTCTTGCATACGAATGTGTGCTGCCCGTGTTGCGGACTGCAATGCACGTGCACCGACTGTGGGCCAGTCACATGCGGATCGCGACCCCATTCACTTGAATGTGGTCTGCAATCCGTCCGTTCCGCAAAAAGATAGGACAAGATCTATCTTTTTGCGGAATGGAATGGAACCCCACGAAAGAACGCCATAGTGCTTCCGTTCCGCACCACATCTCCGAATTTGCGGACCCATTCATGTGAATGAGTCCGCATCTGTGATGCGGAATGCACACGGCCGGTGTCCTGTGTATTGTGGACCTGCCGTATGCAGGCCGCAATACAGCCACGGGGGACACACGGTCATGGGCAAGAGGCCCAACAGTGGGCACACTCGTCTGAAACTGCCCTTAGGGTGTCTTCACGCGTGGCAGAAATATTCACCAAAAATATGCAACATAAAACTTCCCCCCTGTTATCCTATGAGTTTAAAAAGCGTCAATCCCGGCCCCGTGCTCCGCTGCAGAATAACTGCTGTGTACATAATGACGTGTTGCTGCTTTTCAAACACCGAATGCCAACAATTATTTCAATGGCCGGTTTGCACAGACATTTGTGCAAAAATGCTCTCCAAAAGCTACACTTTTGTAGAAATCCCCTCCTGTGTATTTTCTGGCAGCTTTTTGCACATGTGAAGGCACCCTTATGCTTCTAATGAACAGGTACAGTCATGTCCTAAAGTTTTCAGACTGACACAAATTTAGTTTTTCATAGATTGCTGCTTCAGTATTTTTCAGTCTTTTTGTCAGATGAAGGACAATTATAAGTATTTAATATGTTTAACTTCTATTGACAAATCCATCAAGTTTATGCAAAGACTCAATGGAGGAGATTTATCAAACTGGTGTAAAGTAGAACTGGCTTAGTTGTCCATAGCATCCAATCAGATTCCACCATTCATCTTCCAAACAAGCTGTGAAAAATGAAAGGTGGAATCTGGTTGCTATGGGCAACTAAGCCAGTTCTTCTTTACACCAGTTTGATAAATCTCCCCCAATATTTCCAGTGTTGACCCTTCTTTATCAAGACTTCTGCAGTTTTCCCTGGCCTGTTGGATATAAGCTTCTGGGCCGAGTCCTGACAGATGGCAGCCCATTCTAACTTGGGCCTCTTGCACACGAACATTGTGTGCCCATGGCCGTATTGCGGCTCGCATACGGTGGGTCCGCAATACACGGGCACCGGCCTGTGTGCACTCCGCATCACGGATGCAGACCCATTCACTTGAATGGGTCCGCAATCATGGAGATGCGGAACAGAAACACAGATCGGAACCCCATGGAAGCATTTCCTGCAGAATGTCTGTCTGTCCTTGATGTTTTTCTTGGAGAGAAGCGGCTTCATTGCTGCCCTTCTTGACACCAGGCCACTCTTCAAAAGCCTTTGCCTCACTGTGCGTGCCACTTGCTACCATTCCTGAGAAAGCACTCCGCTGCTGGTCACCCAATCCCATAGTTGAATCCTCTTTAGGAGACAGACCTGGCTGGATTTTCTTCGGCACCCTGAATCCTTCATTTTCTCAATGTTCTTGGTGATCTGATAAAAGGCTGGTTTAGGTGTGATCTTAGAAGCAGCAATGACCCTGCCTGTGAAACCATTTTGATGCACAGCAATGTTGACTGCACTTGTTTCCTTGGAGGTAACCATGGTTAAAGGGGTTGTCTCATCATGGACAATGAGGACATATCGCTAAGATATGCCCCCATTGTCTTATAGGTGTGGGTCCCACTGGGACCCCCACCTATATCAAAAACAGAGCCCTGCAAGTGAAGGAGAGCGCACTGCTCATGCTCAGCTGCCCTCCATTCATTTTCTATGAGGCCGGCAAAAATAGCCGAGCACTGGCTCGGCTATTTCCGTCGGCCCCATAGAAATGAATGGGAGCGGTGGCCGCGCATGTGGGAGACGATGCCGGAGTCCTCCAGCCACCACCTTGTGGGGTTCCATTCTCGATATAGGTACGGGTCCCAGCCGTGGGAACCGCACCTATCAGACAATGGGGGCATATCCTAGCGATATACCCCCATTGTCCATGATGAGACGACCCCTTTAACATTAGAAAACAATGATTTGAAGCAACCAGTCTGCTCTTCTAATTCACTCTGCTGCCTTGTTCTTGTTAACACTTTCTCCTGAGCTAAAGAGATGATCACTGAAATGATGTTAGCCGGTCATTTTGTGGCAGGGCTGAAATGCAGAAGAAATTTTTTTTTTTTTTTTTTTTTTTTTTATAAAGTTAATTTAATGGCAAGGAATGACTTTGCAGTTCATCTGATCACTTTTCATAATAATCTAGAATTAGTGCAAATTGCCACCATAAAAGCTGAAGCAGCAAACTTTGTGAAAACCAAAATTTGTGTCTGTCTCAAAACTTTTGGCCATGGCTATAGGTCAGTACTGTATTGCAACACAGGTAAAACTGACAACTACCCTGGTGCCATCATTATGCTAAAGACCACTATAAGTTTCATACCTGTTGGCTTTTGTCAATCTTATATAGTATTACTTACTGACCTGTACCACAAGGTGTCAGAAGAACCCATAAATCCTGAGTGTGCAATGCAATTGCCCTTCAGGCACTGTTTTTTGACCTTGACACATCCAAGAACTGAATATCTGATCTTCTCTAAGTTTTTAAAATACCACTAATAAACCTTTCACTAGATATACCATTCATATTTGATGTCTACCGTCTGTCTGAGGTCTCATACTTATGACAATATCGGATCTTTATAGGGTTATCCTGGAAAAGATAATGATGCCTTATCCTCAGAATAGGTAATCATTATCACCTCAGTGGGGTTCCAAATCCTGGCATCCTCACCAATCAGCTGTTTCAGGGAGCTCTGGTGAGCGATACAGGCTCCCAACAGCTTTCCAAGGACAGCGCCGTACATCGTATAGTGGCAGTGCTTGGTATTGCAGCTCGGCCCCATTTTGACTTAAATGCGGCTGAGCTGTAACTAGGCCATGTGACAGATGTACAGTGATGTCACTGACCTAGGAAGAGGCTGTGGCACTAAGGCCTCTTCTAACAGCTTATTGGCATGAGCCCTGGGTATTGCACCCCAACAGATCTGATTCCGATGACCTATCCAGAGGATAAGTCATAAAGATCTTTTCCTGAATAGCCTCTTTAAATATGGTGGTGGTAAGAGGTAATAAATATGGTGGGACAATGTGTAGTGTCCTATAAAATAGTGTTTCCACAACAAAATGACAGCACGCTCCATCAGGCTATGCATCAGCCTGTTTTTGAAAACTCTGTCCATAATACGGCGCCCAACACAGACCTAAGCAGCATCACAATAGAGAATTGGAATATACTGAGCAGTGTATTACAGGCTGCGATGTACACAGTCATGTGAATGAGGCCTTGGACTCCATCAGTAACAGCCATATATAGCACTTTGGCTTTGTAGATTATTGTACAGTTTCAGGCCTCCCATTTTTGTTCTCTTGGCTCACTGTTCATAGCTTGGGAGTGTGGTCCAAGTAAATATAATTTATAAAGCACTGGTGACAACGTCAAACCCCTGAAACTAATGAGTATACAATATGTCACTTTTGCAAAAATCTTTCAAATTTTTTTTTTTTAGTTTGTCACATTGTTGTCAAAGCTCAAAATCTTGCTTAGACCCCTCATCCTGTCTCCATTCTAGTGGTCCCACCTTGTCTCCATGCCCACTGTGTTTCAATATCCCATCAGTAGTCCGACACAATGCCCATAGCTGAGTAGCGCACCAGCATGCAGCTTCAGTGACTCCCCTCTTTGGCAGTATCTGCATAGGACTCATGCACACAAACGTATTTTCTTTCCGTGTCCGTTCAGTTTTTTTTGCTGACTGTATGCGGAACCATTCATTGCAATAGATCCGCAAAAAAAAACAGAAGTTACTTACGTGTGCATTCCATTTCCATTTTTCCGTTTCGCCAAAATATAGAACATGTCCTATTATTGTCCACATCACAGACGAGGATAGTACTGTTATATTAGAGGCCAGCTGTTCAGTTCCGCAAAATACGGAACGCACACGCACGTCTTCATTTTATTTTTATTTTTTTGGGGTGGATCCGTTTTTTGCGGGCCATAAAATAAATACGGCCGTGTGTAAGAGCCCTAAGACTGTATTACAGTAGCCCTAAAGTGAAGAAACATAATCTGGCCTAAATGGTGTGGGGGGGGGGGGGGGGGGGGGGGGGGGGCACACACAAATGCAAATGGAGTGCACTGGCAGTTCAACACATATATATGTTCAAAAAGCCACATGGCCGAAGAAAACCCCAATAAAGTGCACATCCACCAATTATAAAACCAATACTTGAATTTTATTGGACTACAAAGACAAGTATTTGTTTTATAATTGGTGGATGTGCGCTTTATTGGGGTTTTCTTGGGCCATGTGGCCTTCTTTTTAAAGAAACATAATCTGGACATTAATAATAATCTGATGTATGCATTTACTTCCTATTATCATATGGTAAGTTTTATGTATTTTTTACATATAGGTCTTATCTTGCTAATTTCCTTTAGGTGGCGTGGCATGTGTGTTCAGTGGACAGCCCTTTGATACAGCCAAGGTTAAGATGCAGACTTTCCCATCTATGTATCGAGGTTTCATGGACTGCAGCGTGCGAACATACCGCACAGAGGGATTGCGAGGGTTGTATCATGGCACTGTCCCTGCTTTGTTGGCAAATGTGTCCGAAAATGCAGTGCTGTTTGCATGTTATGGATTTTGTCAGAATCTTGTGTGTCATGTCCTGGGGATGCAGGATCCATCACAGCTTAGGTGTGTGCTCAGTCACCTTTTCATGTAATTCAGCTGCTTAAAGACGAACTGTCACCACAAAAGGCAGTGCAATCTGCAGGCAGCATGTTATCGAGCAGGAGGAGCTGAGCAGATTGAGATTTGCATTTAAGACAAATGGATAAAATAAATATACATTCCCCATATATTTACTTTATGTTGGCATCATTTAGTAAATGTCATTTTATTTATTTAATTTTTGGGGGGGATGTTAGATGGATTTAGATGCAATTTTAAGAACATTTCCAAAACCCACTTTTTAAAGGACCAATTCAGTTGTGAAGTGACTTTGTGGGGCTTGCATAATAGAAACCACCCATAAATTATCCCATTTTAGAAACTACACCCCTCAAATTATTCAAATCTGATTTTACAAACTTTGTTAACAATTTAGGTGTTGCACAAGAATTAAAGGGAATCTGTCACCTGCTTTTAGCATTTTAAGATGTCAACATTGCCATGTTCACTAAAGTACCTTATTTCCTGCAGTGGTCTTCTTACTTTAATTCGTTTTGTCATTTTGATAAAAAAGCTCTCTTTATGATATGCTAATAAAGCTCCAAGGTGCGCAGAGGGGCATTTTTTTCCTCTCTGGAGCCCAGTGACGCCCCCCTGCAGTGCCCTGCCCGCCTTAATTTGAATCCCAAGAACGCCTCCTGATCCTGAAATAACCTCCCCACAGCCCCGGCAAACGGTTCCGCCCCCTCCCCACGTCATCTTCTACCTTCAAGAAATGCCCCATTCTTCTTCCTGTCGGCCACCAGAAATCTCGCGCAGGCGCAGTACTGCCTGCGGCCTACGCCTGCGCGATCATCAAGCTCCTGAGGGCAACAGCCTCAAAAGTCTCACTGGGCATGCGCCGAGCCCAGTGACGTAATCTGAGCACTGTTGCCTCGGGAGCTTGATATTCGCGCAGGCCGTGATATTTCTGGCGGCCGACAGGAAGAACAACGGGGCATTTCTTGAAGGTAGAAGATGACGTGGCGGAACCGTTTGCCTGGGCTGTGGGAGGTTATTTCAGGATCAGGAGGCGTTCTTGGGATTCAAATTAAGGCGGGCTGGGCACTGCAGGGGGGTGTCACTGGGCTCCAGAGAGGAAAAGCCCCTCTGGGCACCTTGGAGCTTCATTAGCATATCAGAAAAAGAGCTTTTTTATCAAAATGGCAAAACGAAATAAAGTAAGAAGACCACTGCAGGAAATAAGGTACTTTATTGAACATCGCAATGTTGAAAGCTTAAAATGCTAAAAGCAGGTGACAGATTCCCTTTAAAGGAAAATAGAGGAGAAATTTCCAAATTTAAAAAAATTAAAAAATTTTTTTTTGCAGATTTTCTATTTTAATCCATTTTTTTCCTGTAGCGTAGCAAGGGTTAACAGACAAATACAACTCAATATTTATTACCCCAATTCTGCAGTTTACAGAAACACCCACTATGTGGTCGTAAGCTGCTGTATGGGCACAGAGCAGGGTGCAAAAGGGAAAGAGCAACATATGGATTTTGGAGGGCAGATTTCACTGGGATAATTTTCAGGTGGCATGTTGCATTTAAAGATCCCCTGATGCATCCGTGGAAACTCCCAAAAAGTGACCCCATTTTGGAAACTACAGGATAAGTTGACAGTTTCATTGGTACTATTTTAGGGTACATATTTTTTATCACTCGATATTATGCTTTATGTGAGGCAAGGTAACAGTTTTGACACAGTTTTTATTTAATTTTTTGACGGCGTTCACCTGAGGTTGTAGATAATGTTTATAGAGCAGTTTGTTACGGACGCAGCGATATGTAATACGTCTATTTTAAAGGGAACCTGTCACCTGGATTTTGGGTATAGAGCTGAGGACATGGGCTGCTAGATGGCCGCTAGCACATCCGCAATACCCAGTCCCCATAGCTCTTTGTGCTTTTATTGTGTAAAAAAAAAACTATTTGATACATATGCAAATTAACCTGAGGTGAGTCCTGTCCCTGACTTATCTCACGTACAGGACTCATCTTAGGTTAATTTGCATATGTATCAAATCGGGTTTTTTTACACAATAAAAGCACACAGAGCTATGGGGACTGGGTATTGCGGATGTGCTAGCAGCCATCTAGCAACCCATTTCCTCAGCTCTATACACAAAATCCCGGCGACAGGTTCCCTTTAATTTTTTTGTTTCAGCTTTACACAATAAAAGCATTTTAAATAATGTTTTTTGTGTTGCCATTTTCTGAAAGCCATTTCTGCCAATCATCTTGTGTGGGGGCTTGTTTTTTCGTGGGAAGAGTTGACGTTTTATTGGTACCACTTTTGGGTACATTTTTTGATCACTCGATATTACACTTTTTTGGGGCAAGGTAACCAAAAAACTTCAGTTTTGGCACAGTTTTTATTTATTCATTTTTTTTTACGGCATGCACCTGAGGGAATAGATCATTTGATATTTTAAAGAGCCGCTCGTTTTTAAGAAAGCAAGAAAGGCTTGATGAAGGTAAAGGGGCATTTAAAAAAAATAAAATAATAATAATAATTTTTCCTTTTTTTTTTTTTTTTTAATGCATTACAGTACATGCTGTATTGTACTACATTGAAAATGGGAGTCATAGGCTTCCGTACACAGCAGACCCTGAGACCTTTGCGAGGCTTGGGGTTGCCATGGCAGCCATTGGTACCCTGTCACCGCAGCTCAGGGGTGTGACGGAGAGGCCAAGGGAACCCCCTCCCTGCTATCCTCGTATATGCTGCTGTCAGTGTTGATCGCGGTATATGTGTTGATCGCCAGTCACAGAAGGGCCCCTGCACGGATTGTGCATGCACAGCTCCAGTGCCCGCCTGATCAGCATGACGTACTAGTACAGGGGTGGCCAGTCTTACAGACACAAAGAGCCCAAAAAAAAAAAAAGTACTGTATGACTACCAGGAGCCACAAGCTATACATTTATACACGAGTCACCGTTTTTTTCGCCCTACAAGATGCACCTAGGTTTGAACAAAGAAAAATAAGAGGAAACATTTTTTTTTCATCTAATCTGAGGTCTGATAAAAATATTTTTTTATTATTTTTCATTAGCAGAGAAAAAAAAGAAAAAATATATTTTTCATCAGACCTCAGATCAGACTAATAAATCAGATCCCCAATCCTCATCTGACCTAAAATAAGATCCCCAAACCTCATCAGACCTCCAAATAAGACCCCCAATGCTTGGATCAGACAACACAAATAAGACCCTCAGTGCTCAGATCTCCCCCTTCTCAGACCTGATGTCACGGCGGACAGGTTACAAGATACACAGAAAATCAACAAACAAGTGTCTAGGCAAGAAGCTGGGGATAAGGTCACCTCCTGACAAATCCCTACCAGCTCTCCCTAGACTTCTATGCCCACGTTCAGACCCTGAAGGTGGAAATAAACGTGTCCTCGTGCCTAGGCTGAAGATTCCCTAAAATTCTAAAATGGTGAAAGGGGGGAAAGAGGCAGCCTGCTCCCTCAGACCTGGATGGGGCAGGCGTCTCTCTAACAGCCTAGACCAGTGATGGCGAACCTATGGCACGGGTGCCAGAGGCGGCACTCAGAGCCCTCTCTGTGGGCACCCACACCCTGGAAAGCGTCTATGTTGTACCAATATGCCTTAGACTTCTCCTGTCAGTCATTAGCGCAGGGCGCACCATGAACAGCACAGGCAGCGCACTGAATGTAGATAAATGATAAAGGCTATTGTAGATAAATGATAAAGTACATGGAAGATATTCTATATTGGACTGTAGAATTCAAGGTAAATTGCTGTGTTGGCACTTTGCGATAAATAAGTGGGTTTATGTTACAGTTTGGGCACTCGGTCTGTAAAAGGTTCGCTATCACTGGCCTAGACAGACAACCACAAGATAAACAAAACCAACTTATCTTTTACTGAGCAGGAACAGCAAATCCTTCCTTCCTCTGAGCCAGACAGAAGCTATAACCTGCACAGGACACTGGGAGTGGGCGTAATTTAAACTCAAAACAACGACCCCACTCAGTGCACCTGAAGGGAGGCGGATATAGCTCAACTCCAAAACTAAAACAAAAGGCTACACACGTGCTGCGAACCTGGAAGACCTCCGCACATAGCCTGAGCAGGGCATGACACTACCCCCCCTTCTACGGGTGACCTCTGAACACCCCGGCCCAACTTTATCCGGGTGGGATCTGTGAAAAGCCCTCACCAGTCGGCTGGCACTAACATCCACAGCCGGAACCCACATCCTTTTCTCAGGGCCGTATCCCCTCCAGTGTACCAGGTACTGAAGGGAACCCCGAAGAACTCTTGAGTCGAGAACCCTGGAGATCTCGAACTCTAAATTTCCATCAACCAGAACAGGGGGAGGAGGCAATGGCGATGGTTCTACCGGTTTCACATATCTCTTCAGTAACGACTTTTGGAACACATCATGGATCCTCCAAGTCTGCGGAAGATCCAGACGAAACGCTACTGGATTGACCACCGCAGATATTTTGTAAGGTCCAATAAATCTTGGACCCAGTTTCCAAGATGGTACTCTCAGTTTAATATTTTTAGTAGATAACCACACCAGATCACCCACACACAGGTCTGGACCAGTCATACGTCTCTTGTCAGCCATTCGCTTATACCTCTCACCCATCTTCTCCAAATTCACTTGGATCCTCCGCCAGATAGAAGACCAGGCAGAAGAAAATCTGTCCTCCTCTGGCATCCCAGAGGAACTAGTCCCAGAAAAGGTACCAAACTGAGGAAGAAAACCGTATGCGCCAAAAAATTTCGACTTACCTGTGGACTCCTGCCTACGGTTATTCAAAGCAAACTCTGCTAGGGACAAGAATGAGGACCAGTCCTCCTGATTCTCAGCCACAAAGCACCTCAAGTAGGTCTCCAGGTTTTGATTAGTACGCTCTGTCTGCCCATTCGACTGCGGATGAAAAGCCGAAGAGAATGAAAGTTGAATGCCAAGCCAAGAGCAGAACGCCCTCCAAAACGTGGAGACAAACTGGGTGCCCCTATCAGAAACCACATCCGAGGGAATGCCATGCAATTTCCCGATATTATCAACAAAAATCTGAACAAGAGTCTTGGCATTGGGCAGACTGGCTAACGATACAACGTGAGCCATTTTACTAAAACGGTCAACAACCACTAAAATTACTGTTTTCCCGGAGGAACTCCGTAATAAAGTCCATAGACAAGTGCGTCCAAGGACGAGACTGAATAGACAAAGGAAGAAGTGAACCAGCTGGTCGAGTATGAGCAACCTTTGACCGTGCACAGGTTTCACAAGCTGCTACGTAATCCTCAACACTCTTACATAACCCGGGCCACCAGAACCTCCGGGACACAAGATCAAAGGTGGACTTGCCACCAGGATGTCCAGCAAGGACAGTATCGTGATGTTCCTTGAATACCTGGGGGACAAGAACCAGGAGCCCCCTCCTGGGCTCCCAACACCTCCATCTCCAATTCGGGGTACAGAGCGGAGATCACCACCACATCAGCCAAAATCGGAGCAGGATCCTCTGAATCACATCCCCCAGGAAAACTGCGAGACAACGCATCTGCCTTGACGTTTTTAACCCCCGGGCGAAAAGTAACCACAAAATTTAACCTAGTAAAGAACAGTGACCATGTGGCCTGTCTAGGATTCAGACGCTTGGCAGATTGCAGGTAAGCCAAATTCTTATGATCTGTATATACTGTAACGGGATGAGACGCCCCCTCCAACCAGTGACGCCATTCCTCAAAGGCCAATTTGATGGCCAGCAATTCCCTATCTCCTACATCATAATTCCTCTCGGCGACCGAGAGCTTCTTGGAAAAAAAAAGCACACGGAACCCATTTGCCAGGAGATGAACCCTGTGACAGCACTGCTCCAACCCCCACTTCTGATGCATCAACCTCCACCACGAATGGCTGAGACACATCGGGCTGCACCAGAATGGGAGCAGACGCAAAACATTCCTTAATAGTCAAAAAAGCCTGCAATGCCTCATCCGACCAGACAGAGACGTCGGCGCCCTTCTTAGTCATATCGGTCAGAGGTTTTACAATGGTAGAATAGTTAAAGATACATTTTCTATAATAATTAGTAAACCCCAAAAACCGCATCAAAGCTTTCTGATTCTCCGGTCGGTCCCATTCCAGAACCGCCCGGACCTTTTTGGGGTCCATACGAAAACCAGAGTCAGAAAGCAGATATCCCAGAAACGGAAGCTCCTGCACAGAAAACACACATTTCTTCAATTTGGCATATAATTTATTCTCCCGAAGGATCGTCAAAACCTGCCTCACGTGATCCTGATGGGTCTTCAGATCAGGAGAGTAAATTAGAATGTCATCCAAGTAAACTACCACGAACCTCCCCACAAAATGATGGAAAATGTAATTGACGAATCGCTGAAATACCGCTGGCGCGTTAGTTAACCTAAAAGGCATAACCAGATTCTCGAAATGACCCTCGTGCTTGTTGAAGGCTGTTTTCCACTCATCCCCTTCCTTGATTCTGATCAGATTGTAGACCCCTCTTAAATCCAACTTGGAGAACACCTTGGCTCCAACAATCTGATCAAAAAGATTGGAGATCAAAGGAAGGGGATACGGATCACGGACCGTAATACGGTTCAATTCCCGGAAATCCAAACAAGGTCTCAGCGATCCATCCTTTTTCTTTACAAAGAATGAGCCCACTGCCACCGGAGACTCATACTGTATGACCTTTTGCCAAACTCTCGGCAATATACTTCCGCATGACCTCTCTTTCAGGTTGAGAAAGATTGTAAAGCTGAGACTTTGGCAACTTAGCCCCTGGGATGAGATTAACTGGACAATCAAAGTCACAATGAGGGGGCAATTCCTGAGCGCCACCCTCCGAAAAGACATCCGCAAAATCTGAGAGATACTGAGGTAAAGCCGTAGTAGACACACCAGAGATAGAAGTGCCAAGACAATTGTCCGAACAAAATTCACTCCAACCAATGATCTGTCTTGCTTGCCAATCTATAATTGGGTTATGTTTTGTCAACCACGGTAACCCTAAGACTATAGGAGCGGGCAAGTCCTTCATGACAAAACACAACATGATTTTAACATGTGAATCACCCACCCTTAACCGAATACCATGAGCAATATGAGTGAGACTCCTTTGAGAAAGAGGGGAAGAATCAATTGCGAAAACCGGAATCTCTCTTTCTAAAGTTCAAGTACTTAGACCCAGATTTTGAAGAAAAAGAAAATCAATAAGGTTTACCCCAGCACCACAGTCAATAAATACTTCAACAAAAAAAATTCTTGAGTCTAGCGCCACCATAGCTGGAAGGAGAAAATGAGTATTACAGGGAGCTTGCACACCTGCTTGCTCCACCACCCCATTCACACTACCAAGAGTCAGGGATGTTTTTTCTTTTTCTTTACGTAAACCTCTTTGTGATTCTTTCTCATCAACATGCGGTTTAACAAAAGGACAGGAAAAAATAAAATGACCACTTTTTCCACAGTAATAACAAAGTTTATGCAACCTCCTAAAGTTCCTACTACCAGAACGGAAAGATACCTGACCCAGCTGCATGGGTTCCTCCCCTATCCCAGAGTTACATGTCAGATCACCCTGGGGAGCAGGTGAGATGAAACCACTCACAGAAGGGATCCCTTGCGCGAAGGGAACCTTACACCTCTCTCTAATACATCTATCTAACCGTACTGCCAAAGACATAGCATTCTCCAATGTATCCGGGTACAAGGGCATATTTCAATCTCTCAGATAACCCCTGACAAAACTGACTACGTAACGCGGGGTCATTCCACTCTGACTCGGTAGCCCATCTCCTAAACTCAACGCAGTAAGCCTCTTCAGTATGTTCATCTTGTAATAAATTACGCAATTTAGATTCCGCCATCGAGACCTGATCTGGATCATCATAAATTAATCCCAAGGCTTTAAAAAAATTCTTCCACCGACCGGAGGGCCAGAGAATCGGACGGCAGAGAAAAGGCCCAGGATTGCCCGTTCCCTTTAAGCAGGGAAATGATTATCCCTACCCTCTGACTCTCATCACCAGACGAAGATGGACGCAGCCGAAAATACAACTTGCATGACTCTTTAAAGCAGATAAAGTCCTCCACACCCCCTGAAAATCTATCAGGGAGAGCGACTTTAGGCTCCCCATAAATTTGACTTCCTCCTATTGCACCTGATGCCAGAGCATTCTGACACCGTGTGACCGAATTTCGCAGATCAGCAACCTCTAGGGATAATCCCTGCATGCGATCAACTAGCGCATCAATGGACTCCATCTCAAAACAGCTGAGAAATGGCAGTCAAAGTATTGGCGGGTTATAATGTCACGGTGGACAGGATACAAGATACACAGAAAATCAACAAACAAGTGTCTAGGCAAGAAGCTGGGGATAAGGTCACCTCCTGACAAATCCCTACCAGCTCTCACTAGACTTCTATGCCCACGTTCAGACCCTGAAGGTGGGAATAAACGTGTCCTCGTGCCTAGGCTGAAGATTCCCTAAAATTCCTAAAATGGTGAAAGGGGGGAAAGAGGCAGCCTGCTCCCTCAGAGAGACGCCTGCCCCCTCCAGGTCTAACAGCCTAGACAGACAACCACAAGATAAACAAAAGCAACTTATCTTTTACTGAGCAGGAACAGTAAATCCTTCCTTCCTTCCTTCCTCTGAGCCAGACAGAAGCTATAACCCGCACAGGACACTGGGAGTGGGTGTAATTTAAACTCAAACCAACGACCCCACCCAGTGCACCTGAAGGGAGGCGGATATAGCTCAACTCCAAAACAAAAACAAAAGGCTACACACGTGCTGCTAACCTGGCAGACCTCCGCACATAGCCTGAGCAGGGCATGACACCTGACCAACCCATGTTCAGACCTGACCAACCCATGCTCAGACCTGACCCCCCCCCCCCCCCCATGCTCAGATTCCCCCCCCCCCCCCCCCCACCACCACCATGCTCAGTTTTATAATTTAAAAAAATCTCTTCCCTTTCCTGATGAGGCACTGGGCTCCTGCTCGGGCACCTGCTACTCTGCTGGTCTGACACGATCTCAACTGTGACCTGATGAGCACAACGTCAGGTCATAGTCCGTGTCTCCACGTACTACATTCTCACACTGTGTGCATCAGTACATAGTGGAGAGTGAGCAGGAGCTGCAAATTAGCAACAGTGCCGATCGGGAAAAGAGATCTGAGCATGGGGTGGAGAGTGAGCTGGCCTGACTGCTGCCCGGCTCCACAGCTAGAGCCGCATTTGACTCGAGCCACGGGTTGGCCACCCCTGTACTAGTACATCAATTTGCGGGAAGTTGCTTCCTGCTATTACGTATTAGTATGATAAATGTCGGGAAGGGTTTAAGGGGGTATTCCCATCTCAGACAATGGGGGCATATCGCTAGGATTATGCCCCCATTGTCTGATAGGTGCAGTTCCCACCTCTGGGACCCACACCTACATCGAGAACAGATCCGTGGAGGGCACACTGCACATGCGCAGCTGCCCTCTATTCATTTCTATGGGGCCGCCAAAAATAGCCGAGCACTAGCTCGGCTATTTACGTCGGCCCCATAGAAATGAATGGGAGCGGTGGCCCTCGCAAGAGCAGTGCGCTCCCATTAACTTCTATGGGGAGAGAGCTTGATGGTGGCCGTACCCGGTAAGCCTGCGGTTCTCTGGCCACCACTTTCCCCGCTTCGCTCTCAGTGTAGACCCGCACCTTTCGGAAAATGGGGGCATATCCTAGCGATATGCCCCCATTGTCTGAGATGGGAATACCCCTTTAATATCTCTATTTGTAACTTAAAGGGATTGTGTCATCTTGCCGTTACTATGACAAGATGAGATACAGTCCCGACCACCAGCCGACTAGAAAACAGTGAAGCTCCCGTGGACCGCAACAGGAGCTACTAAAACAGCAAGTGTTGGCGCGCTTTGCTGTTTCCCGGTTGGTGGTCGGCACTTTGTCTCGTCTCGCCTTAGTAATGGTAAGATGAGACAACCCCTTTAAGACCACCCCTTTAATAGCTTTCAGTACACGAGGGACTAATTGTTCATTTTAACCCATTTTTTTCCACTAACAAAGCAAGGGTTAACAGCCAAACAAGACTGTATCTTTATTGCCCTGACTCTGCCGTTTACAGAAACACCCAATATGTGGTCGTACACTACTGTACGGCCACACAGCGGGGCGTAGAGTGAAAGGTGCGCCGTTTGGTTTTTGGAGGGCTGATTTTTATGGACCGGTTTATTTACACAGTGTCCTGTTTCAACCCCTCTGATGCACCCCTGGAGTAGAAACTCCCTAAAAGTGACCCCATTTTGGAAACTACGGGATAAGGTGGCAATTTTTTGGGGACTATTTTTAGGGTAAATATGATTTTTGGTTGCTCTATATTACATTTTTGTGAGGCAAGGTTACCAAAAATTGAAATTCTGAAATTTCATCTCAATTTGCCATTAACTGTTGAGGAACACCTAAAGGGTTAATAAAGTTTGTATAATCAGTTTTGAATACCTTGAGGGGTGTAGTTTCTTAGATGGGGTCACTTTTAGGGAGTTTTTACTCTAGGGGGGCATCAGGGGGGCTTCAAAAGGGACATGGTGTCAATAAAAAAGGCCATCAAAATCGGCCTTCCAGGAACCATGTCGGTCCTTTACTTTTGCGGCCTCCCTTTTACTGATACAGCAGTTTACGATTACAAATGTGGCGTTTCTGTAAACTGCAGTATCAGGGTAATAAATATTAAGTTTTGTTTGGTCGTTAACCCTTGTTTTGTTACCGGGTGTCTCAAGTCTGAGAACCAGTTTTTTTTATCCGATGTCAGTGCTAAATTGGCATATAAATTTAGTACTCCATGGAAGTGTGATACTCCCTGAAGCAACCGTCAATGCAGAGGCCCGGATGATCGGGGCACGTGTCGCACTGAGTAGTCGTGTCCTTCCGTATCCCCCTCCTGCAACACACTCTGCACTTTCTTTGGGTTCGTCCCTTCTTTCCAGTATGGGGGACCACACCTGGAAAGTGTTGGCCAGGGACGATCCGGGCACCTACAGTTCCCGAGGTACTCCGACCTGCTCTTTCCCGGTCCGAAAAGATCAGGGCCATGAGGACTGCCTCATAGAACTGGAGGAATGTCCCTGTGCTGCCAGCGCTTCGGGATAGTACAAAAGAGTTGTACATGGCAACCTGTACCAAGTAGACCGCAACTTTTTTGTACCATGCCCGGGTTTTGCGCATGGCGTTATATGGCTTGAGGACTTGATCCGAGAGATCAACTCCTCCCATATACCGATTGTAGTCGACGATACAATCGGGCTTGAGGACCGTTGCCGCGGTACCTCGCACAGGGACAGGGGTGATGCTGTTACCATGAATAGTGGACAGCATAAGGACATCCCTCTTGTCCTTATACCTGACCAGCAACAGGTTTCCAGTGGTAAGGGCACGGGTCTCACCCCTGGGGATAGGTACCTGGAGGGGGTGGGCAGGGAGGCTGCGTTGATTTTTCCGCACGGTCCCATAAGTGGACGTGGATCTGGCGGCAAGGGACTGGAACAATGGGATACTGGTATAAAAGTTATCCATGTAAAGGTGGTAACCCTTATCCAGCAGTGAGTACATAAGGTCCCACACAAGTTTCCCGGTAACACCCAGAGTGGGGGGACATTCTGGGGGTTGAATCCGGGAGAGACTCATCAACCACGACCTCCCTTCCAGGTACATAGGCCTCCATGAATTTGGCCCCAAAGTGATCGATGACCGGCCGTATCTTATACAGACGGTCATGGGCAGGATCACCTCGGGGGGGACATGCTGCATTATCGGAATAATGCAGACATTTCCGGATGGCCTCAAACCGGGAGCGTGTCATGGCCGTACTGTAAAGTGGGGTCTGGTATAGGCCGCCCCCACTCCAGTACAGTCTGACACTGGGTTTCTTGACCAGGCCCATATGCAGCACGAGGCCCCAAAATGTCCTCATTTCGGCTGCACTGACCGGCGTCCAGCCACCGGGCCTGGCCAAAAAGGAGCCCGGGTGTTGAGCGACGAACTGTTGGGCGTACAGATTTGTCTGCTCCACCATCAGATTTACCAGTGGGTCACTGAAAAAATGACAAAAAAAGTCATATTCAGTGTAGCCCACTGTGGAAATCTGGATTCCTGATTGGCCTACAAAATCAGGTGGCAGCACCCCTGGGGGGTCTAGGGTCACACAGCTGTGCTGTGGACCCCAGAGACACCCTAACTTAGGGTGATGCAATCAAAGTTCAGAAACTAACTTTCCCTTTTTTTTTCCCTGCCTAAACCAAACTTTCCCTGTGCTGTCCCTATGTACCTGATGGGGGGTGCTGGGGCACAGATCGGGTCCTGGGGGCCGAGATCGGGTCCTGGGGGTGCTGGCAACGATGGCGGACACACGTGCAGGCAGCTCCTCTCTCCTCCGGCTCCGGAACACAAAAGGAGAAGGAGAGGAGCGCCTGCCTCTTTTGAATATGCCGCGGGACCGCCCACAGACCAATCAGAAAGCGATCCTGAGTGGTGATGTCACCATCACCACTCAGGATCGCTGGATGGTGATTGGTGGAGTGAAATCACAACACTATCACCATCCTGTTCCGGGTTATCGGGTCTTCAGAGACTCGAATAACCCGGAAACGCAGAAAACCGCAGGTCTGAATTGACCTGCGGTTTTCTGCGATCGCATACATGGGGGGGTCACCGGACCCCTCGGCGCATTTGCCCCAAGTGCCTGCTCAATGATTTGAGCAGGCACGGGGTTCCGATCACCGCCCGCCGCGTACATGTACGCCCTGTGTCCTTAAGTACCAGGGCACAAGGGCGTACCTGTATGCCCTGTGTCCTTAAGGGGTTAAATGAGTTTTCAGATTATTATTTTTTTTTTACTGATGACTTATTCTGTGGATAGGTCTTTGGTATCTAATAGGTGGGGGTCCGACACCCAGGACTCCCGCCAATTAGCTGTTTGAGAAGGTTGCAGCGCTAACAGTAGCACATAGCCTAGGAGCAGCTCAGTCCCATAGAAGTGAATGGGGCTGAGCTGATATACAATGGATGGTGCTGTGCTTGGTAAGATGCAAGTAGGCAGCGGCACTCACAGCACCAGTGCCTTCTCAAACAGCTGATCGACATAAATCCCGGGTGTCGGACCCCCACCTATCAGATACCGATGACCTATCCACAGGATAGGTCATCAGTAAAAAAAATCTTGCAAAAACCCTTTTAAAAATCTGTTTTCACTGTGCTATCCCTAGTGGTGGCTACTGGAAAATGCAGTGTATTTATGTTGGGAACATGAGGAGTTTAGCACAGGACGACCCCCTCTCACCCATAACTCATAAGGAGCATTTGACAATATAACAATGTCTTAATTCGGTATTATCAAAATCTTATATCTTTATCTCACGTCTGTATTGAATCCTTTACTATTATTGTGTGCACAGCAGAAACGTGAATGAGCAGCAGCTGTCACAATCAAGACTTGGGGGGAGATTTATGAAACGGTCTAAAATAAAATAAAAAAACTAGCAGCTTTCAGTACGTAGTCTGCTCTTGAAAAATGAAAAAGGCCTGCTATGATTGACTTCTTTGGGCAACAAATAAACCTGCCCCTTAGGGTCCATTCACACAGGATCTGTGTATCCGCAAAACACGGACATCAGCGATGTGCGTTCCGCATTTTGCGGACCGCACATCGCCGGCACTTAATAGAAAATGCCTATTCTTGTCCACAATTGCGGACAAGAATAGGACATGTTCTATTTTTTTCGGGAACGGAATTGCGGACTCGAAAGTGCAGATCCGCAATTCCGGATCCAGGCAGCACATCGTGCGGCGCCATAGAAATGAATGGGTCCGCAATTCAGTTCCGCAAAATGCGGAACACAATTGCGGATGTGTGAATGAACCCTTAGGGTAATCTGAGCACCAATGATGCAGAAACAACCCCATCTAGATGGGGTAATTCTTTTTTTTTTTTAAGAAATTTCTGCAATGAATCTGTGGTGCATGAACATTAAAGAGGACTTTTCATGGGTCCAGACCTAATCAAATAAGTAGTGGGTTGTGTAGGGCATAGTGAAGGAAAGTAAGATCGTTTACTAGTTTCTCTGTGCGCCTCTGTTCCCCCACTGTCTCCCTCTTACTTTTCCCGCTGGGTATGTAAATTAATATCATTGGTACAGGGAGGAGGAGACTGCCCTGTTTCTCAATGGGCATCTCCTTCTCCATGGCTGTGAGCTGTCCAATCGCAGCGGAGAGCGTCACAGCCAGGGAGAAGGTGAGTTTTTTTTCTCTCCCTGGCTGTGATGCTCTCCACTGCAATTGGACAGCTCACAGCCATGGAGAAGGAGACGCCTATTGAGAAACAGGGCCGTATCCTCCTCCCTGTAATAATGATGATAATTTACATACCAGGCGGGAAAAGTAAAAGGGGAGCACAGCGGGGGAAATGGAGCGGCGCACAGAGAAACTAGTAAACGATCTTCCTTTCCTTCACTATGCCCTACACAACCAACTACTTATTTGATTATGTCTGGACCCATGAAAGGTCCTCTTTCACTTCCTAATAAAATTGTGCCCTAAAAACCAGGTGATCCATCAGAACAGTTGTTAGGATGTTAATCTTCGAACATACTAGTCTTTTCTTTGTCTATTCATCTAATGTACCGAGGTTAAGCACATACAGTGCCTTGAAAAAGTATTCATACCCCTTTTAACTTTTCCACATTTTTTCATGTTACACCCACAAATTTAGGCTACTTTCACACTGGTGTTTTGGCTTTCCGTTTGTGAGATCCGTTCAGGGCTCTCGCAAGCGGTCCAAAATGGATCAGTTTTGTCCTAATGTATTCTGAATGGAAAACGATCCGCTCAGAATGCATCAGTTTACCTCCGATAAGTCTCCATTCCGCTCTGGAGGCGGACACCAAAACGCTACCCGCAGAGTTTTGCTGTCCGCTTGACGAAACTGAGCCAAACACAATGACACAATCTGGCACAATAGAAAACTGATCCGTCTCCCATTGACTTTCAATGGAGTTCATGACTGATCCGTCTTGGCTATGTTAGAGATAATACAAACGGATCCATTCATGACGGATGCATGCGGTTGCATTATTGTAACGGATCTGTTTTTGCAGATCCATGACGGATCCGCCCAAAACGAGTGTTATGTGATAAACCAACACAAATTAGCAAGTATGTGTTAAGTAAAAAGAAAATTATACATGGTTTTCAAAAATTTTTATAAAAAAAAATCTGGAAAGTGTGGCATGCATTTGTATTCAGCCCCCTGTACTCTGATACCCCTAAAATCCAGGTGACCAACTGTCTTCAGAAGTCACCTAATTAGTAAATGGAGTCCACTTGTGTGTAATTTATTCTCAGTATAACTACAGTTAGTTAGTCAACATTAATGATCAAACAACACCATGAAAATCAAGGAACACATCAGACAGGTCAGGGACAAAGTTGTGGAGAACTGTAAAGTAGGGTTAGGTTATAAAAAATGTAATAAATAAAAAATCCCAAACTGTGGATATCTCACGGAGCACTGTTTAATCCATAATCCGAAAATAGAAGTATGGCACAACTGCAAACCTACCCAGACATGGCCATCCATCTAAACCGACAGCCCAGGCAAGGAGAGCACTAATTAGAGAAGCAGCCAAGAGCTGGGCAGAGTTCGATGGAGGTAAATACACGGCAATTTTGGAGAAAAACCTGGTAGAGGCTGCAAAAGACTTGAGACTGGATGTTCACCTTCCAGCAGGAGACCCTCAACATACAGCCAGACCTACAATGAAATGGTATAGATAAAAGCATATTAATGTGTTCGAATGGACCAGGCAAAGTTCAGACCTAAATCCCATTGGGAATCTGTGGCAAGACTTGAAAATTGCTGTTCACAGACGCTTTGCATCCAATTCTGAATGAACTTCAGCTATTTTGCAAAGAAGAATGGCCCAAAAATTTCAGCCTCTAGATGTGTAAAGCTGGTAGAGACATACTCCAAAAGGCTTGCAGCTGTAGGTGGTTCTACAAAGTATTGACTTAGGTGGGCAGAATGCAAATGCACGCAACACTTTCCAGATTTTTATTTGTTAAAAATTTTGAAAACCATGTGTCATTTTCTTTTCACTTCACACATACTTGCTTAAGTTTGTGGGTGTAACGTGAAAATATGTGGAAAGGTTCAAGGGGTATGAATACTTTTTCGAGGCACTGTATACATGCTTTAACTACTAACATTTTAGCAGACTTAAAGGGAGTCTGCCACCTCCAAAATTGGTTTCAAAATAAGCATACCAGCATGTAGGATAGGTGCCTTGAAATATAACTGTACCTATCTTGTGAACATATGCCCATCGAAGGACGCATTCACACAACCGTAACAGTTTTTGCAGTCCGCATATTGTGGATCTGCAAAACACAGATACCAACCGTGTGTTTGACATTTTGCCGATTGGAACGTCCATGATAGAAATGCCTATTCTTGTCCGCAATTACTGACCAGAATAAGACTTGTTCTATCTTTTATCCAGGGCTACGGAAAGGAACGTTGTGCTGTCCGAAACTTTTTCGGCCCCATTGAAATGAATGGTCCGCATCCATTCTGCAAAATTGCAGAACAGGTGCGGACACAAAAATACGGTTGTGTGAATGGGTCCTAATCCTGATAAATTCTTTTTATTTGTATGCTAACATAATGGAGAGGACTCTTATATGTGCATGCACACCGGTCCCAACAATTTATTTCAGTGCAGCCTTAAATGCTGACAGAGGGGAACAGGGGGCAGTAGGAAAATTAAATACAGTCATGGCCATAAATGTTGGCACCCTTGAAATTTTTCAAGAAAATATAGTATTTCTCACTGAAAAGTATTGCAGTAACACATGTTTTGCTATACATATGTTTATTCCCTTTGTGTCTATTGGAACAAAACCAAAACAGGGAGGAAAAAAAGCTAATTGGACATAATGTCACACCAAACTCCAAAAATGGGCTGGACAAAATTATTGGCACCCTTAACTTAATATTTGGTTGCACACCCTTTGGAAAAAATAACTGAAATCAGTTGCTTCCTATAACCATCAATAAGCTTCTGACACCTCTCACCCGGAATTTTGGACCACTCTTCCTTAGCAAACTGCTCCTGGTCTCTCTAATTGGAAGGGCGCCTTTTCCCAACAGCAATTTTAAGATCTCTCCACAGGTGTTCAATGGGATTTAGATCTGGACTCATTGCTGGCCACTTCAGAACTCTCCAGTGCTTTGTTGCCATCCATTTCTGGGTGCTTTTTGACGTATGTTCGGCGTCATTGTCCTGCTGGAAGACCCAAGATCTTGGACGCAAACCCAGCTTTCTGACACTGGGCTCTACAGTGCGACCCAAAATCCGTTGGTAATCCTCAGATTTCATGATGCCTTGCACACATTCAAGGCACCCAGTGCCAGAGGCAGCAAAACAACCCCAAAACATCAATGAACCTCCACCATATTTCACTGTAGGTACTGTGTTCTTTTCTTTGTAGGCCTCATTCTGTTTTCGGTAAACAGTAGAATAATGTGCTTTACCAAAAAGCTCTATCTTGGTCTCATCTGTCCACAAGACGTTTTCCCAGAAGGATTTTGGCTTACTCAAGTTCATTTTTGCAAAATGTAGTCTTTCTTTTTTATTTCTCTGTGTCAGCAGTGGGTCCTCCTGGGTCTCCTGCCATTGTTTAATTTCATTTAAATGTCGACGGATAGTTCGCGCTGACACTGATGCTCCCTGAGCCTGCAGGACAGCTTGAATATCTTTGGAACTTGTTTGGGGCTGCTTATCCACCATCCGGACTATCCTGCGTTGACACCTTTTATAAAATTTATCCACGCCCATGGAGATTAGCTACAGTGCCATGGTTTGCAAACTTCTTGATAATGTTGCGATAATGTTGGACTTGTAACCTTGAGATTGTTGATATTTTTCCACAATTTTGGTTCTCAAGTCCTCAGACAGTTCTCTTCTCCTCTTTCTGTTGTCCATGCTTAGTGTGGCGCACACAGACACACAATGCAAAGACTAAGTGAACTTCTCTCCTTTTTATCTGCTTTCATGTGGGATTTTTATATTGCCCACACCTGTTACTTGCCCCAGGTGAGTTTAAAGGAGCATCACATGCTTGAAACAATCTTATTTATCCACAATTTTGAAAGGGTGCCAATAATTTTGTCCAGCCCATTTTTGGTATGACATTATGACCAATTTGCTTTTTTTCCTCCCTTTTTGGGTTTTGTTCCAATACACACAAAGGGAATAAACGTGTATAGCAAAACATGTGTTACTGCAATACTTTTCTGTGAGAAATACTTCATTTTCTCGAAAATTTTCAGGGGTGCCAACATTTACGGCCATGACTATATGGTGAACTAGACTCCTTATTTGCAGTACTGTACTACACGTATAACTGCATATAATAGTCCAGGATCGTGATGACAGATTCCCTTTAACAGACTATTAAAGAGATTTCCAGGACCATAGTACTGATGACCTATACTTAGGATATTAGATCTGTGGGGTCCAACTCGGGGCTTCTATGAACCTGAACAGCTCTACACACTGGGTAGTTGTGAATGATACTCAGCTCTGCTCCCCTTTTAGTGAATAAAGAGGCCTTTTTAAACAACTGATTGGTGGGACCTCACTGAATGATACTGATAACCTCTCCTAAGGCTAGTAGACAAAAGTGTTTGTAGAGGAGCACCCACGGACACAAATGGCCACATCGGTAATGCAACAGCCGAGCCACGACCACAGATCTTCAGCAGTTGACTGTATAGCAAATGAAAAGAGGTAGCGGCAGCATCTCCAGTGAATCCTTTATTGGACGGACTTCACAGAAAGTGTGTTTGCCTTGACAAAGGCTGGGATACAGCCGAAACGTTGCTGCTTGATTTTATGGCACACTTTCTGTAAAGTCTGTCCAATAAAGGATTCACTGGAGATGCTGCCGCTACCTCTCCATTTGCTCTCCTAAGGATAGGTCATCAGTATTATAGTACCAGAAAGCCAATTTAAAACTTTATACTGAATTTTCACATCTTTGTGTACTGGATTATAAGAGCAGAAGTGTAAACCAGTATCTTACCTGTATGGTATGTTTATCCTTGCCGTCTAATTATTTTTTCCACTAGAGACTACCAGAAGGCTACTGCAGGCTCTTTGGCTTCAGTCTTTTCCTCACTGGTCCTTTGTCCAACTGAACTGGTGAAGTGCCGTATGCAAACACAGCATGAAATGCGAATATCTGGATATAAGGGCATACCACATAAGAGGTCTGTGTAATTCATCATAGCCGATATTTATCATACAATTATATCAAGATTATCTGTTTTAGATCATTTTTTATAATGTCTGGAGGCATCCTAAAGGGAACCTGTTGCCTGGTTGGGGTCCACAAAACCATCAGGATGAGGTGGGCTTTAAGGTCCCAAACCAACCAATATTAAATCAATTTGTCCCTGCAAAGTATTGTAAATGAATCACCAGGAGATGAGTCAGGGCTCACTTCCAGTAGTACTGGGCTATCGACCCTAAGGTTGGTAACCCTGCTTCACTGTGCCTGTCTAGAACATCAGACACATGCGTGGTGAAGGAAGGTGTATCATCCTTGACATTATCAGTGCAATGCACATGCACCCGATGCCTCCGGAGATGACTCCTAGATTAAACTCCTGGTA
Organism: Bufo bufo; assembly: GCF_905171765.1. NCBI lineage: Eukaryota > Metazoa > Chordata > Amphibia > Anura > Bufonidae > Bufo > Bufo bufo. The sequence continues at coordinate 97,572,529 of NC_053396.1, forward strand.
AGATAGATCTTCTTTTCTTATACTTTGTAGAGCTGGCTGGTTTTGATATGGGCTGGTTTAGGACCCTAAACCCCAGATGCATAACAGCTTGCTGATAATTTAGTGGCCCTACACCAGGTGACAGGTTCTCTTTTAGAGGCGTTGTCTAATCACAGCAACCAATTTCTATATGCTGTGTTAGAACATATAGACATCATAGAGTAGATCTTACTCTGTTTGCCCATTTGACCACCTGAATATGGCATCCACATGTAGATTATCACTAACTGCTGGGCTGTACATGCTATTGTTTCAAATGGCAAGTACAGGAGCAGCCCAGCAATTAGCAATAATCTGCATGCAAACCCTATGGCCAGGCCATACTGTTTGCAGGATCCCTTTAGGCTGAGTAAAGGTTTTTTATGCGATTTTTGAAGTCATAATCAGGAACAGGTCGTATACCTACAAGATGTATAAAGCAAAGACTAAATCTTCCCATGAACCAGCTCCTGGCTTTGGCTTCAAAAACTGCATCCTAAAACCTGAATGTGGAAACGCAGCCTTATGTGGTCATGGGGGAGGGGAAAATGTCTTGTTTGCCAAATGAAGAACATCTTTACCTGTGATTTCTCATCACACATAAAGCGGTGACTTTTGTTTAGTTGTACATTGCTTTCTCACTGCTAAATATTTCTCTGAATGTCTAGCACGCCATGGTCCATTGTTTGTCATATCCTGAAAACTGAAGGTGTTTGTGGCCTTTTCCGTGGACTCAGCAGCACATGGCTGCGAGAAATCCCAGGCTACTTCTTCTTTTTTGGTGGCTATGAGTCGAGCATCAGTATTTTAAATCGAAGTTCTAGAGATCAACCAGGTAATGGGAAGAAACCTATGGGCTTGGTTCCTTACAAGGTTGTATCTAAGACATGGCTGTGTTTATTTACAGGCGCATTTGTGGTCACAGTAAGTGGCGGTGTGGGTGGGGCCTGTTTTTGGCTTTCTGTATATCCAGTGGACTCTGTAAAGTCAAGAATTCAGGTTTTATCCATGGCATCTCCCTCTAGAGGTTTCCTTCTCTCTTTTCTGCACATATTGAAGACTGAAGGTGAGTAGTAGCACCCATATTTCTGTGGGATATTGCATGTATTTGCATGGGTAAGACTAGATTCACAAAGTGCTGCTTTTGAGGCATCTTTTAGGCTACTTTCACATCAACATTTTTGCGGTACGGTTTTGACATCTGGCATGGGATCTCAAAACCACAGCAAAACACTTCCGTTCTAATAATACAACCGGCTGCATCTGTTCACGAACGGATACGGTTGTATTACATCGAAAATGACGGGAAAACGGATTAGTCACCATTGACTTACATGGTTTTTAGTGCCGGCTTGTTCAGTTTCCCATGTCCGGCATGGGAATGCAATAAACCAGAACAATAAATGGGGACATAATTGAAGCGTTGTGCTGCAGTTTTGAAAGCCTATGCTGGATATGAAAACCAGATAGCACAACGCTAATGTGAAAGTAGCCCTGGCCCAAGCAATGAGTGGATACAAATAAAAGAGAAGTATGAGACTTTCCATTCTACTTTTCCCTTTCATTAGTACATACTCTTGGCTTTGGCTAAAGAAATGCATCCAAACTGACCTTTGGGAATCTGGCCGGAGTTCAGCACAAGCTTCAGTGGAGTCAGAGTAATGAAGGGTTATCCAAAATGCTACTGTAGTGCTGTGAAGCAGGGGCGTAGCTATAGGGGAAGCGGCTGCTTTGGGACCCTGACCCAAAAGGGACCCATCCAGGAGGAAGAGGATTAAAAGATTTGGTCAGGGCCCCCTCAACAGTATTACACAACGAAATGATATAAAGTGACCGTATAGACAGTGTAGAAAACGGATGGAACAGCTGCCGGGCCTGGTCTGAGAGAGCGATCTATACTAGCCACAGTAATGGGGGCGGCCTGAAAGGAAGGGGTTGCGAAAAAATTACGGGGGGAGAGGGGCCCCATTCAAAAATTTTGCTGTGGGGCCCAGTCATTTCTAGCTATGCCACTGCTGTGAAGCAAGGGTACTTTGGAAGTTTGTGGACATTTGATCCTATTACTAATATGCCTAGCAATCAGCTTTCTAATTTATTGCACTTTGAAGGGTTAACTTGCCCTGTGATTTATGCATTTCTTTACACTTATACTGTTTTATATTGTTGAACTGCATTTAATATGTTATTGCACTATATCTACATTGCACTGTGGAAAGGGTTAATACACAGCCAGCTAATGCCTCATTCACACGTCAGTGTTTGGACAGTGAATTCGATCAGTGATTGTGAGCCAAAATTAGGAGTGGAGCCTCCACAGACATAAGGTATAAGGGAAAGATCTGCACCTGGTTTTGGCTCACAATCACTGATGGAAATCACTGATCAAACACTGACGTGTGAATGAGGCTTTATGCTGTGCTTTTCCCCTCCCACTAGAAAGTTCTAGTTCAGTTATAAGCTCTATATACTGTAATGAGAGCAGTTAGAGTGCCTAGTTGTCTGCAGATAGGGAGCAGTGTTTAGTAGAAGAGACTCTGCCAGACTGCAGAAGTGACCAGAAGCAGACGCTGCCACAGACTCCGGGCAACCAGTCATTTTGCCAGGACACCAGCCATCTGAGAGAAAGTGGAGGGACAAGCTAGCTTAGGACTTTTCTCAACACAGAGGCTTCTTCTGCCAAGGAGGAGATTGGAGTGGCCATCTCAGTGCCTTGCCTGTACTGTTTTGCACTTCTGGACTTCTTTCCCATTGGGGTGCACCACGCCTTACCATCCCCTCTGGAGAGCAGAAACATGTGGTGACACCTTCCCACCACACTACTATCATGCTTTATTGGATGTTGGAGATTTATTATATCTGTATTTCCTAATATATTGCCACATGAATCTGGGCATCTGCAGGACAGTCGGGTCCATTATGCAGAATACAGATAGCCTTCATAGTGCCCCATAGCTTGCTAATGGGATTTCTGTAACTGCAGGGAATTTACAATTTTCCCATCTGACCTCATTTATTTTTGGACAACCTCATCAGGACTAATGATACATAAGTAGTTTGTACCAAGTGACTTTATACAGCTGGTGACTCCATCTTGCATATAATGTCTGGTGTCTAGTTACCTTGTAAAGTACAGTACATACTGTACCCATTCTCTGGTCACTAAGTGCCATATTTTATTCAGCCTCTGTTCCCTGGTGATGTACGAGGGCCCCTTGGTTATGTACATGACTCATGTTCTAGCATCTTCTCAATGCTGCTCAGTTTATTGTAGAAGGGCTTCTCTCGTCCACTTGGTACATGAGACCTCTATCACAAGCCGTCCATGTCCCTACACCATCTCCACTGCTGTAATTCAGCACTGAAAAGAGAGGAGTGAAGCTTTGGCCTGTAGTCGGCGGAGGACTTCACTTAATGCAGGTCTGCTGGATTGCAGAAGATCGTAGGAAGGCATGAAGTGCACAAAACTAACAGTCTAAAATGTTATATCTACAGGAATCGCCACTCTGTACAGTGGATTGGTGCCCACTGTCATCAGGGCATTCCCCTCCAATGCTGCTCTCTTCTTGGCCTATGAGATGACGAAGAGGACTCTTACAAAATGGTCATATAATCAGAACTGAGTGAAGAAGCCAGTGTTACTGCAGCCTTTCCATTGTATTTCTGTGGACTCCTGGTGTCGTCTCTGGTTTTTGTGAATTTAATCTGACTCCTTACTATTCGTTACGTATAGACTAAATATTATATTACGGTATCTTGTGCCCTTGAATGCTGTTCTCTATTTCCACTGCTGTTTTATATATGTGTATATATAATATTATGTAATAAACTCAAATGCATGTTATATGGGACTTCAAACTTGCTTAATGAAGAATCATATCTAAGGCCTCATGCACACGACCGTTGTTTTGGTCCGCATCCGAGCCGCAGTTTTTGCGGCTCGGGTGCGGACCCATTCACTTAAATGGGGCCGCAAAAGATGCGGACAGCACTCCGTGTGCTGTCCGCATCCGTTGCTCCGTGGACATATAACCTGTCCTATTCTTGTCCGTTTTGTGGACAAGAATAGGCATTTCTACAATGGGCCGCCTGTTCCGTTCCGCAGAAGGCACACGGGCGGCTTCCGTGTTTTGCGTATCCGCTATTTGCAGTCGTGTGCATGTAGCCTAAATCTGAAATGTCCTCCTACATTTATTTTACAGGCTCTTTTGGCTTTATGTGACAGGCTCTTTTGGCTCTTTTCCTACTAATTTGTAGTGAACTATCCCCCATTAACTGCAGACTATTTTATATTGTCACCATACCCTCAATCCAAACCTACATCATCTGCAGTTATATCATCTCATTTATGGGAGTTTATGTTTCAGTTGAATTGATTTGAGATTTTCGTCCATAAATATTTCGGCCACAGTGCCTTAAAAGTGGACCTTATGCACATGAATCCCAAATCTGATATAACTGCATGTAGCTGAATACGGTGGTAAACACAACATAGGCCGATTTTCCAGTCTCCGCATATTGGCATGCTGCATAGCCAACTAATTTCAGTGCTCAAAGGGACCTTCACCATTTTTTTGTATACGGTATTACAGGTCAAAAAAACACTCACATGCATGAGGCCTAAGGCTTATTTCTCATGAGAACACGATACAGAATGCAGGGTGTGTTCAGTAAAATGCTGATGGTTTTGCATAGAAATTGAATGTTTTGTTTGTGCTTGTGTTCGTGGTTTACAGTTTTTCCTTCTGGATTACGTGCGTTTTTCACGTGCGTGAAGAAAAACTGAAAAATAACACTCTACATCTCCTAGCAACCATCAGTGAAAAACACCTTACATCCAGATGCCTTCCGTTTTTTTCACACAAGCTTCATTCACTTCTATGGGGCCAGAGCTGTGTGAATAATGTACAATATAGAACGTGCTGTGATTTTTCCTGAACGCAGGGATGATGCCTGAAAAACGCTACTCATGTGCACAGAACCACTGAAATGAATGGGCCAGGATCCAGTCCGGATGCTATGCGTTCACTACACACATTGCAGCCGGACAGAAAACTTGTTAATGTGAAAGAGGACTTCTACTATTTTCTACTTTTGTCTTTTTATTTTTCTATCCTGTGCCTCTGATTTTTCATGTATCTTCTACTAGATGTTTGGCCCTCTTCTTCCTGTCTCCAGATCTTTCCCGTCCTTTCTTTGCAGTTTTTTCTACAGCTTTCTTTCCTGTCACCTGTCACAGCTGATGACATTCTTATTGCCATCTTTGGTGCTGGGCTGGCACCCATAGTCTAAAGATAGCGCCACGTGTCCGGTCTCCCCAGTGCGATCCTCTCAGCTTAGTCTGACCTTACACTGCAACAGTCTCCATTCTACAGGTTGGTTCTCATTTGTACAAGTCCTATGTTGTGTCTTCTGCCCTCTTATAAGTGATCAGTATTTTCCTAGTCTCATTCTAATTCTATGTGAAAATAATGTTATCTTTTACTGTTAATACTTCCAGTGTTCTGATACTGAACGGATCCCCTAAATAGTTAGCACTATAGATAATTTCCATGTAATGGCTATAATCTGATTCTGACATTTTATTTTACAGCTGAATTTGGATTCTTTTCTCTGTTTGTTACCTTTTCTTTACCTGCTTCATAGCAGACCTTCCTCATCCTCTCCTTGTAGTAATCTTCATATTCCTGACATCATGAGCTGTCAGGGCATTGGTGTGAATGATGCACAGGACACTCTGGATACGTATCTGCTGTGTTACAACAAGGGATGTGGACAACGATTCCTTCCTGACGCCAACACTGCAGGTCAGTGTCTTAATGTCCATTGTGTAGAATTGGGGTGGGAAATGGACATGTGGTGGACAGTGATGTGGGTATGACACTGGAATACTAAATCTTTCTTTTCTCCAGACTCTTGTCTGTTCCATCCGGGGTACCCCATTTTTCACGATGCTTTAAAGGTCAGTCCCACATAGTTTTCCTGGTTAGACAATATCCTTAAATTGTCTCTCATAGCCCCCTCCATAATGTGTTTCTCCTCACAGGGCTGGTCTTGCTGTAGGAAACGCACAACAGACTTTTCAGAATTTCTAGATATCAAGGTATATAGTATTAGCTTTTCTGAATGTCAGCATGCCTACGTTACCACAACTGTGATTATTGAAAGGGGATCTATGGGATGATACTAATACATCTAAAACAGGGGTGCACGGCCTGTGGCCCAGGGACCACATGCAGCCTGCAACGCCATTCTGTGTAGCCCCCAACTATATACACAGAAAGGCTTGTTTTTTTTGTGGGAGTCCTGGAAATTGAGCGTGTATTTTGGATACGTCATAGATAAATCAGATGGTAATACCCCTTTAAGTTTTATTGTGGTCTTTGGGAGTTGTTCAGTATGGCATTGTGGCCCTTAGACTACAGGAGGTTGTGTACCCCTTATCTAAAATAACATAGATATGTGTTCATTTAGTAGTCATACTAATATGGGTCCTGTTAAATTCACTTGCCAAAAGCTGGGAACTCTGGGAGAAAGGGACAGGGGTGTCAATGGCTGTGTCATAGTTTTGGTAGATGTACAGTATGGACGGGCCATAGGACAAGAAGGATATAAATACATACTGGTGTACCTCACCTATCATTACACCCAAGAGATGAGAGCACTCATGTGCTCCGTTATCCAAAACAAGGAAAACAAAGGAAGAATACACTCCAGTAAGTAAAGGCTCCATATACATTCAGTAACTGTCGGCTAAATTATCTATCTCTCCCGACTCACTCTAGACTCCCCCATACACGTTCGTTTCTGTCCAATGTGTATGTGCAGTCACTGGGTAGAGGAAAGGAGCCTTATCTCCTGGCAGAACAAAGGATCAGGCGAAAATCTTCACTTTGCCAGATCTTTTTTTCTCCCGACAGGGGAGAGTCGGAATCTCCCCATATACACACACGAGATTGTCGACTTAACCAGCCAACATCACAATAATATGTGTGTGGTGGCCTTAAAGGTCCTTCGTTTGCAGAGTTCTCAGAAGCCTGAACCCTTTTACTGTTTGATACACTGTGCTGCTTTTCTTTTTTCTTTTTTTTTTGTTATCTTTATCTATGTCCACTCCAGGGCTGCACCAAAGGTTTTCACAACAACGATAAACCAGCTGGACCTTTAAAACCTGACATTTCTGGAAGTAAAAATGCATCGGACAGCCCCGGATCAAAATCATGTACAGAAATCATCGTACAAGGCCCCAAATCTGCAGAAAAGATGCAAAAGGAGAGACCAAGGTAACAACAAAACCTTCTGATAAATCCAAATATATGGCAGAAAGAACTAGGGAACAGATGGGAGTATGACTACAGGATCACTGCTCAAGGTTTGTTTGTAGTCTGTAACCATATAGATGTACACAGGTTTGCATAGTAGCTGTAAACATAAAACCCCAAAAATGTCTTAATACAAAATATTTGCTAAATTGTCATTTTCGGACGATACGAAATGAAGCCTCACCCTAAATGCTAAGCTCAGAGGAACCAAGAACTTCACTGTTCAATCCTTCAATCAATCAGTGAGAGTGCATCATGACGTGATTGGGGTCCAAACATAGTATGGGCAAACAATCCAGGGCCCATTGACCTACTCCAAGCTTTTTTAGCCGTATTCTCTATTGCTATTGCATATTTTGGGATATCCTTACAACTGTTGGTGTACTATTAGTACACAAGATAATTTACTGGTATGTAGATATATTCTAGTACATTATGGTAAAAAAAAAAAGTGTTTAAAAAAAATAAGACAACTGTGTATAGCGGAAGTCACATCTTCAAAGATGGTGTACACGCTGAACAGGCACCATAGCCGGCTGGTACTTGCTGTGTTATACAGTAGGCATCTCCTGGCAGTTGTAATTAGATACAACTCCGAACGCAAATTTGTCTCTAATTGCCTCAGTTGTTGTGCGACTACAACATCTAAGGGGTCATTTATTAGGAACAGGCTGCTCCCGGTGGCCAAACAGCCGCTCCGTGACAAAACCAACATTTGGTTAATATGTGTTGCCGTAGCAAAGTTCCTATTAAGCCTGTGACAACTGCACATTCAAGTAAAATGTAATCAAAAGTTTTTAAAAATATAAAAAAATTTAATCAACCCCTTTCCCAAATTTACAAATAAAAATAAACAAAATCTAAATGTAATTGCTATCACCATTTCCAAAAATGCCAAACGATCAAAATATAGTATTATCCCATATGGTGAACTTTGTAATAGCAGAATTGTTGTGTTTTTTTTGCTTCGCTCCCAAACAATTTGAATAAATAGTGATCAAAATTCATACATACCTCAAAGTGGTATCAATAAAAACTACAGATCGCCCAACAAAAGAGCTCTCACACACCTCTATAGACTGAAATCTCAAAAAACCTAAAAGAAAATGTGTTTCAGAATATGGCAATTCAAAGAAATCAAATTTCTTTTTTCAAACTTTATTTTTTAAAACATAACAAAATCTATATTAATTTGGTATCACCGTGATTGTACTGACCTACAGAATAAAGGTACATGTCATTTTTACTGCCCAGTGAATGTATACATACAAAACCTGTAAGACAATTGCAAAATTGTTGTTTTTTTTTCCTATTCCACGCCATTAATATTTTTTTCAGCTTGTGTAAAGAATATTAAATGGTGCCATTAGAAAGTACAACAAAAAAAAAAAACCTTCATTCGGCCATGTGAATGGAAAAGTAAAAAAAGTTATGGCTTTTGGAAGGCAGGGAGGGAAAAATAAAACTTTGCTACATCCTTAAGGGGTTAACTAAAAGTCCAATGACACTTTTTTTTATCTTCACAGCACGTGCAATAGATTTATTACATCTTTTATAATGATTAGTATATACCATGTGGGTGCAATGTTTCAGTTTGTGTGCCAGAATATGGCTTCTATATAAAGTATAACTTGTGTCGCACAAGGCAAAGCCATCACTGCCAGAATCTCAAAGCTAAAATTGGTCTGGTCCTCAAGGGGTTAAAACAATTTTACATTTGTACATTCAGAACATTGACTCCGAGCTGACAGTTGGGAATCTGCAGAACCTTTAGATTACGTTTACACATGGCAGACTTGTAGCAGAAATTAGCAAGTGTTTCATAATTATGATTGGTGCTTGGAAAATCCATTCAGATTTTGGGAGAAACAACCCCCTTTAGTAAATAGACTAAGTGTCCATCTTTATGTCAGAAGAAAGCTTTCGCCCGGACAAATGTTTAAAGGGGTATTCCAGTTATGTGGTTATCCCCTATCCATAGGATAGGGGATAACTATTTGATTGGTGGCGGTCCTAACGCTGGGACCTCCGCTGATCACGAAAACGGGGTCCCATACCCCGTGTAGCCCCTCAAAATGAACGGGGTGGCTGGTCGGGCATATGTTGCAGCTGCTTCATTAATTTGTATGGGAGTGAATGGAGTGGCTGCGCGCATGCCCAACTGGCCGCTCTGTTCATTTGAGGCGATAAGGGGTCCCCGTTCTTGTGGTCGGTGGGGGTCCCAGTGGTAGGACCTTTACTGATCTCATACTTATAACTTTACATAACCAGAATACCCCATTAAACAATAGCTATCTCCGCTATTAAAATGCCTACACAGATCAGAGGAAACCAGACGTTGGTCTGATGTGCAAGGGGATGTTCTGACTCTCTACTAATGACAGACTTTAGGAAAGATGGATCAGCATGCTGAGCTTCAACTCGCCTAAGCCTTGGTCCCTGTAAGCAGGGGCGTAGCTATAGGGGGTGCAGAGGTAGCAGTTGCTACCGGGCCCAGGAGCCTGAGGGGGCCCAATTGTGCCACATAAGAAGACACTGGTATTATAGAAAGTGCATGCTGGTCAAGTCATGGATGGAGGGTAAAGAAATTGGCATGGGGTGGGGGGTTGCCATTTCAATTTTTGCCTCAGGCAGCACGAAGGCTATGTGCTTCCCTGCCCCCTGGCCACAAAGCACTGAGGGAAGGTGGGCCCAAGCTGAACTCTTGCACCAGGGCCCATGAGCCTTTAGCTACGCCCCTGCCTGTAAGAGAGGGTTCTGGCGGAAGCTTATTCCCGTCTCCACGCTGAATACATGCATATGGAGATGGGGAGGAATAGCTGAATGTTTGGCCGATAGCTGTGTATGGGTAAACTGTACCTCAGGAACCCCGGAGCGAAGTAATTACAGTAGATTAAACTAAATGTATTCACAATGTAATAGAAAGTGTGGAATACATTTCTGCAGTGTAGACCTGAACTCATTGTCGGGTTTTGGTTACTTCCAGCACACAAGAACCAATGAATCCTCTTGTGCTCAAGGTGTCTCGGTCACTTGAACAAGAATTAGAAAAGCTCACTTTGAAGTCCAATAAAGAATCTGAAAACAAAGGTCAGTGGTCATCAGACATATATGGATTATATCAGAACTTCACAATTGCTGACATTATTCTCCTGTTTCAGTTGAACCTTCAGGAACATTATTAGGGAGAAGATGTAAGCACTCAGGATGTAAAGTGGTGAGTAGACAAAGTCCTCTACTACCATAAATCTTTGTTATATGGACAATGAACTAATGGCATACTCTGGGCTCCTTATACAGATCTATGAAGGGCCACAGAGTGAAGAAGCAAACTGTGTGTATCATCCTGGGGTGCCAGTTTTTCATGAAGGGTAAGACATATCTTTTCTTTTTTTTAAATTCTTTTTTAATTAATTCAACTTCAGAGAGTCTTGATTATGTCTTTTATCTTACATTCAGATCATTCACACTATACGTACGCAATGGAACTGTAAAATATCTTGATTAATATGCTATTGGCCTACATGTAGCATCTCTTTATGGTTCATCAACTTAAAGGCTATGGACACCTTTGCATAAATTCTTTAATTGAATTGCATTTATTTTGTGATTTAAAAAAACGCAATTAAAGAATTGACTTAAAAATGTTCCAGGACAGCCAGGCTCCTGCTCCAATGGCTCAGATTGGCAGAAGTGCTGATCCTGGCTGTTTAACCTCTCAGATGCTGCTTAGATGCAGTCAATAGCGACTGCAACTGGGGTTTCAAAGGGAGGGTCCCTCTCTGTCAGGCATTGGCATCCCCTTAGCCTAATGAAGGTCCCCAGGCCTGCCTTCAGTGTATGCCTATCAGGCTGTGCCAGAGGCACATGGTAACAATGAACACTACAAGTTATCCTGCAAAAACCAAGCCCTCACACAGCTCCGTAGAAAGATAGTAAAAAAAAGTTATGGGTCTTGGGATACACAAATTCATCAAAAACATTTTCTTTCTTTTTTTAAGTTTTTTTTGCAAAAGTAGTAAAATTTAAAAGAAAATGTTATACATATTTGGTATTGCTATAATCATGCCGACCCAGAGAATAAAGTTATAATTTTATTTATGCCACAAAGTGAATGTCGCAAAATGAACAAAGTACTCAGTGGTGGAATTGCTGTTTTCTTTCCATCCCCCCCGGAAGAGTTAATAAAAATGAATCAATGAGTTATGCGTACCCCAAAATGGTGGCATAAAAAATTCCAACTTGTCCCGCAAAAAAAAGCCCTCATATGACTACATCCACGGAAAAATGAAAAATAGCTCTTGGAATGCACTGATGAAAAAATTAAAACAATTGCTAGGTCACAAGGGCCTAAAACAGGCTGGCTACTAACACATTAATGATCTATCCTGAGGGCAGTTCATCAATATCAAGAGCCTGGAAAACTTTTTTTAAATGATTTTGCACATGGCATGATTTAACTGCCGTAAGCGTAAGTTGACCAAATTCAAAAATAGTTATTGCACTTTTTTGTGACCGAACTATAGTTCTTTAAATCTGCAAACTAAACCTGAAACAAAGTATTAAAATGGGTTTCCCCATTTTGTTTCAGTTGGTTTGATGCAAAATATGTATAGTGTCAGGTGAATGGGGTGGCTACGGTGATGGTTTGGGTTGTCTTGGGCAATGGAGCATTCCCATTTCACAAATGGCCCCCTGTTGCGACATTAGTCAATGGAAGAGTTGATTTGGTTCTGCCATGCTGGTGGGGGTAATACGATTGCCAGGTCAACTAGATACAGAAACACTGCCAAATCCTCTATTCACTACATAGTGCTCATTATTGGGACTTCACAAAAGACAGAAATAGTTACAAATAGTCTTTAATTGCAGAAGCTTTAAAGCAGCAATGCCAAAAGTTGTTGCTGCAGACTCAAGACCTGCACCTCCATCCATTAAAAGATGGTGAATTGTCAGTTATACAGGGTTCATAGTAAAAATTGATAAAATATAATAATTTGTATTTCTATACATTATTATTTTTACGTTTGCTCTCCAGTGTTTAGCATATATTTTTTCTAATTCCTTTTAGTTTTGGTCAGTAGGGCAGCTGCATATTTGTTCTTTCCATTTATAGAATCCACTTTCAGAGACGTCATCCTTCTCCCTGAAGGTCAAACCAATATTTATTGTGTGGTTCTCGGCCCTGGGAATCCTATTTTTCCCTACATTTTGCACTTACTGTTTTGTATTCATGTTATTATTTGTGCCTCCTTTTCTGTAGGTACAGTACATTGCTTCAAGGCACTGATTCTCATAATATACTGTACACAATTGTCTTCCATGACTTCTTTACAGGATGAAGTACTGGTCCTGCTGTGCTATTAAAACAAGTGACTTCAATGAGTTTCTGGACCAGAAAGGATGCAGCACCGGGACACATCTGTGGGTACAGCCTCCCGAGAAGCAAGTAAGAGATGAATGTAAAATTAAAGGGTTGATCAGGATTTTGATACTGATGGGCCTAATTTCAGGATAGGCTGTCAATATAAGAACAGCATGAGTCTGACACTCCACATCCCCCGTCGACCAGCTGTTACCTTGTAGCTCCGTCCATTGTGCAGTGGACATTGCTGGCAACTGGTGCACTGCTGCTGGAGATACAAGGTAGCAGCTGAACGACGGCTGTGCGGGTTGTAATGAGGACAGGCCATCAATATTAAAATCTGGGACAACCCATACTAAGCAACACAGCCTTACTTCTCAGTTGATAATACAATGTTGTTCGTTGCCTCAGTCAGGGTTTATGTTGCCCTTTCAGGAATTTTGCATGGCAAGAATAGTGCAGGGCGCAGTGCCATTCTTGTCCTCAAATACTGTACACTGGAATCCTGATGGACTCCGACTAGTCAGCAGCAAATATAGAAAGTAGTCATATCAACTGCATCCTTTTCAGTATTCTGTTTTTACTTGGCCCATAACAGTATACAGGGAAACCATAGCAATGTTACAACCTTTCAGAATGGCTGGGTCATTGTCAAATGCCATTTAAAGGGTTGAAACATTACTAATATACTTGGAAAGCTTCATATAAAAGGTCATATTTGCTTTGCTGAGTCCAGAAAAGGACACAGCTTACCTGGAATGTATCTCTCTATGTTTCTTTTCAGAAAGTGTCATGTCGGTATGACTGGCACCAAACCAGCAGTCTCGTCGTCATCACAATTTATGCCAAAACAGCTCTGCCAGATCTAACAAAGGTTCTTGCCAATTGTACCCAGGTAAGGAATCAAAACTGATCTGACCGGATAGTGAGATGGAGAGGAGGATTCTTATATTCAACTGTGCTTTGTGCTAGTTGCAGCTCCATGCTGATGCCAACCAAACTTTCTCTTGTGCCAGTCCTCTGCCCTGGGGCAAGAAACATACAGATTTTAAGGGCATAAGGGGTAGGAATGTCAGCACTCCTTTGTTTGCTTGGAACTGTGTAGCAAAGTTCACAAAGCTAGGAGAGTGTTTTCTTCAGAGTAAGGTTATGTCCAGACGGGATGTAATTTGCCAAATCTGCAGTGAACTCTGCATGAGTTACATGTGGATTTTGCTACAGTTTTGCCATGGATTTCACTTTGTGCATTGGAAAGGGCAAAACCGAAGCATAAAGTATGAGTTCTTAAAATCTCATTCACGTTGCAGATACTATAAAAAGCTGCAGATTTGCAAGTCCATATTGGCAAATCCGCTGCCTTTTTAGTCCCGTGTGGACGTACCCTAAGAGAGGCAACTACTTGTAAACCACCATCTGTCTCCTCACAGGTGGACATTCAAATCACTTTTGAAGGCAAGAAGGAATTCAGAAAAGAGTTGGAGCTGTGGGGTGTAAGTATGACATCTCTAATCACATTTATGATCTGGTATCATATCACGTCTTTATACACCAATCATGGTGCATGGCTGCTGTTTCACATTTAAAAAAAAAAAATTATTTGATATTTCCAGGTTATCAATACCAAAAGTTGCTTTGTCAATATGCTGCCCACGAAAGTGGAGATCACACTTAAGAAATCTGACCCAGTGACATGGAGCCGACTAGAGCTTACAGTGGCTGCTCCACAGATCACAAATGAAGCAGAACCAAATGTGCCTGCAGCAGCCCCCATAGTGGATGTTGATGAAGACTCAGATGATGACCTCAGCTGGTCAGAAGATGAGATTTGTGACTGAGCGGTGGCCCTGTTCAGTCAGTTATGTTTCTTTTTCTAGATAAAAATAACCTTTTACCTCATGGACTTGTCACTTTCCTCTCTTCCATGTCACATATCCCCTCTCAGTGCTACATTTTACATGTCAGTCCTGTACACTGTGTATTTAATGCCCATCATTTATCTTCATGTCTCCTTTGTCGAGGATAATGTATTTCTCTTTAATAAAGGTTTTGCTACATTTGCTATTACATTTTTTTTTTTATAGATTTGATTGTTGTTTTAGTTACTTCTATATATGTGATTTGGACTATATGACTGCAGTAAAGGAGGATCAGCACTCGCTGTTAGTAATAATAATACTCTGTTTATTGCCACCTTTCTCAAACTGTGAACATACAAGCAACATAATCCCATTTAAATAGCCCGCCAAATCACACTGCTATCTTCACGCGACGCCAGCCCTAGGATACACGCACCGCCACTCTAAACTTACCGTTGTGCCGATCGATATATGGTTCATATTGCATTGGACTATATGTCACAACCTCATTGTAATCAAGGCCAGGCAGCATTGGAGACTCGAAAATCTACTGGAACCAGTGGCGTACCAGTGGAGCCAGCGTTCTCAGTTTCCCAAGTGCAGCTAGGCTAAGCCTAACCATTGACCTTTCGCTACACTGTCCAAGACAGTGAGATGCAGTAAGATAAGATGCTAAAGGAGTGGTGAGCAACTACACCATGTCTGTCTTATAACATCTATACTATAAGACAGTGTTCTGGTTGCTAGAAACGGGTGACGTACACCCTGCTCAGGCTGTATCTGGCCTCAGTTAGGGAGTGGGAGTATAACACTGCTCCTACTCCTGTTCACTATAGCTTTGTTAGTTAGTAAATCTTGAACTAACACCCAGCTAAGCCCTGGTGGTGGTAACTGTTTTATTAACCCTCTCCTTTAGGCCTCATGCACACGACCATTTTCTTTTTTGCGGTCCGCTAAAACGGGTTCCGTAGTTCCGTGATCGTGTCCATTTTTTCTTCCGTGGGTCTTCCTTGATTTTTGGAGGATCCACGGACATGAAGGAAAGTAAAAAAAAAGTCGTTTTGGTGTCCGCCTGGCCATGCGGAGCCAAACGGATCCGTCCTGACTTACAATGCAAGTCAATGGGGACGGATCCGTTTGACGTTGACACAATATGGTGCAATTGCAAACGGATCCGTCCCCCATTGACTTTCAATGTAAAGTCAGGAGTCCCTATTATACCATCGGATCTGAGTTTTCTCCAATCCGATGGTATATTTTAACTTGAAGCATCCCCATCACCATGGGAACGCCTCTATGTTAAAATATACCATCGGATTTGAGTTATATAGTGAAAACTCAGATCCGACAGTATATTTTAACACAGAGGCGTTCCTATAGTGATGGGGACGCTTAAAGTTAGAATATACTAAGAACTGTGTACATGACTGCTGCCTGGCAGCACCCGATCTCTGGCCGCACCTGAGGGGTTAATTGTGCGTATCATAGCCCCCTGTAAGAGATCAGGTGCTTCCAGGCAGGAGGGGGCAGACCCCCCTCCCTCCCCAGTTTTAAATTCATTGGTGGCCAGTGCGGCCCCCCATCCCTCCCCTGTATTACATTCATTGGTGGCCATTGCGGCCCCCCCCCCTCCCTCCCTCCCCTGTATTACATTCATTGGTGGCCATTGCGGCCCCCCTCCCTCCCCTGTATTACATTGATTGGTGGCCATTGCGGCCCCCCCTCCCTCCCTCCCCTGTATTAAATTCATTGGTGGCCAGTGCTGCCCTCCCTCCCCTGTATTACATTCATTGGTGGCCAGTGCGGCCTCCCCTCTTCCCCCCCCCCTCCTAATTAAAATCCCCCCCCCCATCATTGGTGGCAGCGGAGAGTTCCGATCGGAGTCCCAGTTTAATCGCTGGGGCTCCAATCGGTTACCATGGAAACCAGGACGCTACTGCAGTCCTGGCTGCCATGGTTACTTAGCAATTTTAGAAGCATTATACTTACCTGCGCTGTCTGTGGCCGGCCGGGCGCTCCTCCTACTGGTAAGTGAAAGGTCTGTGCGGCGCATTGCTACCTGCAGTAGCGTCCTGGTTGCCATGGTTACCGATCAGAGCCCCAGCGATTAAACTGGGACTCCGATCGGAACTCTCCGCTGCCACCAATGATGGGGGGGGATTTTAATTAGGAGGGGGTGAGAGGGGAGGCCGCACTGGCCACCAATGAATGTAATACAGGGGAGGGAGGGGGGGCGCACTGGCCACCAATGAATGTAATACAGGGGAGGGAGGGGGGGCCGCGCTGGCCACCAATGAATGTAATACAGGGGAGGGAGGGAGGGGGCCGCACTGGCCACCATTGAATTTAAAACTGGGGAGGGAGGGGGGTCTGCCTGGCAGCACCTGATCTCTTACAGGGGGCTATTATATGCACAATTAACCCCTCAGGTGCAGCACCTGAGGGGGGGTTAATTGTGCGGATCACAGCCCCCTGTAAGAGATCGGGTGCTGCCAGGCAGCAGGGGGTACTCATGTACACAGTTCTTAGTATATTCTAACTTTAAGCGTCCCCATCACTATGGGAACGCCTCTGTGTTAGTAAAAACTCAGATCCGACAGTATATTCTAAGTGAAAACTCAGATCTGAAAAAGCTTTTATGCAGACGGATCTGCGGATCAGTCTGTGTGAAAGTAGCCTACGGACACGGATCACGGACGCAGATGCCAATCTTGTGTGCATCCGTGTTTTTTCACGAACCCATTGACTTGAATGGGTCCCTGAACCGTTGTCCGTCAAAAAATTAGGACAGTTCCTATTTTTTGATGGACAGGAAACGCGGATCACGGACGCGGATGAACAACGGTGCATTTTCCGAGTTTTCAACTGACCCATTGAAAGTCAATGGGTCCGCAGAAAATCACGGAAAACAGAACAACGGACACGGATGCACACAACGGTCGTGTGCATGAGGCCTTATTTCTAGTTTCACCTGGGAATTTGCATCTTTTTTCCTTGGTTTAGACAAGCTGCCCATTTAGCTGCACCATACCACTGATGAGTAGTGACAAAAAGTAGATGTAGGGATGGAGTAATAGGGCGGAAGTTCCGGACAAGGTCGCCCTTTTCGGAGCGGTGCTCCATAGTTAGGTCTTTAGGGCCAGCACAGCACCCCCACTAGGGCACTAAAAGGGACAGATTTTATCTCTGAATTGTGGTTATTTTTCCATTTCCTTCATCATCAAAAGGACACCGTTCCGGACCGAGCGGATACAGTACCGAAACCCCACAACATCCAGGATGCATAAGGACCGTCTGGTTCTTTTTGGTACTGCCATGTACCCTTCTCTTGTTCTTTTCATTAAGATTGTTCTATATGTTCCTATTCTATATAGGACAGATTTATATCTATG
The DNA here is from genome assembly GCF_905171765.1 of Bufo bufo. Lineage (NCBI taxonomy): Eukaryota > Metazoa > Chordata > Amphibia > Anura > Bufonidae > Bufo > Bufo bufo. The sequence goes on from NC_053396.1 coordinate 97,590,479, forward strand.
AGAGTTATTGTTTTGTCTAGATTATACAAATTATTTTAGTTTAACCAATAAATGTTACGTTTTAAGCCCTTCACCTTTGCTTGGTTTATAGCTGAGGCTGATGAAATACCTCACTGCATATTGGATGATGATTATATAAGTGACTGGATCATGCTTGGAATTGTGGTTTCGCCACAGCTTGAGTGCTGGTGGTTGTCGATCCCTTGGATATATAATAGTGCTCAGTATATCACTGTAGGGTTGTGTATACTGTATACTCCTGGTGCTCCATATCTCACTATAGCTCTCTAGTTATGGTGTGCTCCTTGAGTTAAACCTGCTATTGGCTAGGTACTGCTCTTGTTTGTGACTGAGCAGATGTTGGTCTTGGTGCTTTTCAAATAGCAACAGGCCAAACATGTCCCGCAGCAAAACGTGCCGATCGGTTTTCAATCTAGCCACGTCCCCTCAGGGGCTGGTCGTGAGAAATGGCTATGTACCAACTGGTCACGTAAACATCTACCTCGTCTAAAGGTGATACTTGGACGGGGAAGGGAGTACATCAGCCACGCCTGAATCCATTAGGAGAATGGGCCAGTATTTGTCAATGATGGCCCTGACTTCCTGATTTTTCACATCAAAGGTAGAGATAATCCTAATGATTTCTTCCCCTTTTGCATTGGACTCCCTAGGTACTAGGAGGGAATTACGTTCGCATGATTCTGCATTTTGGAAAGCCCCTCTTAGGACCTGCTGTGGATAGCCTCTCTTCCTAAAACGGTCCTGGAGTATTTTAGACTCATGATGGAAGCTTTCTGTATCTGAGCAATTCCTCCTCATCCTTAAAGGGATTCTGTCACCAGGTTTCACCCCCTCCAGATAAAAATATGGTTATGTTCAGGGAGCTTTCACGATTCCTAATGTGGTCTTATAAATGTAATCTGTAGGGTCATTTTGCTAAAAAAAAACGCTATTACTAACCTGTCATTCAACAAAATAAGGTGCCCAAGGGGATGTAAATGGATCCAAGCTGCCGCCCGCACCCGCCGCCGTTCGTGCCCAGCTCCGCCTTTCCCGACCTCAGCGCCGCCTCATAATCCTGTGTGACGCCTCCGGCTCTCCCTCCCTCCTCCTTCTGCTCTAGCATCTCACGCGTGCGCACAGGACTCTGCCAGTGTGCAGGTCATCGAGAGGTTGAGCGAAGTGCCGCGCATGCGCACTTCGCTCTATGAAGCCGAACGGAGAAGTCCGCACAGGCGCATCAGGCAGAGCCCTGTGCGCACGCGTGAGATGTTAGAGCAGAAGGAGGGGGGAGGGAGGGAGAGCCGGAGGCGTCACACAGGATTATGAGGCGGCGCTGAGGTCAGGAAAGGCTGAGCTGGGCACGAACGGCGGCGGGTGCGGGCGGCAGCTTGGATCCATTTACATCCCCTTGGGCACCTTATTTTGTTGAATGACAGGTTAGTAATAGCGTTTTTTTTGCAAAATGAGCCTACAGATTACATTTATAAGACCACATTAGTAATCGTGAAAGCTCCCTGAACATAACCATATTTTTATCTGGAGGGGGTGAAACCTGGTGACAGAATCCCTTTAAGTATTGACCCCGGGGAATATCCCTTTTTAAATTCGTAAGATGATGACTGTCCCAATGAAGTAAACTGTTTGTCGCGGTGGCCTTTCTGAAGGTGGTCGTAACTATTCTATCTCTTTCCTTGGTGACCCTGACATCCAGAAAAGTTAGTGTCTCTGGATGAAACTCAAAGGTAAAAGATAAGCCCAACTCATTTATATTAAGTGCCTTAACAAATGTTTCAAATTCCTCAGCGTCACCGTTCCATATTACAAAGACATCGTCAATATAGCGTGTCCAGAAGACAATCTTGTCACACCACCAGGTTTGTACATCAGGAAAGACCACCTTATTCTCCCACCAGCCCAGGAGGAGATTAGCGTATGTAGGGGCACAAGGGCTCCCCATCACGGTCCCCCTGAACTGGTGGAAGAACCGAGAGTCGAACAGAAAAAATTATGGTTAAGGAAAAATTCTAGGAGGGTTACTACAAAGTCATTATCGAACCTATAACATACCGCCCTCGTTTTGAGAAACTCGGCAGCCGCCATCAGTGCATTTGAGTGAAGAATGGAGCTATACAGGGATTCAACATCTATGCTCGCAAGTGAGCATGATGTTTCTATATTTATGGTCTCTATTTTCCATAGGAAGTCCATAATATCCCTCGTATAGGAAGGTATGGTAGATACAAAGCCCTTTAAAATCTGATCGATATAGATACCGCTATTCTGAGTGATCGAGTCCACGCCAGACACAATAGGGTGACCCTCAATGGGGATACACCCTTGTGAATTTTTTGCAATCCATAAAAGGTAGCTGTCTGGGGTGAACTTGGTCGCAGAAAGCGGTATTCAGTATCCTTGATGACATTCCTACTTAGCCCATCATCAAGGATGGACACAAGTTCGCTTACAAAGATATCCGTGGGGTCTGATGGTAACACCCGATAACATTGTCTATCATTCAACAGATGTTCACACATTTGTTTGTACTGCATGTGCCCCATAATTACAAGATTCCCTCCCTTATCAGCTGGTTTAACCACTATTGAGGTGTCCCTTTCCAAACTCAAAAGGGCCTCGGTTTCAGGGCCTGACAGATTGTGAAAAAATGGTGTAGATTGGGGCAACTTTTCAGTGACCATTTGTAGAAAAATATCAATGTGATCATAGTTCATAGGGGGGAGGGGGGTAATTTCTTACTCTTAGGGCGAAGGTCCGTGAATGGTCCCTGTCCTGGTTTACGACTACCATCATCCAATAGATCCAGAAAGATTCTAAGGTCAGCAAATTCACTTTCTTGCAGACCAAGTTGTTCACAAGTAAAATCCATTTTCATGAACTTATGCCATTTAAATTTTCTTGAAAATAAATGGAGATCTTTAATCCACATAAACGGATTTAATTTTGTTGTGGAGACAAAGGAAAGTCCTTTTTTAAGAAGGGACTGCTCAGCCTCACTAAGGATACGAGAGGAAAAATTTATTATTTGTAGTTGTTTATTTTCCTCTAATCTTCTCCTGTTTTGGTGCGGTCCCGAAGTTGATATGGACCGCCCCTGGCTAAAAAATCTCCCTGAGTGGCTGGTGTGGAGTTGGGGATTACAGAGGAGGAGGAGGAAGAGGGTGATGTATACCCTCCACCTTTCCCTCTCTGACCGCTTGATCTTGGCCATCTCCTATTATTGTAACGACCTCTACCCCCACCCCTCTGACCCCGTCTGTAGTTAGTTCTACCTCTGAAATTGGAGAAAGAGTCCGAGAGCTCCTGTTCAGAGGAGGAGAGATCTGTTTCAGAGGGAGGGAGGGACTGGTTATCAAGCTGGTAAGCTCTATTTTCCCTGAATTCTTTCAGGTCCTTATTGAAATGTCTGTGTTTTCTTTCTTTGATCTGACCCTGGAATCTCTCTACCGCTGTTTGCAGAGAAGACTCCCTCCAATTGAATTCAGGGTCAGTCTTGAAAGACACAGCCACCTCAATCAAGCCCCTCAATTTATCTGAAGATTTTTCAAAAAATACTTTCTCCTCCTCCAGGAGTAAGTTCATCAGCCTCCGGGAACTATTGGTGAGCTCCTGTTCCCACTGTGTCAACAATCCTGGTGAACGTATACGCTCAGCTGGAGTGATGAGGATACGTAGTCCTCTAGGAATGATTTTATGCTCCAGATAGCTTTCTATGGACTTGATCTCCCACCATGACTTTATATTGTTTTTATATTTATCATATAAATCAGTAAATGTTAGTTTGCAAGTTAGTGAATTTGATAGACCAGGTAGCTCCTTGTCTGAAAAAATATCACGCGCTTCTCTTCTAAGTTCCTCCGTAAACAGTGTGCCTGACAGAAAACCAGCCATAGAGAAAACAATTTCCCTGAAAAATATATACCTCAAGGATAGTTGCAATATCAAATCACTATCACTTAAAGCAACCACCTAAAACCTAACTTTTATTATAGATTCTTTAATATCAAAACAAGTCCAGCTTTTTTTCTTTTTTTCCTTTTTCCCTTTGTGTACTTTGATATACTTGATTTGATATTTAACTATTAGTGTTTGATACCAATTGTCCCCTGACGAACCTTAATTACTATAAGGGGAAACGCGTTGGGACTGTGAACCAAGTATTGTGTATCAAATTTATGGGATTTCCTATCCTGTATCGTGCATTAGATTTAAGTTAGGGTTTTGTAAGGACAGGTTAGCCAAGGTACGCGGACAGAGTACGCCTACCATCCAGGTGTATCTCTGGGCTGAGGATATCTCTGTAGGGTTAAACAGGGACAGACATTAGATATATAGACGTGTTGTCCCATTGCCTATTCCCTACTCACTGGCTTACTGTCCAGGTTATTATAGCTCCTCTGTAGCTGCATTTCGTATTTATTAGTCCTTTTGGGCCCTGACAATAAAACCTTTCAGTCCCCCTCCTGAATGGGCTCTTTCTGAGTTCAGGCCAAGTAGCAGCCGCGTCCCCTGCATCCACTATAGCTAACCCGTAACCGGTGGGAACAGTCTGCAATTTTTCTTATTTTGATGCCCTGCTTTGTGAAAACTTTTCTGTCTGCTGGTTGAATGATATGTACACTGTAATTAAATTCAGTGGTGGGATATCTACCTTCTATGAAATGGTTAAGAAACTTTGTTGTCACTTGCGTGTGGAATTCTAACACACATGGTGGTGAGTACACAAGTAGTGGCTTATATGCAATTCAAGCAGTTCAGAGGTCAGTCAGATGTTTAAGCTTCGTCGTTTACAGGACCATGAGCTCCCCAAAGAGAGAGTTCCTCTTTAAAGTGCTAGTAGTTGGTGACCTCGGAGTTGGCAAAACTTCTATCATACAGAGATATGTACACAACATCTACTCCCACTGCTACAGAGCGACTATTGGTGTGGATTTTGCCCTGAAGATCTTGAACTGGGAGAAGGATACTGTTGTGAGACTTCAGCTTTGGGACATTGCTGGTGAGTTTTTCTCAATTATTGAGATTGTTACTTATTAAAAAAAATGGTTGTTGGGTAATGGAAACCTGAGTAATCCCATAACACAAATTGTGAATTATTACTGAATTTATGTAGGAAATACAAACGTTAAAAAAGACACTCACATCTAAATCACTTTGCTGCATCTTGTCCTGTTCATGCGCCAGCTACAGACTGGCACGGAGTTCAGTTATAATTTACATCAATTTTCTGACATAATTTATGTTAAATACATCCCTCCAGTTCTACAGTAGTCATCCCTTTAACCTAAAAAAGTTGAACTTTTTTTTACAAACTGCTGTTTTGAGCAAAAATTGGCAACTTTTTCACACCATAAAACTGATGGACAGCTATAGTGAAAGTGCCCCAATAACTGTTTGCTTTCCAATACTATCTGCCACCGCTTTATATAAGAGCTGGAGTGCTTTTGATTTATCTATCCATAACACATTTTCCTAGATGGTTTGGCGACTGTCCAAGAATTACTTTGCAACAGACAAGTTTGTAGTTCTACTGATTTATTTTAACTATGGAATGACAGCAACCCTAAAAAAGTTTTTGTTTAGCCTGATCCTAAAGGTAAAGTGTAAAGCCCAAAAGATCAATCATAACTAACCTATCTGTTATTTCACATTTTATGTTGGAGCCTTGGGCTAAAGTAAAATAAAAATGTTGTTCCCCATCATTCTGCATTCAGTACTCCATAATGACAAAGTAAAAACAGAGGGGGGAATTTATCATGAGGAGGATATTTGAAGTCAATTTTGCTTGAGTTTGTGTTGGAGTACTTTGTGCCACATTTATCAAATGTCACAGGTTGTTTAATACATTTGGCTTGTCCTTAAACCTTGCACTTCTGTCCAGAAAAGCTACTCCAGTTTTCCTACTCCACCCTCCTCCTGGAGTGAGATTGCGACTTTTTTAAAAAGTCGCAATGATAAATCTGGAGTGAAACTCAACCACACCCACTTTTCCACCCATATTATAAAACTGAAGTGAGTGGTGTAAAAATGCAAAAAGTCATAAAATTTTGTGTGCAAAAAAGTCGCAAAAGCCCTATTTTGTGACTTTTTGACTCCAGAATTCAGGTGTGAAGGTATGATAAATCAGGGGCAGAATGTTCAAAATTTTTGTTAATTTATTGAAAATAATATACTAAAACTTGCATTGACCTAAGTATTTAGACCCTTTACCCAGGACTTATTTGAAGCCCCTTTGGCAGTAATTACAGCCTCCAGTCTTCTTGGGTATGATGCCCCATAGTTTGTACACCTAGATTTGGGGATTTTCTGCTATTCTTCTCTGACCATCGGTGGACAGCCATTTTCGGGTCTCTACAGAGATGTTCAATTGGGGTCAAGTCAGAGCTCTGGCTGGACCACTTAAGGACATTCACAGAGTTGCCCCTAAGCCAGTCATGTCTTGTCTTGGCTGTGTTCTTAAGGTCATTGGGGGGAGATTTAACAACATTGGTGTAAACAAAAACTGGCTTTGTTGCTCATAGCAACCAGATTCCGCTTCTATTTTTCAAAGGAGCCTTGAAAAATGAAAAGTGGAATCTGGTTGCTCTGGGAAACTAAGCCAGTTTTCCTTTACACCAGTTTTAAAAAATCTCCCCCATTGTCTTGTTGGAATGTGAACCTTCAGCCCAGAGTTCCAGAGCACTCTGGATCAGGTTTTCGTTAAGAATATCTCTGCTCAGCTTTCCCAGTTACTGAAAAACACCACCACAGCATGATGCGATACGATCATGCTTCACTGTAGGGATGGTATTGGGAAGGTGATGTGCAGTGCCTGATTTTCTCCATACATGCTGCTTAGAACTGAGTTATAAAGTTCAGCCTTGGTTCATCAGACCGAGAATCTTCTTAAGGTTAATTCACACGTCCGCAAAATGAGTCCACATCCATTCTGCAATTTTGCGGAACAGGTGCGGACCTATTCATTTTCAATGGGGCCAGAATGTGCTGTCTGCATTCGCATTCGCGGATCCGCACTTCCGTTCCGCCGAAAAAATAGAACATGTCCGCAATTGTGAACAAGAAAAGGCATTTTCTATGAGAGTGCCGTCGATGTGCGGTCCGCAAAATGCAAAACACATACGAACGTGTGAATGGACCCTTAGTCACAGTCTGAGAGTCCTTTAAACCCTTTTTTGCAAACTCCAGGAGGGCCTTCATGTGTCTTTTACTGAAAAGGGGTTCTTTGTGGCCACTCTGCCATAAAGTCCAAATTGGTGGGGTGCTATAGTGATGGTTGACCTTCTGGAAGTTTCTCCCAGTACACAGGATCTTTGGAGCTCAGTAAAAAATATATATTTGTACCTTGTTAGCCAGTAAATATAAGATGAAAAAAGATTGAGATTCCTCAGGCTAACTGAAAACAGCCATTAAAATGTATCAACCACTGAGAAATCTCAATCTTTTTTCATAGGGTTCTTTGTCACCCCTCTTACCAAGACCCTTTAACTGATTACTTAGATTGGTGAGGCTGCCAGCTGTAGGAAAAGTTCTGGTCATTCCAAACTTCTTTCATTTAGCAATGATGAAGATTAGGGATAAGCGAATCGACTTCGGATGAAACATCCGAAGTCGATTCGCATAAAACATAGTTCCAATACTGTACGGAGCAGGAGCTCCTTACAGTATTAGAATGTATTGGCTCCGATGAGCTGAAGTTATTGCTTGGCGAAGTCTCGAGAGACTTCGCATTACAACTTCAGAAATTGATTTATACTGTAAAAAAACATTTCCCAAACTCTGGTTCGGTTCCAAGTGTTCCAAGGTACCACTTGGAACTGAACCTGAGTTCGGGAAATAGTTTTTTACAGTACAAATTCATTTATGAAGTTATTGCGAACTAAGTATTGGAACTAAGTATTATGCGTACAGTATTGGAACTAAGTTTTATGCGAATCGACTTCGGATGTTTCATCCGAAGTCGATTCTTTCATCCCTAATGAAGACCACTGTGCCCTTGGAAATTTTTTGATTTTCCAAGATTTTTTTTTTTACACTTTACTCTAGATCTGTGCCTCCACACAATCCTGTCTTAGAGCTCTGCGGGCAGTTCTTTCCTCCTCATGGCTTGGTTTTTGCTCTGATATGCATTATGAGCTGTGAGAACTTATATGGACAAGACTGTGTCTTCCCAAATAAAGTCAAATCAACTGGATTTACCACAGGTTGACTTCAATCAAGCCTCATAGCAAAGGGTCTGAATACTTATGCCCATGCAAAATTCTGAGGGTCAGCAGAATAGCCGTGTTAGAGCTTCCATTAGTGCTGGACTACTTAGCTTACCCTGAGCGCTTTACAAAAGCTCTGGCTAGTTACATCGGGGGTGCAAAATCGTGTTATCCCTTCACCTGGCCATGAGTGACAGTAGCCATACGGCTATATCGCTGGTATAGTGGGACTATATACCCACTCTAGGCGAATAGCGTGTGACTATGTAGTGAATTCATGGTAAACACCACTGGACTAACTCTGTAAGTCTAGTGATCGGTGATAGTACCATTTACTTACGGGAACCTGGCCAAAGCAGAAAATCTGCACCTGTGTGCGCATACAGTACAGACCAAAAGTTTGGACACACCTTCTCATTCAAAGAGTTTTCTTTATTTTCATGACTATGAAAATTGTAGATTCACACTGAAGGCATCAAAACTGTGAATTAACACATGTGGAATTATATACATAACAAACAAGTGTGAAACAACTGAAAATATGTCATATTCTAGGTTCTTCAAAGTAGCCACCTTTTGCTTTGATTACTGCTTTGTACACTCTTGGCATTCTCTTGATGAGCTTCAAGAGGTAGTCCCCTGAAATGGTTTTTACTTCACAGGTGTGCCCTGTCAGGTTTAATAAGTGGGATTTCTTGCCTTATAAATGGGGTTGGGACCATCAGTTGCGTTGAGGAGAAGTCAGGTGGATACACAGCTGGTAGTCCTACTGAATAGACTGTTAGAATTTGTATTATGGCAAGAAAAAAGCAGCTAAGTAAAGAAAAACGAGTGGCCATCATTACTTTAAGAAATGAACGTCAGGCAGTCAGCCAAAAAATTGGGAAAACTTTGAAAGTAAGGGCTATTTGACCATGAAGGAGAGTGATGGGGTGCTGCGCCAGATTACCTGACCTCCATAGTCACCGGACCTGAACCCAATCGAGATGGTTTGGGGTGAGCTGGACCGCAGAGTGAAGGCAAAAGGGCCAACAAGTGCTAAGCATCTCTGGGAACTCCTTCAAGACTGTTGGAAGACCATTTCAGGGGACTACCTCTTGAAGCTCATCAAGAGAATGCCAAGAGTGTGCAAAGCAGTAATCAAAGCAAAAGGTGGCTACTTTGAAGAACCTAGAATATGACATATTTTCAGTTGTTTCACACTTGTTTGTTATGTATATAATTCCACATGTGTTAATTCATAGTTTTGATGCCTTCATAGTCATGAAAATAAAGAAAACTCTTTGAATGAGAAGGTGTGTCCAAACTTTTTTGGTCTGTACTGTATATAGCTATTGCTAAAATCAATAAGCATACCTCCTGCTCTGACCATATTTAGTGCTGATTAGACTGAATACCTACCAGAGTCTAAGTCAGACATTAGTCCCGATCTGCCTGTCTTTTTGGTGACTTTACTAAGGCAACGATAGCTGAGTGATTTTATTATAGGAGTTTTCAATAAAGATTTATTTTGTTATTTTTAACCGTCCATCTAGGCAGTGAAACTATTATATATAGGTACGGTCCAACTATTTATTCTCAGTAAACCAATGTTACAAAATTATTTTGTGATACTATTTATTGGTCTAATCGTATTGGGCAAACTACACAGCCATTAGTTTAGATGTGAAAATTTAATTTTTTGTGACTGTGTTTTGTAGTATCTTTTTATATTTAATTCTTTGTGTGCATTATTTATACATATATCTTATGATTGGGGAATCTAAATATATAATGAAGAAAATTATGTTTCTATTAAGGTCAGGAGCGATTTGGTCACATGACTCGTCTATATTACCGTGAAGCAGCTGGTGCATTTGTGGTATGTGACTTGGGTCGTGCTGTCACTCTACAATCGGTTCAGCGATGGAAAGATGACCTAGACTCTAAGGTTATGCTAAAAAACGGAAAGCCAATTCCAATTATTCTGATTGGGAACAAAAGTGACCTGCTTCCGCATGGAACAAGGATCCAAAATTTTGAGGACTTGGGTCGTGAGTTGGAATTTACAAACTGCCATATGACTTCTGCTAAGGTAACTTATTGGCGAATGGCTTGTTCAATATGCCGCCTTCTACCAAACATGTATTTGGAACATTACCATGTGTGCACTTAAAGGGATTGTCCGAAGGGACTACATTTTTAATATATGGTGCAGAATGGGCATAAAAGCATACCTCACTGATCCTCTACCAATGCAGTTCCAACACCTACCTTGTGTCCACTTCTTCGCCCTGGCTCAATACACAGGAAATGGCAGGAGATGCCTGCTCAGCCAATCACCGGCCACAGTGGTGACCTGCCTCAGCCAGTGATTCACTAAGGAGGCATCTCCAAGTATTTCCTGCGTATAGAGCTGGGACCAGGATGAGAAAACTAGTGTTGGGATATCTGTGAAGTCAGCAAAGCTTCTTTTTTTAACACACTGGGGGAGATTTCAAGACAGGCATCCCCATAATAAATTAGTTGCATCTCTCTCCAGTTTCTGGCGTAAGTTATAGTAAATCCGGCTGGCTGCTGCGAAGCCACTCCCCTCCCACTAAGCCCCGCCTTTTCCTGCTAATGTAGAAAAGTGGTGAGAAGCTCAAAAAGTGACTTTTGTGACTTTTATGCCACAATAGTGGCGTAAAGAGTTTGATAAATATCCCCTAATGTGTGTGTATCGAATCACGTAATTTTGTATCATGAAACATTATAACATTTTCGAATATATTTTCTCATCAATTTCTCATCATTTTCAAAATCTTTTCTTACTGCCATAGAATAGGAACCTTCGTTGTTTATACTTTCGGTGGATATAAATCTGACCTAGTCATATGATGGGCACACAAGTCCAATATTTGTTAAAGACAGAAGCCTGAGCTCTGATAACTGTAACTCTAGGGAACTGGGCACCTGTGTGTCCATTACAAGACGCAGACAGATTTTTATTCGATGTCCGCAAATAATGAAGTTACTGTATGACTGCAAGAAGAGATTTGAAAACTATGAGGGCTGGTACAAAACACGAATTGGAGAGACTAAAAAGAATATCATATTTTTGCTGAACATGAAACATTCCTTTAACAAACTTCCACGAAGATTATAGTCCATTAACTGTGATAAGTTGCTGTGACGTAGAAGTGCTTATGTGTTACTCAGTTAAATCAGGACTATGCAGTGTCGTTGATAATGCTATATTCTTCCTGCAGGATAATGTGAACATCGACGAGGCAATGTCGTGTTTAATTAAAGAAATGATTGCAAACAAGATGGACAGTGAACCTACAATAGATCCCAACATTGTTAAACCATCTCATCTCAATTTTCATTACACAAAAGGCTGCTCACAATGCTGTCGCCTCTGAGTTATGGGACTACATTAGTGTTACGGGTGCAGGAAAACACTGTGAGAACACTGATGTGATTGTCTATGGGGTGTGCATGTAAAAGGTGTGTATGTATGCGATTGCACACAAAAATACATCCATTTATCTGCATTATTTATAAAATATTAAAAAAATGCCCTACGCTATGCAGATCTCTGCTACTTTATATATGTTTAATGCATTGTTCTGAACTGTTTATATCATATATTTTGACAGTAAACCTATTTTTATGAATGGTCCAAGTTTTACAATGACTTATTTTTACATATGCCAGGGCGTTACCAGATTTGCACTTTTGCAATTTCATTACAAACATGAAAAAACTGGTGAGTTAGATCTGTATGGCCAGGTTTCCACCAATTGCCACGAGTAGCCGCCCCTGTTCAGCTGAGGTATGCCTACACTGCATGTGGAATCTGCACTGGAAAAAAAAATTATTCACCCAGATATAAACTACCATTCCAGAACTGGATTTACTGTAAAAGGACAATCGGCCCCAAGCTTTATTCATACTGTGGCCTAAGTGTGGCCTTAGAGTTATCATGTGCTCCTTACAATCACTATTGTCAAAATACATCTGATTTGGGTTAATAAAATGCATTAGAGGAGACCTTATCACATACATTCCTTTTGTGAGCCCTTCACACGATTGCCATGGGCCCTTGAACTGCTGTAATGCCCCAATGGCCAGTCCTTGTTCTACACACATGAATAGGTAGAAAGGGTTAGCACAGAGAATACAAAAACTTTGCATAAAGTCTAATAATTGTCCAGATTATCAGGAATGACCGTTCCTATGAATGGTTGTTCCCAATCATCTGGCCGTCTAAATGTGCCGCTGATCACCCGATGAACAAGCAAAACGCTCATTCATTGGGTGATCCTGTCGTTCATGCAGGCACCACCAATCATGGCTTCTAAGCAGCAGATCGTGTAGTCTAAATAGCGATCTGCTGCTCAGAAACCATGATTCTGTATGAGGATGAGGAATCGCTATAGGGATTCTCCGTTATCACACAGTGAAGGAGATCGCTGCATGTAAATGCAGAAGTCTCCTTCACAGAATGAGCAGCCAACTACCCAGAAGGAAAGCTTCCTTCCTGAAAATCGGCCACAAAAAAGACTGCAATGAGAGCAGAAAGGGTTTCCAGCAATGCAAGGAGGTCTTGACACCCAAACCCCCAACAATAAAAACATTTAACAAGTCACTATGACAGTGATGGGTTACAGTAAGTGCTAATGAACTGCCCTAAGTCCTGGAAGGTTCCCACCTGTAGAAAATGGAACCTTTATTTGCTTTAGATTCTCATCTATGTTGTGAATTCCACATGAGGTTGTTAATTCAGTAACTTTGTGCTTGGGGCTACATTTCTTCTTCCTCAGTTGTATGTCGACCTTTCAGTGCCCCAGTGCACCGATCCTTGCCAGTTGCTTCACCATCAGTCTCATTTGTTCAATTTAACAATAAAAAAATGACCTTCTATTTTCTAGCCTTCAAATCCAGAAAGTTGGGATTCTGTAGCCAGTTGGGCATAGACCTCACTCTTCATGAATTGCTCATAGAAAGACAGAAGATGCACAAATAAGGGACATTTAATGATATGTTCACATGGCTTAAATCTGTGGCGTATTCCATTTTGTAAAACAACATTTTAACACACTGTGATCTGCAGCAAAAATGTCACCAAAGACTTCCAAATGAATTAAATGGGGAAAATTTGACCATGTGCATAGTTGTATTTTTATTCAGCCTCAAATTCTTTTGGGAAGTCGCATTTTACTCCTTTCAAGTCTGGTTTAGCTGGGCTCCCCCTTGAAGTCAATGGGGAAAATCTAAATAGGTAGCTGTATATGGCACATTTTTGGTAGCGTTTCCCCACTAAAAACAAAGAGGGTCATTTTATTAAGACCAGTATTTTAGACGCCGGTCTTAATCTACCCTTGGAAGATCCGCCGACGTTATGTAGAGGCGCCAGCATTTACATAACTTCGGTGCATTCACCGACAGTCTAAATCTACGCCAGCCCCTTGGATTTAGAACATTTTTTAAGACTAAAACAGACACATCCGAGCCCAGAAGACCCATTCTGCCCTCCCAGAACAGATAAAATCTATGTGCCTCAATTTCACTGCATAAAACAGGCATAGAACATGATGAAAAGTCACAGATTGCGCCGCAAAATGGTTTTAGAGGCAGGTCAGCATATTGACCTGCCACTGTTTTTGCTCTCACATGGATTTAAACCATGTATATAGCCAAAAGGAAAACCTGTTCTTTCTCTGTATCCACTCCTGTGTTGAAATGTATCTACTGGAATCTTCCTGCTAGCCGCTGCAATGAGTCTCAAGACAGAACTGGGAGGATGGCAGGTGGTGCATGGATCAGGGGCAGACTGGATATTTAAAGTGGCCCTGAAACAAAAACCTGAAAGTGGCCCCATGTTGTAAGGAGTCCAAATTGACAGAAGGCAGGGCAACACAGGTAAGCTACGTCAGCAATACCATAGCACGAAATACCGTCCCAGCAGAACCATATACCACAGAGCAGCACAATATAATGCCACAAAACCTGTCCCTCTGTTGTGGCCATCAATAGAACCATTTTCAGTCCTCCTTAGAAGGTGAGATGCAGGTCACAGCAGTTAAATTCAAGAGGGCATGTGCAGTTGCTGCCCAGGTTCATGCGTACCTGATTCTCACAGCATTAATTACTGTTGATTGCTTATTATGGCCCCCGTAGAATTGGCCCACTGGGAAATTTCCCTATAAGGTCTATGGCTAACCTGCCCCTGGCAGCACAGAGCACACAGATGCCTAGCCAATCCAAATTAAAAGCACACTGGATTGTTTGACTTCAATTCTGTTTCTGTACCACAGGGATCAGCAGCCTTCGGCACTTCAGCTGTTCTGAAACTACAATTCCCATAATGCTTCATTTCCTTCTATGTGAGTTACAAGAACAGCTGAACAAGTGTACGTACTGGGAGTTGTAGTTTCACAGCAGCTGGAGTGCCAAAGGTTTCTGACTCCTGCTCTACCATATACCTGCTACATCACCATTACCAGACCCTGGCATGCCAAACTACTCTCCTGACTCCAGGTATTCTATTGCATACTCAGTCTGCTACATCATTGTTATCAAACCCTGGTCTTGTCTGACTACCCTGCTGACTACTCCTATAATGCTGCATACCCGTTACTGACCCTTAGCTTCCTGACTAGCTCCTTATGTCCCACCCCTAGTAATGCGTCTCTGCAAGACTCCTGGTCAATGCTTTCCTTTTCCACTCCCTCCAATTCTTGGTCCAATTCTTCATTATGTAATTTATCTAGAAAACGTATTAGTGGACTAAATAGTGGCACAGAGTTATCTCCCAAGGAAAGAGAACCATCTTGCTTGCGCTAGCTTTTGGAAGTGTCTGCCTATGAGTCAAAGTTCGACTTTTAACAAACCTTGGGTAGTGACAAAAGTCAGACCTTTACTTATAGGGAGCCATTTCCGAAAGCAAGCGATAGCAAGAGGGTTCTCTTCCCCGGGACATACCTCTTTGCATATTATTTTCCCATGGAGCATTGCCACTAAGACTCCATACACAGATGGTCTCTTTAAGGAGAGCCAGTACCCTGCCTAAGTATCTAGAGGCACTTAAGTCCTATGGTCAGCTGAGTATCACCTCAACCTTAACAAACTCAAAGTAAAGGGAGGGTTGCCTTCCCTGTCCCAGACAACTAGTCAGAGGAAGATAGGGCAGTCAGTGGGGACATGCAGCGATCTCTGGACCCCCCCCCAATGGCGGATGCCATCTTCTCCCTTCTGTTACCACCTTAGGGGCCCAGGCTCCTGCAGGGGCTTCAGATACAGACTTGGAGCCTACATACAGTCAGGTCCATAAATATTGGGACATCGACACAATTCTAACATTTTTGGCTCTATACACCACCACAATGGATTTGAAATGAAACAAACAAGATGTGATTTAACTGCAGACTGTCAGCTTTAATTTGAGGGTATTTACATCCAAATCAGGTGAACGGTGTAGGAATTACAACAGTTTGCATATGTGCCTCCCACTTGTTAAGGAACCAAAAGTAATGGGACAGAATACTAATCATAAATCAAACTTTCACTTTTTAATACTTGGTTGCAAATCCTTTGCAGTCAATTACAGCCTGAAGTCTGGAACGCATAGACATCACCAGACGCTGGGTTTCATCCCTGGTGATGCTCTGCCAGGCCTCTACTGCAACTGTCTTCAGTTCCTGCTTGTTCTTGGGGCATTTTCCCTTCAGTTTTGTCTTCAGCAAGTAAAAAACATGCTTAATCGGATTCAGGTCAGGTGATTGACTTGGCCATTGCATAACATTCCACTTCTTTCCCTTAAAAAACTCTTTGGTTGCTTTTGCAGTATGCTTTGGGTCATTGTCCATCTGCACTGTGAAGCGCCGTCCAATGAGTTCTGAAGCATTTGGCTGAATATGAGCAGATAATATTGCCCGAAACACTTCAGAATTCATCCTGCTGCTTTTGTCAGCAGTCACATCATCAATAAATACAAGAGAACCAGTTCCATTGGCAGCCATACATGCCCACGCCATGACACTACCACCACCATGCTTCACTAATGAGGTGGTATGCTTAGGATCATGAGCAGTTCCTTTCCTTCTCCATACTCTTCTCTTCCCATCACTCTCGTGCAAGTTGATCTTGGTCTCATCTGTCCATAGGATGTTGTTCCAGAACTGTGAAGGCTTTTTTGGATGTCGTTTGGCAAACTCTAATCTGGCCTTCCTGTTTTTGAGGCTCACCAATGGTTTACATCTTATGATGAACCCTCTGTATTCACTCTGGTGAGGTCTTCTCTTGATTGTTGACTTTGAGACACATACACCTACCTCCTGGAGAGAGTTCTTGATCTGGCCAACTGTTGTGAAGGCTGTTTTCTTCACCAGGGAAAGAATTCTTCGGTCATCCACCACAGTTGTTTTCCATGGTCTTCCGGGTCTTTTGGTGTTGCTGAGCTCACCAGTGCATTCCTTCTTTTTAAGAATGTTCCAAACAGTTGTTTTGGCCACGCATAATATTTTTGCTATCTCTCTTATGGGTTTGCTTTGTTTTTTCAGCCTAATGATGGCTTGCTTCACTGATAGTGACAGCTCTTTGGATCTCATCTTGAGAGTTGACAGCAACAGATTCCAAATGCAAATAGCACACTTGAAATGAACTCTGAACCTTTTATCTGCTCATTGTAATTGGGATAATGGGGGAATAACACACACCTGGCCATGGAACAGCTGAGAAGCCAATTGTCCTATTACTTTTGGTCCCTTAACAAGTGGGAGGCACATATGCAAACTGTTGTAATTCCTACACCATTCACCTGATTTGGATGTAGATACCCTCAAATTAAAGCTGACAGTCGTCTGCAGTTAAAGCACATCTTGTTTGTTTTATTTCAAATCCATTGTGGTGGTGTATAGAGCCAAAAATGTTACAATTGTGTCAATGTCCCAATATTTATGGACCTGACTGTATCTTTTGCCACAGTTTATGTCAGACCCCATTACAGAGCCTGCAACTTCCCTCACAACACTGGGGACTGCATGGGACTGAAATGAACATGTAAAAACCTCTGCCGAAAAGACATGGAGCAGTTTGTCCAACGGCTAGAAAGCACATATAAACAAGAAATGAGTTCATTGAAATCTGATCTGCAAGCTATAGAGGTGAAAGTTAAGGTAGTGTCTGAGACTCGGGGCACCTTGTCCTTCCAAGTAGATGGTCTGGCAATGAAATGGGACGCTCAGGAGCAACAGGTTTGTACAGATCACTTTACCACAGTTAACTCATTCTAATTCTGCCTGTAATTTTATCACCCCTGCATATAGACAGGATCCTCCATTCACAGTAGGTGATTGTCAGAGCTTATCTATTCTTTCCTTGTACATTGACATCTGCACAGGTCACAGAGCATGCCTAGAAAACTCTCCCACAGTCGAAGACTATTGTGTCTATGGCCCACAGGGCCATCTCTATTGAGATACTTCACTATTATATGGCAGGTGACAGTATTATTATCTCTTTCCTCAATTGGGATTTGTCATTTTCTTGTGGTGGTCTCTGTAATGTTTTGTCTACACCACTTTAGGGTTGATGCCTTTTGTGTTTACTGTCTGATTTAGTGTGCAGTGATTCCAATATTGGAATCCTTGCTTAGCCCCTTCTACCCCAGAGGTTTTTTTGACTTAGCATTTTCATTTTTCACTGCACACCTTTCCAGAGCCATAACTTTTTTTATTTTTCCGTTCACATAGTTGTATGAGGTATTATTTGCGAGACAAGTTGTACTTTCCAACACCACCATTTAATACTGCATAGAATGTAGTGGGAAGCGGGAAACAAAATTCCAAAGGTGGTAGAATTGGAAAAAAAAATAGCAAATTTCCTACTGTTTTACAAGGTTTTTTACGGCGTTCATTATGCGGTAAAACTGACTTGTGATCTTCATTCTCCAGGTCAGGTCAGTACAAATCCAGCGATACCACATATGTATACTTTTCCTTGTGTTTTGATGCTGGAAATTTTTTTTTAAAACTCTGACCCCTATAATTTTTTGTAGTTATGTGTGCGGAGCTGTATGTATTTTTTTTTGCAGGCGATTTGTACTTTTCATTGATACCATTCTGGGACATGTACAACTTTTTGATCACTTTTTATTTAATTTTTGTGGAAAGAGAAGTCACCAAAAAATTGCAAATCGGCCATTTTTACCCTTTTTTCTTATTTTTCCTTTTTCTGTATGGGATTAATACTTTTAATATTTTGATAGTAGGGGCGTTTTCACATGCACCGATACCCATGATGTGTACTTTTTTATTTTTTTACATTTTTTATTCTCATTTTGGGGAAAGGGGGGTGATTTGAACTTTTATATATTTTTTATTTGTAAAAACTTAAATTTTTTTGTTACACTTTTTTACAGCTCCCATAGGGAACTCTAACAAGCAATCATTAGATTGCTATTATCATAGACTCCAATGCACTAGCAGTCTAGTCACTAGTCTATGATGATTTTACTACTTTCCTATGAAGCCTTGTTATAGACAAGGGCTCCATAGGAAAGACTGTGCAGCAGCCTCCTGTCATTCACTATGACAGGGGCTGCCACACACAAACTGTAAGAAACAGCAGGCACCCAGTTGCTATGGAGCCCGCTCAACTCAAGAGTTTAGGTAAGGTTTTTTCCTAAATTTATATATAATTACTATGGAGCATTTGGCAATAGCTCTAAGACGGAATCCTGATATCTCGGAAGTTAGGGTTGTTGCTTGAGACGCAGGACTTTACTCCTTCTGTAGCACCCCTCCTCTTTCCGTCCCTTCTCTCCGCCCCTTTTATTTTTCTCCTTTTTGTTTGTTTATGTTGTTTTTTTCATTTTACTGTGAATATGGAATTATATTTCACAATTATAGACTTTTTTTTAGGAAGGTTTATACAGATAATGCCTTATATGTTTAGATAATTACAGGAGGTTCATGATTGAGATGGTCCGGTACTGTAATCCAAATGGATCTTGGGGATGTATATTGCTGGTAAGTAGGATGTCCTGTGAAAAACAATGGCAGCTTTGATATTCTATGCTAAAGATGAGCGAATTTCTGCTTATGAAATTCGTTCACACTTCGTTTGTTGGTAAAAGGTGAATTGTGTTATGGATTCCTTTATCACGGACCATAACGCAATTCTATGACGGAATGGATAACAGAATTTCTTTAGAGGCATTCCTTTATTCATTCCGTCATAATAGAAGTCAATGGGCTGCAAAACGGATCCGTCCCGTTTCCGTTATGCAGGGGAGGACTCCTGTTTGATGCAGGTCATATGACCACTGCAGCCAATTACTGGCCATAGCAGTGATGTGTCACACATGCATCACATGACCCTATGAAATGACACATTGGTGATACATCACTTCTATGGCCAGTCATTGGCTGCAGTGGTCACTTGACCCTTAATTTGTTTTAGATTGGAGGTCGGTCAACACCTTTGTAGTGTAACTGCACTTTCACTAAGCTCATACAGACATGTCAGAAGTTTTGATTGGTGGGTTTCGGGTGCTTAGACGCCCACCAATTGCTAAAATAAAAGAGCAGAGGTCTGTCTCTTCTTATGGGCCTGCCTTCGCCTAGCAATGAGTGACAGCGCCCACTCCATAAAAAGCTAACACATTGGATTGTTTGATTTCAGTTCTCTCTCTTTCTCTACCGCACATCTGCTACATCGCCATTATCAGAGAAAATAGGAGTTCTTTACAAATCAATGTAAAATTCGTTGATAATAAAAAAAAATTATAAAAATAGGGGACTATTGCAAAGTGTCCATACCAAAAAAAGAGATGCATCTGTGATCTTTTTTATAGCTGCGGGTGCTGGTGCAGAGAACTATGATTGTAATTATTATTTTGACTGTTCACAGTAAATGCTATCAATATGTCTATAGGTCAGATAATGAACATATGTTACTTATCATGGCTATCATTCATATTTGATTGTAAAAGATTGGCCGCCTATGAATTTTGGATAAATTGTCTAGAATAAAAACACTGATTGGTGTTGGACTGAAGTAGATGCTTGAGACAATTCTTCTTGAAAAAGAACATGTTTATTGGAGACAAATGGTAAGGCAGATTACAGATTGAAAAGTCAGGCAGACGGTAGAATGGTCAGGTCTGGAATGGAAGTTACATAGTATATAAGGCCGAAAAAAGACATTTGTCCATCCAGTTCGGCCTGTTATCCTGCAAGTTGATCCAGAGGAAGGCAAAAAAAGTGAGGTAAAAGCCAATTTTCCCCACTTAAAGGGGAAAAAAATCCTTCCCGACTCCAATCAGGCAATCAGAATAACTCCCTGGATCAATAACCCCTCTCTAGTAGCTATAGCCTGTTATATTATTACACTCCAGAAATACATCCAGGCCCCTCTTGAATTCTTTTATTGTACTCACCATCACCACCTCCTCAGGCAGAGAGGTCCATAGATGATGGGAGACATATCTGTAAATATAACACCCCAGAGTTGTGTTACAACACTCTTCTACCCCGCTACAATCTGTTAAGAGCCCTAACCTTGTTATCTCATATGATTTTACATTATGTCATTCACAAATGTGCATAAACCATGTTAAATGTAAACTATTGTAATTTCCATGTTCACCAGCAGGTGGCAGCAATGTGTTGGTAAGGACTTAGGTTCAGTTTAGTACATGTAAGCTGGAATGGATTATTCCAGCTTAGGTTCCCATCTGTGAGCAGAGTGGGCTGTGCCCACATCCTACAGCTTGGGTGGAGAAGGAAGTTAGAGGCAGTGTGCCAGCCACCCCTGTTGGGGAAGGCTGTGTGATAGAGTTCAGGAGTCTCCAGATATAGAGAACCAAGCCAGGATCTAGTCTCATGCTGAGACATTGATCAAATCCCCAGCCTGAGCCCTGCAGCCTCAGCTGGATTAAACAGCAGACAACCTCCAGTTCCAGGAAGAAAGCATACCCTGAGAAGATAACTGTGAGTAAAGTCCAGAGACCCAGGAGAAGTCATATTCCTCTTGAGCTAGTCAGTCCCCATACAGCAGAAGATAGAAAATGCAGAAGCCAAATTGGTGCCACACAGTATAGAGTTACAAAGTAGACTTCCTTTCCTGCAAGCTCCAGGTTGATAGAGCAGGAGATAAATTCCTGCCAACCATTGCTAAAGCCTGCTGGGACCTAAGACAAAAAGCTGTACGTTGCTTGGATGAAAGTTACTCTCAGTAAAGACAAGTTTGAACTTTACCAAAGGTCTGGATCTCAATTTCTGCTGCAAAATCCCTCTATTACTCCTACTATCACTACACTCAATTTATTGCAAGTGAGCCAGGAGTCCAGCCGTACCCAGGTAGGAGACACCGTTGACACAATTACCACTACCATACAGAGACATTACACCACTCTGGCATTCCTAAACTGGGACTTGCATTATAACACCTTTGAAGGGCCCTGTGATAGTACCCTGCACACGCTGCAATTGGCGTCACGAACAAACATAGACTATCATCTACACCTGACCCAGAGATTGCATAATTTAGCGTCAGTGTATATACCCCGTATACTGCTCATTGCATACTGACCCCTGATATATTTATACATAGTTATTATGTCACAGTCATTACTGCTGGCTGTGACCTTCTGTCTATGCTCTCGCTGCAGCTCCATTCCTCTGTATTATTTGTGGTTCTGTATGGGTTAACTCCCCTGTATTCCTATTAGGAGTTAATCCTCTGTCTGCTCCATGGGTGTGGTCTCTCTGCTGCACCCATGGAACCTGTATATAAGCCTGAGGTTTCCTCAGTTCTGGGTCAGCTCTCCTGGTGTGTGTTGTCTGTCCTGTTCCTGGTTTGTACTCTCTCCCATGCTGCTGACCCATGGGATCCGTGTCTGTCTGTCTGTCTGTCTGTCTGTGCTCTGTGGGTTTCCCTACTTGTTCATTTGCGTCCTTTTTCCTGTCCTCTTTCCTGTCTTTCTGTTCTGCCAGTTATGTTTTAGTTACTTTGTGTTTATTCTGATGTCTGTGTTCAGCAAGCCTTTGCAGCAGAGTGGCATGACAAGGCCATGCAGTTTACTTCTGGTGGAGCAAGTCCTTCTCTGCTCATTGCCACTCCTGCTCCCTTGCGTGAACTCCTGCTCGTATTATTAGTTCCCCTGTTTTATATTCATATGTCTGTGTTCAGCAAGCCTTTGTAGCAGAGTGGCATGACAAGGCCATGCAGTTTACTACTGGTGGAGCAAGTCCTTCTCTGCTCATTGCCACTCCTGCTCCCTTGCGTGAACTCCTGCTCGTATTATTAGTTCCCCTGTTTTGTATTCATATGTCTGTGTTCAGCAAGCCTTTGCAGCACAGTGGCATGACAAGGCCATGCAGTTTACTACTGGTGGAGCAAGTCCTTCTCTGCTCATTGCCACTCCTGCTCCCTTGCATGAACTCCTGCTTGTGTTATTATTTGCCCTGTTTTGTATTTACCTGTCTGTTATGTTTGCCTATGTGCCGTCGGTACCTTCTGGTACCTGTTGTCCATTCGCTCCTGCTGTCACTGTCTAGTTCACGCTCCAGAGTGGACCCTGGCAACTTCCTGCGGCAAAGTCTAACCCTCACCATCTAGGGCTCTAGTGAATACCAGGAGTTGCTTAGTCACGCCCCTCTGGAGTATTACTAGACAGTGGCGCAGTGGGGGTTTTCTCCCACAGTGCTGATGGTACATAGAGCTCTTGTTTTGTCTGTGCTGCCTTCCCATATTTTTGTTTGTGCAATAAACTCTTATGTGTCTGTACCTGATTTCCGTTTATTGCTTGACGACGCGGTGGTCTCTCCTGGGACCTCCAACTCGTGACATATTAGATCTCCCCTCAGTCATCTTTTTTCTAAAGTGAATAACCCTAATGTTGATAATCTTTCAGGGGACTGTATTTTCCCAATTCCAGTTATAACTTTAGTTGCCCTCCTCTGAACCCTCTCCAGCTCTGCTATGTCTGCCTTGTTCAGAGGAGCCCAGAACTGTACACAGTACTCCATGTGTGGTCTGACTAGTGATTTTTAAAGTGGTAGGACTATGTTCTCATCACGGGCATCTATGCCCCTTTTAATGCAACCCATTATCTTATTGGCCTTGGCAGCAGCTGCCTGACACTGGCTTTTACTGCTTAGTTTGCTGTTTATTAAAGTTCTTAGGTCCTTTTCCATGTCAGTGCTACCGAGTGTTTTACCATTTAGTATGTACGGGAGATTTGCATTATTCCTTCCCATGTACATAACCTTACATTTGTCAGTGTTAAACCTCATCTGCCACTTCTCTGCCCAAGCCTCTAATCTATCCAGATCCCTCTGTAGCTGTATATTGTCTTCTTCAGTGTTAATGGAGAGCACCCGACAGGGTATGGAGGGTGATGAGGGACTGTTGGTCCCCCCTCTCCCCTCCCTTAGTTTCCCTGGGTAGGGGTGATGGAATAGGCCCCGGGTTATGGTAGTGAAAGGAAGGTAGGGGGTTAAAAGAATGTAGGTGGGGAGGGTATGGAGGAGGAGACGATGGTAGGAGGAGTAAGGAAAGATTATATAGAGGAGGACAGTGGTTCCCACTTCCTCTTGTCAGGGTGAGCCGAGTTGGTAAGTCTTACCTCCGGTTTGACCCTTCAGGATGTCCGCGGGTGATGAGGCGCTGCGCGCTTCTCTCTTGGCGCGTTTTCAGGCGGAGGGGGAAGGATGGCTGCGCTCCTTTCTGAGCAGCTTTGATCCTTCCTCTGCCTCCGCTCCTCCTGCCTCTGCTCCATTGGTTCCTCCGGAGACGCCGCTGGGTGAGTGTCACGCTGGGAGGGAACGGGGGCTCCGGCGCTCGGCGCGGAGTCGCCGCCCACCTGCTAAATTGCGGCAAGTGTTTTCTGGCCGTTCCGAGGCGGCCTCTTCACGTGGGGGCCGTAGTCTAGGCCGGGGATCTGAGCCGGAAGTGGGCCGCAATCTGGCTCCTCCCCTTCCGCCTCTGTCATCGCTGGGTATAGGATTAACGGCGTGGCAGGCGAGCAATTTGGCGGTCATGGGGTCTAATTATTCTGGTGCCGTGTCGGCGGATGAGGGCCCCATTACCCCTCCGCCATCGCAAGCTGCCCCCCCCTTCCCCCACCTTTATCTGCACCAATTATATCCCTAGCCCCTTCTTTCATTGGTGGTGCTGCTGGTAGCCCGGCCCCTACTAATGGGGGGGCTTCCTTGTCAGTTGGAGCCGCCGTTTTGAGCACTAGTGCTCCCTCCCCCCTGTTACAGCCTCATTCCACTCCTCCTACAGCGGTTTCCACGGTTGGCCTGAGCAGAGGCAGGGAGAGATCTTTGTCCCCCACTCCCTCCAGAGAGGATAGGCGTCGGGGGAGGCGCAGCCGCAGACGGCGGCGTTCAAGTCGGCGATCCAGGTCATCCCGGTACAGTAGGCGGTCCAGATCTTCCAGGTG
This sequence comes from Bufo bufo, assembly GCF_905171765.1. Classification (NCBI taxonomy): domain Eukaryota; kingdom Metazoa; phylum Chordata; class Amphibia; order Anura; family Bufonidae; genus Bufo; species Bufo bufo. The sequence goes on from NC_053396.1 coordinate 97,615,124, forward strand.
GCGTTCCCCGTCGTCTTCAGAGGGATCCTCTGCTACCTCGGAGGAGTCTGATCGTACACCGCGGTCCGGGCACAGACGACTGGCGATTGGTGAAAGTTCCAGGGCCCCTAGCCTGGTTTCGGTGGCAGCACACAGGGAAGCGGTGCCTGTACCTGCAGTAGCTCCGCCGGCGGTTCCGGCTTCTGGTGAGTGTCAATATGCGGGGGCATGGGGAGGGGGAGGTGTTAATACGGGTGTAGAGTCATTATTAAAATCTCTGTTAGATAGATTGCCTGTTCCCTCTGTCCCTTCTACGGTTCCGGTAGCGGTGGCGGAGACGCCGATGATAGCTTCGGTTCAGGTGGCAAAGCCCTCAGTGGTTTTGGTGGGGATATATAAAGATTCATGTTTTTGTGGGGTTAGCCCTTTGGGGGCTCATTTGGAGGAATCGGTAAGGGAAAAGATATGGTCCCACCAATATGTAGACATATGGTCTCTGGTGTCTGTGGACCAACATGGAGTGGATAAGGAGAAACGTTTTGTGGATAAGCCTTATGATAAACGGTTAAAAGTTGCTAGAACGATGAATAATTGGTTGCAGGCGTTTGCGGTTTTGGGATGTGTGATGGGTCAGAGGCACCCGGAGCGGTGCGCTGAACTGTTTATTTATATGGACACGATTTATAGTGCGTATAAGTCGCATGGGGGTAGTGCGTGGTGGAAATATGACGAGGAATTTCGGAGGCGTCTTGCTTTGCAACCAGATATGGGTTGGGGTGTGAAAGCCACGGATGTCTGGCCACGTTTGATGACGGCGTCTCGGCCGCCTTCCTTTCCAGGGGCGGCCACTGGAGTCGGGGCCGCAGTCGCCCAGGCGCCAGTGGCCGTTAGACGCCCAGGGGCTTGTTGGTTGTACAACGAGGGGCACTGTAAATACGCAGGGTTGTGTAGGTACAAGCATGAATGTTCAGCATGCGGGGGCCCCCATCCCGCGGGTAGGTGCTTTAGGTCTCAAGGGAGAGGTGTTAAACCCCATACCCCCCTTGAGCAGAAGGACTCCAGTCAGCGTGGTAAGGATGGCCCCTTGGTTAGACCGGTACCCCAATAAAGGGGCGGCGGACATTTTGCAGAAAGGTTTTTCGGAAGGTTTTTTCATACCGTTTATTCTCAATAGGTCCCCGTTGTTTTCGGAAAATCTCAAATCTGCCAGGGAGTATCCGGAGGTTCTTAGGGATAAGCTGCAGAAGGAAATGGCGGCGGGTAGGATTATGGGTCCCTTTGTTCAGCCCCCTTTTTCTAACTTGCGAGTTTCACTGTGGGGGGTTGTAACTAAGAAGGAACCAGGAAAATTTCGATTAATACATCATTTGTCTCATCCGAAGGGCGCATCAGTGAACGATGCGATACTTCAGGAGGAGTCATCGGTATCGTATGTATCGTTTGATCGGGCGGTGGCACTAGTAAGGGAAGCCGGAAAAGGGGCTCTGTTGGCAAAATCGGATGTGGAATCAGCGTTTAGGCTCCTGCCTATTCATCCGGATTGTTTCCATTTGCTTGGGGGTTGTTTTGAGGGTTTCTTCTATTACGATACCTGTTTGCCTATGGGCTGTTCCATTTCGTGCCACTATTTCGAGTTGTTTAGTTCATTTTTGGAGTGGGTGGTGCGTTTTGAGTCCGGTTGTTCGTCAGTGATTCACTACCTCGATGACTTCTTGTTTGTAGCGCCGGGGGGTATGGGAGTCTGTCAGGCTTTGTTATCTGCCTTTTTGTCATTGATGGAGTACTTTGGGGTTCCCATATCGGCTGAGAAGACGGAGGGTCCGGTGACGCGGTTGTCTTTTTTAGGTATTGAGATAGATTCAGTGGCGATGGTTTTTCGTTTACCGCAGGACAAGTTAGTTGGGTTGAAGGCTTTGATTGAGGGGTTTCTGGTGGTAAGGAAGGTGACTCTTAAGCAGCTGCAGTCGCTTTTGGGTTTGTTGTGTTTTGCTTGCCGGATTATGCCTATGGGGCGTGTTTTTTCACGGCGGTTATCCTTGGCGACACGGGGAGTGGTTTCCCCTCGACATCGCATTCGTCTGACAAAGTCGCTCAAGGCGGATTTGAAAGTGTGGCGTGAATTTTTAGGTTCGTACAATGGCCATACATGTTATATTTCGCAGGAAATATCTAGTTGCGAGCTTGAGCTGTGGTCGGATGCAGCAGGCTCCTGTGGATTTGGTACGGTTTTGGGTAAGGAATGGTGCGCGTCTCCGTGGCCGGATGAGTGGAGAGATTTGGGGTTGGTAAGTAACCTAACATTGCTGGAGTTGTTCCCTATTGTAGTTGCAGTTGAGATTTGGGGTGACAGACTAGAGAATCGTCATGTGTGTTTTTGGTCGGATAATTTGGGTACGGTTCAATGTATCAACAGGTTGTCTTCTTCGTCATTGCCGGTCCTAGCATTGCTTCGGCATTTGGTGCTAAGGTGTTTGGAGCGTAATATTTATTTCAGGGCACGTCATGTTCCGGGTGTGGATAACAGGATCGCTGATGCTCTTTCTCGATTCCATTGGCAGGTTTTTCGGGACCTTCTTCCGGAGGCGGACATGGATGGACGAGCGTTCCCGGATTTCCTATGGCATCTAGTGCTCAACAATTGATGCCGTTGGTTAGCTCTTCGGTGACTCCGGCTACCTGGCAGGCGCATGGTAAGGCCTGGGCTGAGTGGGTGACAGTTAAAGGTAATAGGGAGGTGTCGGCAGGGGATGGAGTGTGTTTGGAGGTTACGATGGAGTGGTTGTTACGGTTGCGGGGTCAAGGGGTTTCTGCTCCAGTGGCGCGGCGTAAATTGGCCGGGGTGGGTTTTTATTTTAAGCTGCAAGGATGGCAGGATGTAACAAAGAATTTTTTGATCAGGCAAGCGTTGAAAGGGTGGCAGAAGGAATATGTAGTGCGGGAGAGTAGGCGGCCAATTTCGTTTAGCTTGCTGGGAAGATTGGTAGAGGTGTGTCGAGTCGTGTGTTCTTCAGGGTTTGAGAGGGCGTTAGTGGCGGCGTGTTTTAGTGTTGCCTTTTTTGCGGCTTTACGGGTTGGGGAATTGGTGGCGCCTTCCAGCTCTAGGCAAGGAGGTTTGTTATTGTCGGACGTGATTATGAATAATAATGCGCTGCGGATCCGGGTTCGTCGTTCTAAAACTGATCAGTTCGGGAAAGGGGTATGGTTACCTATCCATTCAGTGGCTAGCAGTGCGTGCCCTATTAGATTGATCTCTGAGTACATGGCGGTAAGGGTGAGTGGGAGAAATTTTTTCGTTCATGCAGACGGGTTACCCTTGACGAAATTTCAGTTCGCTTCGGTTTTGCGTAGGTGCTTGGAGCAGTTGGGGTTGGATCCGGGGGAGTTCGGTACTCACTCCTTTAGAATAGGTGCAGCGACGGAAGCGGCCAGGGCTGGGTTGCCAGAATCGGAGGTTATGCGGATTGGGCGATGGAGGTCAGCCTGCTTTGCGAGATATGTAAGGCCAGATTTGTTGGTGAGTTAATATAAAAAAAAAAAAAAAAAAAAAAAGATATATATATATATATATATATATATATATATATATATTTATATAAGGAGTGTGTTGGAGTTACAAGTGTTAACGTATTGGTGTTTTACTAATTCTTTTTCTCCGCAGGAGTCGGTCGTCCAGTGATTTGGTTGGTTGGGCATTCCTACATATTCTGGGCAGCGCAGAGGGCGGAATGCAGGACTGGAGGTCGCAGCCTGGGATTCAGGGAAGTAGATGTGCAATGGAGAGGTCTTCGGGGGCTGAGATGGGCGCAAGTATTACCAGAAGTAGTTGAAATTGGGCGTAGATCGGTGGGGCCGGTTATACTGGTCCTACATGCGGGTGGAAATGACCTGTGTTCTCAGAGGATGTTGGAGCTAATGGCGTTGATGAGGTCTGATTTGGAGCGCTTCCCGGCGTTCTTCCCGGAGTTAGTCATTGTATGGTCAGAAGTGGTGCCAAGAATAGTTTGGCACGGCGCCAGGGACGGGGAGGCTATGGAGAAATGCAGGAGAACGTTGAATGCTCGAATGTCCCGATTTGTGCGTTCAAAGGGGGGGATAGTGGTTCGGCACTGGCAGTTAGAGGGCGATAATAGACCTCTGATGAGGCCAGAATGAGTACATCTCACAGATATAGGTCTGGATATCTTTTTGTCGGGTTTACAGGATGGCATCGAACAAGCTTTTAGTTTGCTGGGTGGTGGTTGGAATCCCGTGTGAGACACGGTCCTCCTCCGTGGCGGAAGTTGGAAATGAAAGATCCTGGTAAACAGTTATTGGCGAACGTACGCCCTGGGGACCCAGGGTGGTATACCGCATCGGAGAGATGGTTCGTGGAGGAGGTGGGGTTTTGATACCTTTTTGTAATAAGGAAACAATTTGCTGTGGCCGATCATCACCCAGTAAAAGATTGGTTTATAAAACTAAGTTGACTGAGTTTTATTTGGTCAAAGTTAAAAGGGGCCGGTGGCTTCCTTTTCCCAGTTTCCCTTGCCCCGTCCTCATGTTAGTACCAGCAGTCTGGAGAGCACCCGACAGGGTATGGAGGGTGATGAGGGACTGTTGGTCCCCCCTCTCCCCTCCCTTAGTTTCCCTGGGTAGGGGTGATGGAATAGGCCCCGGGTTATGGTAGTGAAAGGAAGGTAGGGGGTTAAAAGAATGTAGGTGGGGAGGGTATGGAGGAGGAGACGATGGTAGGAGGAGTAAGGAAAGATTATATAGAGGAGGACAGTGGTTCCCACTTCCTCTTGTCAGGGTGAGCCGAGTTTCCCTCCCTCCCGCCCTTAGGTTTCAGATCTCAGTTTATATGATGTATAAAAAAAAAAAAAAAAAAAATAGAGGGAAATGGTAATGAGTGTTGATGGTGGTTTATGGTCGAAAGACCAGTTTGGTTCATTATGTCTCTCTTTGAGTTTTGTTGAAGGAGGAAGAGAAGTCACAGCTGGCGGAAGTTGGAAATGAAAGATCCTGGTAAACAGTTATTGGCGAACGTACGCCCTGGGGACCCAGGGTGGTATACCGCATCGGAGAGATGGTTCGTGGAGGAGGTGGGGTTTTGATACCTTTTTGTAATAAGGAAACAATTTGCTGTGGCCGATCATCACCCAGTAAAAGATTGGTTTATAAAACTAAGTTGTCTGAGTTTTATTTGGTCAAAGTTAAAAGGGGCCGGTGGCTTCCTTTTCCCAGTTTCCCTTGCCCCGTCCTCATGTTAGTACCAGCAGTCTTACTTTACACAGTTTAGTGTCATCTGCAAAAAAAATATTTTACTGTGAAAGATTATTAATAAATATATTGAAGAGAATAGGGCCTAATACTGACCCCTGAGGTACTCCACTAGTGACAGTGACCCAATCTAAATGTGTACCATAAATAACCACCCTCTGTTTTCTAGCACTGAGCCAGTTACTTACCCACATACAGACATTTTCTCCCAGTCCGAGCATTCTCATTTTATATACTAACCTTTTATGTGGTACAGTGTCAAATGCTTTGGAGAAGTCCAGATATACGACATCCATTGATTCACCACAGTCAAGTGTAGAACTTACCTCCTCATAGAAACTGATTATATTAGTTTGACATGACCGATCCCTCATAAAGCCATGCTGATATAGCGTTATTTGCTTATTTTCATTGAGATCCTCCAAGATAGCATCTCTTAGAAAACCTTCAAACAGTTTACCCACAACAGATTTGAAACTTACCGGCCTTCAGTTTCCAGGCCCTCTTTATGGACCCTTTTTGAATATTGGCACCATATTTGCTATGAGCCAATCCTGTGGAACCCTCCCTGTCCATAAATATCAGAAATAAGGGTCTGGCTATGACATTACTTAATTCTCTTAGGATACGGGGGTGTATGCCATCTGGTCCTGGCGATTTGTCTATTTTAATCTTTTTAAGTCGCTGTTGTACTTCTTCCTGGGTCAGACAGGGCACTTTTAATGGGAAATTTACTTTTACATTCTGCATTTCATCTGACAGTTTATTTTCCTCAGTGAATACAGTGGAGAAAAAAATATTTAATAGCTTTGCCTTCTCCTCGTCCCTCTCTGCAACTCCTCCCATATTGTTCTGTAGAGGGCCGACACCTTCAGATTTATACTTTTTTAATTGAAGAACATTTTAGAGTTAGTTTTGCTCTCTTTGGCAATTAATCTCTCGGTCTCTAGTTTGGCGGCTTTTATTCGTTTTTTACATATTCAATTTTTTTCCTTATAGTTTTTCAATGCTTCCTGGCTCCCATCCTGTTTTAGTGATTTAAATGCTTTCTTTTTGTAATTTATTGCTTTCTTTACAGTTCTATGTATCCACATTGGTTTCTTCTTGTTCCTTAACCCTTTATTCCTATAAGGTATGTACAGTACCTCTCACAATTAGATTTTAGGATGCTTTTAAAAATCTCTTTGTCCCAGTTAGTTACGCCTATGGCCTCTCTTAGTTGGCTAAATTTAGCTTTTTTGAAGTTTGGTATTTTTGTTCCTCCCTGTTGAAACGCTCATTTGAAGGATAATTATAAGGTTATTACTTTATGGTCACTATTTCCCAGGTGTGCCCCAACCTGCACATCTGTTGTTCTGTCAGGTCTATTGGTTAATACTAAGTCCAGTATGGCCGTCCCTCTAGTCGGGTCCTGAACCAGACCCCTCCCCCTCTCCAGTTTTGACGATCCTTTCTAAACAGACTGTGACCTTGTACATTAACTGCCCAGTCATAGCTATCATCCAGCCATGTCTCAGTTATTCCCACTATGTCATAGTCCTCCTCACACATCACTAATTCCAGTTCCCCAGTTTTATTAGTCAGGCTTCTGGCATTAGTATACATACAATTAAGAGGTTTATGTATATTTTTTACCCTACACCTTTCCTTCTGAACTGTTCTAGTCCCTCCTTCCATTCCTCCCCCAGTCCCACTACCTTGCCCCCGGTCTCTATCTCCACTATTTTCCCATCCTATAACGTAATTATCCTCCCCCCAGTCCCTAGTTTAAACACTCTTCCAACCTTCTATCCATCTTTCCCCCCAACACAGCTGCTCCTTCCCCATTGAGGTGCAGCTTATCCCTTCGATAGAGCATGTAGCTGACAGAGAAGTCGGGCCAGTTCTCCAGGAACCCAAACCCCTCCTTCCTACACCAGTTATTGAGCCACTTGTTAACCTCCCTAATCTCCCGCTGCCTTTCTTGTGTGGCTCATGGTACAGGCAGTATTTTGGAAAACACTACTTTTGAGGTCCTTGCCCTAAGCTTTTGACCTAAATCCCTAAAATCATTTTTAAGGACGCTCCACCAATCTCTAACTTTGTCATTGGTTCCGATATGGACCATGACCGCTGGATCTTCTCCAGCCCCTCCGAATAATCTGTCAACCCGATCTGCGATGTGTCGAACTCTAGCGCCAGGAAGACAACACACTGTTTGGCGATCACAGTCTTTGTGACAGATTGCCCTTTCTGTACCCCTAAGAACTGTCAAATGGCATGATATGGTTGAATGGTGACATTTTTCTCAAACATTTTTATACCCAAGATGACACTGGCATATTATTAACATAGCTTAAAATGCCACAGTGTACTGCAGTACATTCACTTTAATAATTCACACATGTGACATCATCAATACGTCAATACGTCATTATTCATGTGCATGACAACATAAAAACATTATTCTTCATTTACATGATGACATTAAAACATTAATATGCATAAGGGAAGCTACTTGGTATACCTTATAATTCTTGATTCGATAAATGTTTTCTATCATGTTAAAGGGGTTCTTCGGGGTTTTAATATTGATGACTTATCCTCAGGATAGGTCATCAATATCAGATCGGTAGGGGTCCAACACCCGGCCAGCTCTATGAAGGGAACACATTGCACGCATGCCGTCTCCCTTCTCTCTTTCTGCTCGCTGCTGCTATGTCTATGGCGAGCAGGAAGAGAGACAGGAGACCGCATGCAACTGTATTTATAACCGGGGGAGCAAAACCTTCACATGTGATCCGCTGCAAACGGCAATCCCCAGCAAACAATGCATACAATAAAGGATGATGGCAGCGGACCACATGTGCCACAAAAAAATACTACACAATATGGAGCAATGTGTGGATTAGACTATGAGAATAAATAAATTACTGCAATATATGCAAATGAAAATACAAGGCTAAACCCTCACGCTAGATGTTAAAATGAGACTTTAGCCAATATATTCCATTCAAGAACATATCGAAGCCTGCGCACCCTGTCAAGGTATCTCAGTTGGTGCGGGACCTACCGCTAAACCTATGCAGTGTCCCACTCAAGTAACGGTGGGCCCCGCAAACGTGCTTTTATCATGTATTAATGTCATGTGATATGCCTGTATTTTGTATTTTATCTCCTGTCATATTCTCCATGTCACAATGTGATTTTACATGCAAATATCCTTTACACAGGCCTAGTCAGGGTGCACTACACTTGTTTCTCCACAAGATGGAGCAGTGTCAGTGTGTATATATAGCTTAGCTCAGACCTAAGTTAGGCTGTGCAGTCATGTGCTGTGTGTGCAGTCCTGTACAGTTCTGTGCAGTTCAGTTCAGTTCCTGGTTGAGGTAAATCCAAACCAGTGCAGATGAGCTCAGGTAAATCCAAGTGAGCTAATGAACACCAGGCTCACTCCCAAAACGTACTTTTATGGGGTCGTACAATAACCCTTCAAGCTAAACCTGCAATCAACTGTTACCGAAATCCACCGCTTGATAGTGTGAGTAATTATACAAATGCTGCGCCGCTTGCTTACTTCTATGGCACCGCCTCCTAGCTAATTTATTCACTTCACTTGCCTCTGTGTAATCTCGCACAGGCACACTGGCAGAGGCATCGTCGAGCGAAGTGTGCATGCGCCGTCTTCCAGCGCACCTCGTTCGACGATGCCTCTGCCAGTGCGAGATTATACAGAGGCAAGTAAAGTGAATAAATTAGCTAGAAGGCGGGGCTAGGCTGGGAGGGGATCTGTGGTGGATGACACTTATGGGGGATCTGTGGAGGATGACACTTATGGGGGATCTGTGGTGGATGACACTTATGGGGGATCTGTGGTGGATGACACTTATGGGGGATCTGTGGATGGCACTGTTATGGATGATCTGTGGGGTTGCCCAGATGGCTAGGCCCTTCACTGTAGTTATTAACCCCATTAAGCAGTCCCCCATTCACTGAAGGGGGGACTGCTGAAAGGGGTTAATAACTACTGTGAAGGCCCCCCCCCCCCCGGTGGTGATGAGGGCGTGGCTTCATGGGGTGGGAGCGTGGCTTCACGTGGGCTCGTGCCTCGGATCTCTCCAGACTCTAGCAACGCCCCTGCCTGCAAGCATTCTTCCTAGAGGTGAGCAATAAACTACTATAGATCGCTCTTCCAGGGTGACCAATGTCTAAATTGTATGCAGCCGAGTATTTAAGGAATTATCACGTTTATGCAAGACAAAGGATTAGCAAGATAGTCATTACCTGAGGACTTATTAGGCACTTTTGTAGAAGGTGTAGGAGATAGCTTGAAGCATCTACATCTCCAGTTAAAATCCAGAGGACAGTCAGGCAGTGGCGTAGCGTGGGTTGCCAGCACCCGGGGCAAGCCAAAAATTGCGCCCCTACCCCGGGCACGCCCCTTTTAACAGATACTGTAGTAGATCACTAGCAGTCCTATGTAACACCACAGATAACACAGTGATAACTCTGAGTACAGATAATGTAATAGATGGGTGTGAGCCCCAAGAATTCAGAACACACACAGTGTGACCTGAAGTCTGGTACCGGATGCGGCAGGGTAGGCCATATTCTCAATCCACCCCCCAACCCTACCGTGAAACAGATATGTGCATGGACATTATTATTACAGTAGAATACCGCACCATACCTGTTACATCCAGTGACGTCTCCTGTGATGTAGACTTTCCTCAACGTCTTCATTCAGAGATAAGACCTCCATGATACCTTCTTTCAGCCGCTTCTCGTCTCTGCAGAGTTTCACAGAAAAAAATTTTGGTTCCTCACTTTACTATCATCCTCTCCTTCCTGGTGTCTCAACAACTCCTCCTGCTGCCCCCCAATACTGGGCTAGAGCCAGACACATAGTCCCCCATTCCCCATAATATTATTTCCCCCTGTATATTATAATGGCCCCCTCTTTATTATTAATATAATGTCCCCCTCTTTGTTAATAATATAATAGCCCCCTCTTTATTATTAATATAATGGCCCCCTCTTTGTTATTAATATAATAGCCCCCTCTTTATTATTAATATAATAGCCCCCTCTTTATTATTAATATAATGGCCCCCTCTTTGTTAATATAATGGCCCCCTCTTTGTTATTAAAGAGGGGCCATCATATTAATAATAAAGAGAGGGCCATTATATTAATAACAAAGAGGGGACATTATATTAATAACAAAGAGGGGCCATTATATTAATAACAAAGAGGGGGACATTATATTAATAACAAAGAGGGGGACATTATATTAATACTAATGTATTGGCCCCCTCTTTGTTATTAATATAATGTTCCCCTCTTTGTTATTAATATAATGGCCGCCTCTCCACTCTTATTACTATGTCACCTAATTACACAGGGTGGGACTCTGCACTCTGGGACAGTCACTGATTTAGACTGTCACTCACTCTGGGTCGCTTGAATCACTGTCTCTCTGCCTGTTCTGGAGTCTGGACTGTCTACAGTGAGTCTGTCTACTAGTACTGATTCAGCGGATCAGCGATAGTGCGGCAGCCATCTTCTGCATCTTCATGCTCTGGCTACTGGCTCCGCACTGCCTTTCCCGCCTGGAAGGTGGGCGGAGCCTATCAGGAACTAACTGCCGTGCGCGCCCCACCTCCCCTCCTCACTCTGCTCTGCGGCCGGGCGCTGTGTGAAAAAAAAAAAAAAAACACAGCGTCAGGCTCGATTTAACTTGTGCCAGCCCAGCGGACAGCTGCGCCCCCCCCCCCCCCCCCCCCACTCTACGCCCCTGCAGTCAGGCCAACTGTCAGAACAGCATTGGAATAGAAGTTTCAGGGTTCAGAAAAGCACCTTTATTCAAGGATTAGGATCAGGCCGGAGTTGTGACCAGTGTAAGACTTTCATTATTACCAGCCTAGTCTGAGCAGTAGCTTTCTTATGTATTACAAGAGCCTGTACTTCATTGAGGATTTGCATTTCCCTATCCCCATATGTATGGGAGATTGTGCTTAATGCCGGATTGTATCAAGAGACTGTTAAATGCCAATGGATGTATTGTAATCAAGGGTCATCATCAGTAAAGTGCCATTTTGAGTTTCATCCTGCTTGCCTCAGACTTAAGTTCCTCTATTAACACTATAGTAAATAGTTGTACCTCCATATAGTCACGACTACAAGGGACCTTGTCACTGGCACATTAATACAGACCACCAAGGGCACCTCAAACCACCATCTGGCCAGTGTCCCTTACACCAGAGTGTGCCCCAGAGAATCCTGTGCCATTCTCCTGCCCAGGGACGACAAACCGTGAGTAACCAGAACTATTTACCTCGACCCACCTATTGCTCACACCGTGATCTCACACATAACACCCCTGCAAGGTCTGGCATACCGCATCTACCTATAGTGTGTGAACACTGTCTGATAGGTGCTAAGGTCCAACTCACAGCCAAACTTCCACAAACCTCCAAAGTGAGATCACAAATACAATGGGAGGAGGGAGGAGGCTGCGAGCCCCACCTATAACAGGCTGGTATGACCCAGGCTACCAGGTGCACCAGAATGTTACCAAAGATTTAAAAAAATGCCACATTCTATACATATAGAGACAAATCAATAAATAAAGTGGCCTAAATGGGAGGAAATGGTCAGAACCCCAAATACTGTAGCGTATTTATAACCGGGGGAGCAAAACCTCCCCTTGTGATCTGTTGCAAAAGGCAATCCCCAGCAAATAATGCATACAATGGAGGATACCGGCAGCGGACCACATGTGCCACAAAAAAATCCTACACAAAAGAATGTAAAGCATGCCTGCGGCCCTCCAGCTGTTGCAAAACTACAACTCCCAGCATGCCCGAACAGCCTACAGCTATCAGCCTTCAGCAGGGCATGGTGGGAGTTGTAGTTGAGCATCCCTGATGTAAAGCAAATTGATAAAAATGCTATATATTCAGAAAACAAGACCAATACCCTGTGGCATATGCTTCCACTAGGTGGTGCAGGCGCCTCATATTATGTGAGCTGAAGAGTCATCTATGCTCAAGACAAGAACAATCCATCTATATGTCTATGCACAAATGCAAATGATGATTGGCAGGGGTGATCTTTTGTAAAAAAATATTAATCCTCAAGATTATAAGCATCATTTTATTTTATTTTTTAAAACTGTTTTTCATCATTATGCAGTTGATATTTGGATACATAGATCTTTGTTGCGGACATTTCAGCAACTGAAATTTGTTCCATAAATTTTAAAAGTGTCATTTCTAGGCCACAGGCATGAATTTGTCCACACGAAAAAAAAAAGGCACTAGGAACAAAAAAAGGCGGCAGGCTCTCGGCAGGTATTTGTGTTTTGCATACCGCAAAAACGGATACTGTGGGGTACCCTGCAACACTGGACATGAGCATTTACACTGCTAATTTCCAACAGTAACAGTTCATTTCATGGGCTGCCAGCTGCAGAACCATCCTCAATCAGCCAGTGTGTGGGCACGCGGAATAATGCACAAATTGCACAATTATACGGTAGTGAGCTAATAGAAAGAAATCCAGTCTTTAGCCCAAATAAGACAGTGTCTATTTTGTTGCCAAAGGGAAGGCAGGGGTCCAGAAGAATAAATACATATGATGATAAATCATATCTTCCAGTGGAAGAAGCACAGCAAAAACTGTCAGACCAGCCCACCAGAGCACCTGAAGAGCAGCCGGTGGCCGCAGGCTCTAATACCATAGTGGGTCCCAAAGGTCCAGGAGATTTATTTTATTTAAAACCATTAGACTTTATTGATGATATAGGGGTCAGACCATGAGAATAATTTCCCCTGGTGGGCTAAGGAACCCCAGTCCAACACTGACAGTTATAAAAGGGTTATCCAAGACTATAAAATGTTCCCCCATACACCAGGCCCCTCACATTGAATATAGTTACCTGGCTCCCCGCGTCGTTCCTGGTCCCCGCATCGCGACGCTGCTGCTTCTCCCCGTGCATGGATGAAAACATCCGGTGTCAGGGGGAGCAGCCAATGGCAGGCGGGGTGATGCTAGGGCTAGGTCCTTGCCTGCCATTGGCTGCTTCCCCGACACCGGATGTTTTCATCCACGCATGGGAAGAAGCAGCAGTGGCGGTGCGGGGAGCCAGGTACGTATAATCATTGTGAGGGGCCCGACATATGGGGGAACTTTTTATAGTATTAGATAACCCCTTTAAGCCGCCAAGCTGTTTTAACACTCAGGGGGAGTTTTAGTAGCTGGATGTACTTGTACTTATACTGGGGGATTCTTATACCTACTGTGGAGTAGATGCACAATTAGTACCCCGCCTATACCACCTATCTATGCCCATGTGAAACTCTGTCATGTCATAATGATGTCACTGGCTCTGTGTTATCTAATTATTTCATGCATCGATCATACTAATGCATGACATGTTTCAGTCTCCGCTAGTATTTTATGCGTACTGCATATTCCCTTGTATTTATTAACTAAGTAATCATCCTTAACACCTCCTACTTATGACTCCTATAATTTAACTGCCGTGACTGATTGTTCCCTGTTACCCTGACGGCGCAGTAAGCACTCCCCTCCGTGGCGCTTTACCAGCTGATCCTATAGCCGGTCGATGGGTTGGCTATGTTTCCTGGAGGGTGGGGTATCGGCTATTTAACATCGGCGTTCATGTGGCCGCGTCGGGCCATCATATCGCTGATACCATGCTGTTGTCTTTGGAGCTCCTTATGGGCAGTTAATTGGCTACTAACTGGCTTGTGATGCAATTAGTAGACTCTTCATGCTCCTGATGAATTGCGGTATTCCTTCCGCAAAATAAGGCGTTGAGCAGACTTATTGACATGAGACAACTGGGTGTCTCAGTAGCAAACGGCACCCTGTTTGCTGTTCAGTGATTAAAGTGTCTTATCACCAAAAGGCAATGTAGTAGTGCTGCCACTCAGTACATGTGAAGTGCTCTTGGACTATTGTATTATCCCCGAGTGGGTAATCGGGGCACCTGAGCCACCATTCACTGGTCTATATGTATACTACGGGGTCAGGGATGATAGTGGTTTTTATGCCTGCAGTGCATCACCCACACAACACATGCATGCAGGGGTAGCCATATTTTTAGTGGGTGCAGTTATGCATGAGGAGAACAATTGATCGTTCTAATTATCCTCATTCTATTACACATAGTGTTGTAGGTGAATATCTACGGTATACACAGCACACTTGTTCATATGCACTAGTGATGAGCGAGCATGCTCAGCCGAACTGCTGTTCGGCTCGAGCATTGCTATGCTCGGCAGATCCGAGTGCTCGGCCGACTAATTCGGGTGCTGGAATACAATTTAATACAATGAAAGTCAAGGGGAGAACCCCAGGCACCCCCTGCTAGGAAGAGAAGAGGGTGTCTGGCTCATAAAAAAAAGTTTAGAAATTGATGGAAACCCAATCAAAATGGTTTGGAAACAGCATTAAGAGAATAGCTGGATGCGTCTTAGACTCCTATTATGTACAGTCAGGTCCATAAATATTGGGACATCAACACAATTCTAACATTTTTGGCTCTATACACCACCACAATGGATTTGAAATGAAACAAACAGGATGTGCTTTAACTGCAGACTGTCAGCTTTAATTTGAGGGTATTTACATCAAAATCAGGTGAACGGTGTAGGAATTACAACAGTTTGCATATGTGCCTCCCACGTGTTAAGGGACCAAAAGTAATGGGACAGAATGATAATCATAAATCAAACTTTCACTTTTTAATATTTGGTTGCAAATCCTTTGCAGTCAATTACAGCCTGAAGTCTGGAACGCATAGACATCACCAGACGCTGGGTTTCATCCCTGGCGATGCTCTGCCAGGCCTCTACTGCAACTATCTTCAGTTCCTGCTTGTTCTTGGGGCATTCATCCTGCTTCTTTTGTCAGCAGTCACATCATCAATAAATACAAGAGAACCAGTTCCATTGGCAGCTATACATGCCCACATCACTGATGAGGTGGTATGCTTAGGATCATGAGCAGTTCCTTTCCTTCTCCATACTCTTCTCTTCGCATAACTCTGGTTCAAGTTGATCTTGGTCTCATCTGTCCATAGGATGTTGTTCCAGAACTGTAAAGGCTTTTTTAGATGTTGTTTGGCAAACTCTAATCTGGCCTTCCTGTTTTTGAGGCTCACCAATGGTTTACATCTTGTGGTGAACCCTCTGTATTCACTCTGGTGAGGTCTTCTCTTGATTGTTGAGTTTGACACACATACACCTACCTCCTAGAGAGTGTTCTTGATCTGGCCAACTGTTGTGAAGGGTGTTTTCTTCACCAGGGAAATAATTCTTCGGTCATCCACCACAGTTGTTTTCCGTGGTCTTCCGGGTCTTTTGGTGTTGCTGGGGTCACTGGTGCATTCCTTCTTTTTAAGAATGTTCCAAACAGTTGTTTTGGCCACACCTAATATTTTTGCTATCTCTCTGATGGGTTTGTTTTGTTTTTTCAACCTAATGATGGCTTGCTTCATTGATAGTGGCATCTCTTTGGATCTCATCTTGAGAATTGACAGCAACAGATTTCAAATGCAAATAGCAGACTTGAAATGAACTCTGGACCTTTTATATGCTCATTGTAATTGGATTAATGAGGGAATAACACACACCTGGCCATGTAACATCTGAGAAGCCAATTGTCCCATTACTTTTGGTCCCTTAACAAGTGGGAGGCACATATGCAAACTGTTGTAATTCCTACACCGTTCACCTGATTTGGATGTAAATACCCTCAAATTAAAGCTGACAGTCTGCAGGTAAAGCACATCTTGTTTGTTTCATTTCAAATCCATTGTGGTGGTATATAGAGCCAAAAATTTTAGAATTGTGTCAATGTCCCAATATTTATGGACCTGACTGTACGAAATACAATCACACAAAGGCTATATGCCAAAAGCCAGGTATGTACAAGCCATCCATCTATCCATGAGACAGATAACAGCCAGCATACCTTACAATGGCAGCCTTATGCACTATGAGATATTCCAAACCAGCTCTAATCTGACTGAGAACCAGTAAACCTCAAAGTTATTTTGCATCTGTTGGATGGCTTGGGTGGACCTGCACACCTAGATCAATATCATTAGGGCGACAAAACATTTTCCGATTGTCCTAACATAATATTCAATAACCTTTATATACAGTTTTGTCATGTAAAAACTCATTTGCATAAACATGGGCATATGGGAAAGACATGCAAATGAGCAGAATCTGCTTGTTTTTCAGCTGTTATAAGACTATGAAAACCAATAGAGGGCGCTATTGAGTTATGAACAGCGCCCTCTATTGGTTTCATAGTCTTATGACAAGACAAATATTCTTGTCAGAAAACTATGAAACCAATAGAGGGCGCTGTTAATAACTCAATACCTCCCTCTATTGGTTCCATAGTCTTCTGACAAGAATATTAGACTGAGTCTTATGACAAGCTTATTAGTGTAGCCTTTTGCATGGAAAATTTGCACAAGGCTGCCATTGTAAGGTATGCTGACTAAGCCTGTAATCTGTCTCAAGGATAGATTGATGGCTTGCACATGCCTGGCTTTTGGCATACAGCCTTTGTGTGGTTGTCTATTGTATGTCGTACATAATAGGAGTCTAAGACGCATCCAGTTATCCTCTTAATGCTGTTTCCAAACCATTTTGATGGGGTTTCCATCAATTTCTAACCTTTTTTTATGAACCAGACACCCTCTTCTCTTCCGAGCAGGGGGTGCCTGGCTGTCTCTCATTGACTTCCAATATACTCGGGTGCTCGGCCGAGCACACGAGTATAGCAATGTGTTCGGGCTGAGCACCCGAATACTTTGGTGCTCGCTCATCACTAATATGCACCCTTTAGCCTGATCTTTGGATATTACTTTGGGCCCTGTACCCCACTTTTATTTATTTTCATTATTAAAATATTTTTTGTTTTCATTTTGACATTCCTTTCAGGCGTTGGTCAATCCTTAGTATCATTGACAGATGTGAGAACAAGGTATTAGGTATTGTTTCAAGATACACAGTGCTCAGCTATTTGGACTGCAAAGCTGCAGCAGCAATGTGGTAATCTATGTAGTCTTGTCTTTAAATATTATGACAGGCCCCACAAGGGTTTTTCCATTCCGACACCCACCATCTATATGCCCTGTAAGAGGAAAGTGAAGTCACAGATGGTATAGGATAAGTGGAGACAGTGGAGGGCATTTATTAAGCTGTGCACCAGTGACTCACAACTGATGTCTCTGACTGCAATAATTTACACTTTCCATGTTTTTTCCACCGGGCCCAGACCACCATGACAACTTTCTCCAGTCACGACTTGTGTCTGCAGAGTTTGCAACATAGACATCATTAGGTCCTGACGTTCTCATCATTCTTCCTGCATTTTCCCAACCAACACAAACTCCTCATGATGCTGTTATCTCAAATGCTATACCTGTTGTTGCCTCCTCTGTCCCTATTTCCTTCTTTAATAAGTAATAATGCTCCTGATCCCTTAAATACATAATAATGCCCATTGTGCCCATGGGATGTATAACAATGCCTATTGTACCCCCTGAAAAAAAAATGCCACTTGTGCTCCCTGAAGAAATAATAATGCCTCCTGAAGAAATAATAATGTCCACTCATGCCCTTTCAACAATTGCTACCAGAGAGGACAAAAATAAGCTTTGCACTCACCTTACCTCAATCCCCAATGAGCATGGTGAGTCATCTTTGAACAGCTAGTGTCTTAGCATAGGTGACACAATGCAGTAACATCACTGCACTACCTTCACTGGGACACTGACATCTGTTCTAGTATCTTGTAGTCAGTAGGCCTAAAGTGGCTGCGGTTTCAACACAGAGAATGGTAGGGAAGGGAGTCTATGGCTCCCTGCTTTATCAGAGGTTTTAACTGTATAGGCATTCTGAGAGTGGTGGTCCCTACCATGCCATGAGGCCTGCAGCAGCCTTATCCCCTGCACCCCCGCTTGCTATACCTACGGTGTGACCCCTTTACTTATGATATAATCAGTGGCATGACTCCTTTACTTGCAATGTCATAATGGGGGGGGGGGGGGGGGTCATGACTTATTTACTTGTGACTTAATATCAAGAGTGCAGAGCATTAATTGGGGTCACACCTGGATACCAGTGTCATTTTCTCTAGATGAATTTCACCATGGGGGTGTCTTGGAAGAGGAGATGGGTAATGCCGAAGACAGTTCCTGTGGTGATGACTTTAGAGAGAATGGATGTCAGTATTCAGACGATGTGGAGATGGCTTCTGTTCACAGTGACAGTAATAACAAAATTGATATTGGCCCATTCTAGTATGTAGATGACGTTGGGATGGTAGCTTTTGACAGCGGTTATGGTGGCGAAAAGACCACTTCAATACCGAGAAATGGGGGACCTTCAAGGGGCCACCAACAACTTGGGGACAATCCGGGAAGGAAGGGGGGGGGCAAATGTGGGGGACATTACTATTGGAGGTGGCACTGGGGAGGACATTGCCACTGGGGGCAGAGCACTGTGGGGACATTACAACTGGAGGTGGCACTGCAGGGGGCATTGTTACTGGCAGGGCATTAAGGGAATTACAACTGGAGGTGGCACCGTGGGGGAAATTGCTATGGGGGGGGGCGCACTAGGAGAACATTACTACTGGAGGTGGCACTGTGGGGGGGCATTACTACTGGGGTGGCACCGTGGGGGAAATTGCTACAGGGGGGGGGCGCACTAGGAGAACATTACTACTGGAGGTGGCACTGTGGGGGACATTACTACTGTAGGTGACATTAGTATTGGGGGTGGCACAGTGGTTGGGGGGGCATTACTACTGGGGTGGCACTGTGGGGGACATTACTACTGTAGGTTACATTAGTATTGGGGGTGGCACAGTGGTTGTGCTGCACTACAGTATTTGGTTCTGCTGGGGCAGTATATTGAGCTGTGCTTTGGTATTTGGTTTGGCTGCAAAACCAAATACCAAAGTGTAGCATAATATACTGCTCCTCTATGGTATTGTTGGCACTATCTACGTGTGTTAGCTCCACATACTTGAGTTGACACCATCTACTCGTGTTGGCCCCACCTTCTGTCAATTTGGGCCCACCTACAACATGAGGTCATTTTAAATTCCCAGTCTGCCAGTCAGTGCCCACCCCAGACAGCCGCTACTCTGTCTACCACTCCCCTCATCCTGCCTCTAATAGGGAGTATCCAGACTTGGTTGCTAGGGCTGCACCAGCTATAATTACAGCACTACTCCTTTTTGTTTTTTTGTAGATTCTTTTGCTTATTTGGATTTTCTTTTCTTTTAGGATCTGACTACAAAACAAAGGGAGGAACTTCTCGTAACCCTCTTCTGCTTCTGACAATCTGCCGGAGGTGCAACTCCTGACCTCCTCTCACCAAGTTAGCAGACCTGAATCCAGCTAATCCAATTTGAGAATCCCAGGAAACTATAATCAGTGTGTTTGTGTGAAAAAAACAACTTATAAAAATGTACCTGACATCATGAATATTGTCTATGAGGAGTCACTGGGGCGTGTCCATCGCTGAGCTGAATCACTAAATGCTGCCAGCAATCCTGCCTGCCATGCTGCTGTAGCCCACCCTTTCTATCTTGCATGTCAGAGCCTGGCCATAAACATTCCATCAGTGGCCAGGATCCAAACATGTGCAGTAAGCGCTTGAGGCCGAGGTGTATAGTTGTGGCTAGAGAAAGTCTTCATGGTGGTCTGGGATGGATGAAAAGGGAAAGTGAACAACATCACTTGTAAATCACTGGATATAACTGTACTGTAATCACTTAAACAGCCTACAGAACACCTATGTAGAAGTAGTATTTACCAATGTATGGCCACTCTATGGCGGTAATTTTTGTTTAAGTACAATGGTTTCTATTTAGTATCAGTATGGCGGTAAAGTTCTGTCACTATGTGGTGGGAGGGATGACATATGTCTATAGACCCTAGGAATGCCACTGGGTCTCACACATCTGAGCAATTTGTGCGCGGGAGCCTAGATCCAAGTTCCTAGATCTTAGTTATGCCCCTGATTTAAAGAATATTGCTATGTGTTGGCATTATGCCAACATGCATCTTTCAAAATAATTATTTTATGCACTTATACCCCATTAATTGAATCCCCTTTAAAAAGAAATAGTTTCACACCTATGATATGCTCATGCCTGCTAGTTAAGTTAGTCTGAATGTCGTGGCTAAACAATAGAACAAACTGTCCTAAAAAAATTGCTTTTCTTCAAGGCTGGAATCTTACAGTGACTTCTTGTGAATGCGAAGAATAACACTGTATACTTCTGACTCAATGTCTTAATCATAGCTTAGCAATGAGGATTGTTTATACAAGATTATATCTCCAGGGTCTCTGTCTTTTATATGAATTAATATGATGTGAGACTGATTCAAATTATAAGAACAAGAATTTCCTGAAAGAGAATCTTTACCAACTCTGCTTAGGGAAATGGTTTCAATGGTCTAAGGTTTTTATTAGATCCAGCCGTGAAGTTGTTTGAAAATACTTTAATTAGACCCTAAAGTTCTTTACTTTTAGTTACAAAGTCAACTCTATTATACTGTATATTTTATAAGAAAGGAGGTCAGTCTGTTTTATGTTAGTGCCTCTGGTTTTACAGCCCTTTTCAGCATGTTTATATTGGAATCAGGCAATGGACCATTGGATCAGTATCACTATTGCAGAGTTGTTATGGTTCTAGCCCTCCTAACAACATACACTGAATCTACTGAATGACATGTGTTTTATGCATGGTGGAATCTGATCCCTGATCCTGAGGATAGTTCATCAATAAATATAACTTGGACAACCCCTTTAAAATCACCATTTACACTGTACTGAAGTGGTAAACTGGACAGTACTAGTACTAGTAATGGAAGCATCTGAGGGATCCTTTATATGGCATTGTGAAAGATTTACATCCTCATAGGAATGGAACAGCAGGAACATTATATTTGGTTTTTTTTTAGATCCCAACACAGGAACCATTTATGATCATGGAGAACATCTGAAGGAATTGGATAATATGGAAACGAAAATCAAGTGGAATAATCTTACTATGGGAGAAAGAAAGGCTCTAAAGGGATTAGAATCTAATTCCCAAATAGTTATAAAACCTGTAGATACAGGGGGAGGAGTGGTGATAATGGATGTTCCCTTACGTCCTAACAGCAGCACAGACAGGGTTAACTGCCCCCTGTGGACTGGTAGGACCGACTGAATTTTTAATGAGCCCAAGAACCAATAATAAAGTTCCCACTCCCTCAAAAGGAGGGAACTACCCCCCAGCCACCGTGTATTTTTCTGTCCTTTGGACAGGTGGACTGGTGTTCAGCTCCCCCCTCCTTTTTTCCTTAGTTGGGGGGAGCATAAGATTGGGGATATGGCAGATGTCTTTCCCCTTATATTTTCCTTATCTTAGGGCTTTGCGATTGCCCTTTTTTTCTTGTGACCCCCTCCTCCCCTGTTGTATCTTTTCCTCAGGGAATCTCTGAGTTCCGGTCCTCTCCTCGCTCTAGTTGCAGGCTCCGGCTGAGTGATTCCAGCGGCGCCGCGTCCGCGGCGCTTGCCGCTGTCTTCCCTGGATGATGTCACCAGTGACGTCACTTCTGTGCGGCTCCTCCTCGCCGGCAGCTATGTGCTGCCGGCGCTCGCTCCTAGCAGGGGAGGGGAAGGGGGGCAGGGATTGAATGACCCTTTGGGTATAGTTTGTTTGTTTGTTAGGCAGGGGTATTATTAGTCCCCTGTTTTCAATGGGGAATAACTTCCCCAAAAGAGAAAAAAAGAAAAAAAGAAAGGACAGAAAGTAGGAGGGTAAGAAGGCGGTGGCATCAACTCTGATTCATTGCCTGCAATAGTTCCGCCCTAGGGCGGTCCCTCACGCCTCCTTATAAGCCCTCAGTTGCCTTTACTCAGCCTCTGGTTGTGCAGCTATTTTAGCAAGCCTCCAGAGCCCTATTGCGCTGAGAGAGAACTTCTCTAGCTTTCCTTGTGATACTGAGACCGAAGCTTCGTTCCTGTTTGGTGGGCTTATTCTTAAGGTGGTGTTTTGTCTTCTTATTGCTGAATAAGATTTTAATCCTCCTCTTTCCTTTTCGCAGTCATGTCTTCTCCGCGAGACTCTGACCAGCGGAAATCCACCGCCAAACGCAAGCACTTGGCCTGTTTCGACTGCAATACCCCCTTAGACGACGACTGCCCGTATTCAAGATGTGACAGCTGCCGTTCCCGTACCACTACTGAACCCACGATGCAGGAAATGTATCAGTGGGCTAGGTGCTATGTGGATGACTCAATCAAGGGGGTAGTTAAGCTTTTGAATGAGAGATTGCCGGGACCCTCCCAAACTCCTATGGAGGTCACTGCACCAAGCGAGAGACCCGCAGTTTTTTCTGTGGGCTCATCATCCTCGGACGAGGAGGAATTAACCTCATGTTTTTTCCCTCCAGAAAAAACTCAAAAGCTTTTGAAGTCCATCAGGTCAGGGGACCAGGATGTTGACGTTGGGGGGTCCTCCGATCTCGCCGGTCGGGCACAATGTGTCTTCAAGGCGGATGAGACCCTCCGTTCAGTCATGCGTACTGAATGGAAGAAACCGAAGAAAGGACCAGTCCTGACTCGCAAATTCAAGATGATGTTTCCAATGGCGAAACCCTTGATGGAATCGTGGGGTTCCATTCCCAGGGTTGACATGGCCATAGCCAAGTTGTCTAGATGCACTCTGGTGCCTGCAGATGATGGGTCGAGTCTGCAAGACCCTCTTGATAGAAGGGCGGAGTGCACATTAAGAAGAGGCTATTCAGCCGCTGCAGCTTCAGCATCTACTGCTGTAGCAGCATCCGAAGTGTCGTCCTTCTTGAGGAGTAAGCTAAATCAGATCCAGACCGACGTGGATCAAAGTGTATCCCGTGATGACATCCTGGCTGCTTTTAAAACGGTGAATCTGGCCATGGACTTTCTATGCGATACGATGCAAGTGCAGTTAAAGCTAGCAGCCAAGACCATGGGCTTAGTCTCTGCAGCCCGTAGACCATTATGGCTGAAACCATGGAAGGCAGATAATGCCTCAAAATATAATTTGTGTGGGCTTCCGTTTGAGCCCGATCGGCTTTTCGGATCCGAACTAGACAAAATTATGGAGGGCCTCTCCGACAAAAAGGGCAAGAGTCTTCCTCAACAGTCCTTTCGAGGACGCTCCAGTCAGCATCAGGGGGGCTGACAGGGCCAGCAGGCTACTTCCCGTAGAAACTGGGGGGGGGGGAGCGAAGATCTTCGAGGCGCCCCCGCAGACCCATTAAGGAGGCCAATCCCTCCTGACTGCGGGCCTCCCAGAGGCTCTTGGTTTCCCCCTGCTGTCCCTGCCGTTACGCCTCTGGCTTTCCCCGCACCCTCTCCCCAGATCCCCGTGGGGGGGCGTCTTTCCCATTTCAAGGAGATTTGGACCCAGGAGATTGCAGACCCCTGGGTTCTAAGCATCGTTTCCTCCGGGTACCTTATAGATCTTGCCTCTCTCCCCCAAGAAAGATTCGTCATCAATCGAGGCTTTCAGCCTGCCAAACAGAGGATTTTAGAATCCTACATCCAGGACTATATTTCAAAGGGGGCTCTGGAGGAAGTTGCGGCAGGGGAGCAGGGCCTAGGGATTTATTCTCCAGTGTTTCTGGTTCCCAAGAAAACAGACGATCTCCGGATGATAATCGATTTGAGATACCTCAATCGATTCATAAGAAGGCCAAGGTTTCGCATGGAAACCATAAGGTCAGTCAACCACATCCTCAAACTCGGAGATGTGATGGCCACTCTGGATCTCAGGGATGCTTACCTCCATATCCCGATCCATCCCGCGTCTCGGAAATATCTCAGGATCGCGGTCCAGATTTCCGGGGTTCTCAGGCATTTTCAGTTTGCCGCCCTCCCCTTTGGAATCTCATCCGCCCCCCTTATCTTCACCAAGGTGGTGGTAGCGGTGGTGGCAGCACTGAGACTTCAAGGACTGACCATTGTCCCTTACCTGGACGACTGGCTCCTTTTGGCGGCCACCATACCAGTTCTGACCCACCATCTTCATCTGGCAATTTCCTTTCTGCTCCGCCTAGGGTGGATCATCAACTGGCAGAAATCGAATGTGAGCCCTTAGACTTCAATACAATATCTAGGTTTCATAATCGACTCTGTGGAGATGTCTCTTCAGTTGACACCAGAGAGGAAGTCCCGGGAACAAGACCTGGCAAGGTTCTTATCGGTACCACGACGAGTATCCATTCGAACTCTCATGAAAATGCTGGGGCTCATGTCAGCGGCTGCGGATGCAGTCCCTTGGGCATTATGGCACCTCCGCCCTCTTCAAACAGAAGTTTTGATGAACAGGTGGGATGGCAGCCCTACGGGGCTGGATTCCCTATACTCTCTATCCTCCCAAACTCGAAATTCCCTGAGATGGTGGTTCCATCTCCCTGCAGGGAAGTCTATGACCCAACCATCTTGGCTCATATTGACTACAGACGCGTCCCTAGTAGGCTGGGGCGCTCATCTAGATGGATCCACAGTTCGGGGAACTTGGTCTCCCATGGAGCGGCGTCTCTCCTCCAATCTCCAAGAGATGCGAGCTATCCGGCTAGCCCTCCTTCACTTCGCTTCTCAGATTCGGGGCAAAGCGGTGAAAGTACAGTCAGACAATATGACTGCAGTTCTTTACATAAACAAACAGGGGGGTACGAGATCCCTACCCCTTCTTTCAGAGATCGGGGTAATTCTACGGTGGGCAGAGTTGAACCTATCCCATCTATCTGCCACCCACATTCGAGGGTCCCTCAACATGATTGCAGATCGTTTAAGTCACGGATTACCGACCATGGAGTGGTCTCTGCATCCGGAGATCTTCAAGCAGATAGTCCTCAGATGGGGATTACCGGAGGTGGATCTCATGGCAACCAGGTTCAACGCCAAGGTACAGAGGTTCTGCTCTCTATACAGGGAGGACAACCCCTTGGCGATAGATGCTCTGTCGATACCGTGGAGGTTCAGGCTGGCTTACATCTTCCCTCCCTTTTCCATGATACCGAGGGTATTGTTGAACATCCGTCAGGATCGGGCCTCGGTAATAGCCATCATTCCGTTCTGGCCCAAGAGATCCTGGTTTACCCAGCTCATTCAGATGAGTTGGGGACAATACTGGAGACTCCCCCCGGAGCAGACCCTGGTGTCGTGGGACACACATCTCTGCCCAGATCTGCACAGATTCAACCTGACAGCCTGGAGGTTGATCAGTCCCTTCCCAGAGTAGAAGGGCTCTCTGAGGCGGTCCTGAGAACGTTATCACATTCAAGAGCGGAATCCACTAAGAAGGCCTACTCCAGAGTGATGAGAATCTTCACCTCTTGGTGTGATTCCAACCAGGTGGCGTCTGCAGATCCGCCCCTTTCCGCCATACTACAGTTCCTTCAGGATGGACTAGACAAGGGCCTTGCTCCGGCCACTTTGAAGGTGCAGGTTTTTGCCATCTCGGCCTGTCTAAACAAGCCATATTCTCGGGATCCGCTCATCAAACGCTTCCTTAAAGGAGCCGAGAGATTAAAGCCTACAATACTGAGACCCATTCCTCAGTGGGATCTTTCAGTAGTGCTCAATGGGTTAGCATCTCCTCCCTTTGAGCCATTGGAGGAGGTCGGGTTCAAGTTTGTCACCTTAAAAACAGTTTTTCTGCTAGCTGTGACTTCAGCTAAAAGGGTTTCGGAGTTACAAGCCTTCTCGGCTCTGCATCCATATATCACCTTTTTGCAGGACCGGGTCCTCCTAAGATTCCTACCCTACTTCAGACCTAAGGTGTTATATTTTCAGAATGTTAACCAGGTAATTTCTTTACCAGTTATATTTTCTTTCGCCTCCTCCGATGTTCCTGTCAGACATCTTCTGGACATATCGAGATGCCTCCAGACCTATGTGGATAGGTGCAAGGAGTTCAGGATTGATGAGAATCTCTTCATCCTGTTCGCTGGTAAATCTAAAGGCCGCAAAGCGTCTAAGGTTTCCATTAGTCGCTGGATCAGAGAAGCCATTAGGGAGTCCTTTCTGTCTCAATCTCTGGACCCTCCATAGTTTGTTAAGGCCCATTCTACTAGGGCCGTTTCAACCTCGTGGCAGAAAGAAATCAGCTTCCCTTAGAGTTAATCTGTAAAATGGCTTCCTGGAGCTCCGAATCGACCTTTATCCCACACTACAGAGTTGGTGCTAAATTTGCGGAGTTTTCGGCCTTTCGGCAGACCATTCTTAATTCTGCCAGGCAGGAAGGCCCTCCCTAGGGGTTCTTCTTGTTATCTCCCCATTTGTGCTGCTGGTAGGACATAAGGGAATCGTTAATTTCTAATGATAATTTGTTTTCCCTTAGTCCTAACAGCAGCACACAAATTTCCCACCCTAAGTACGTATGCTTGCTGAAAACACGGTGGCTGGGGGGTAGTTCCCTCCTTTTGAGGGAGTGGGAACTTTATTATTGGTTCTTGGGCTCATAAAAAATTCCGCCGGTCCTACCAGTCCACAGGGGGCAGTTAATCCCGTCTGTGCTGCTGTTAGGACTAAGGGAAAACAAATTATCGTTAGAAATTAACGATAGATAAATATGAGAATGAAATGGCAAGATTATTGGCTGACCAGGAGACATTCAATATTAAAAGGTAATCCCACAGTGGAATATAAGAAGATAGATATGCTACTTTGTGAGGGTTTTGATAAAGGTATTATACATAAGAAAGAGTTTGACTAAGAAAGAGTTTGACTACCTCATGGTCAAGTTCCCAGTAACATGGTAAAATACCATCTGCCAAAAATTCATAAAAGTCTCATTCACCCCCCCAGGAAGACCGATAGTCTCGGGGATCAATTCACTCACTAGTAGGCTAACTGAATACATTGATTTCTTTCTTCAGAAATATGTAACCCAAATTCCTTCTTACTTGAAGGATAAGGGGAGTGTAATTGAACTGGTTAAAAATTTGAGCTTGAGCCGTGAAAACACGTGGCTCGCCACTGTGGATGTCACTTCACTCTACACTGTTACCCCGAAGGAATTAGGATTGAAAGCGATTGATGATAAGTTAGGAAAGGATCCCTCAATGTCTGGTTTACAAAGAAAGTTTATCTTAGAATGTGTGGAATTTTGTTTGGACCATAATTATTTCTGGTTTAAGAATACGTTCTACTTGCAGCGCACAGGGGCGGTGATGGGAGCGAAATTCGCCTCCAGTTTTGCAAACCTATTTATGGTGCTCTGGGAGGAGAAAAAAATCAATCCAGTCCTATGTCAGAAGACACAAAATGGTACCTTGACTCTTTGGAGGCGGTACATTGATGATTGCCTATTGATATGATAAAAGGGGTGTGGAGTAATGTGGGGTCCACTGTTTTCGATACTTCTTGGGGCAAAAACCACGACCTCAAATCATTGAGACAGTTCTATTTTTATTAACATATAGGTGACAACACG
Source organism: Bufo bufo (assembly GCF_905171765.1). Lineage (NCBI taxonomy): Eukaryota > Metazoa > Chordata > Amphibia > Anura > Bufonidae > Bufo > Bufo bufo. The sequence goes on from NC_053396.1 coordinate 97,642,886, forward strand.
TTCCGTAGTTGAAAAGCACTCGTTTTTCAAGTCCGCTTTACCTTCTGGAGTGCCCTTGTGGCCTCCAATACATGGGGAGGACGAAGAGAAAGTTGAAGGTTAGGGTTCAAGAGCATATTAGGAACATCAAGAAAGGTCTGGTTACACATAACGTTCTGCTGCATTTTAAAAAGTAACATGAAAAAAAAATTCATGGGGGATCGAACTAGTCAAGACCCTTTGGCGGCGGGGGGGGACGACACACCCTGTGGCACAAATCAATAAGCATGAAATACAGTGGATCTACAAGTTAGATACACTCAAGCCTAATGGACTAAATATTGAATTCAATCTCAAACCCTGTTTGATTTGATTAGGGTGAGGTTTGAATATAGAAATCTACTAGGGCTGCGGACAACCTATATCTTACTATACCAGACATATGTGTGAATGTGGTCCAAGTTTGGGGATAAGAACTGGAGATAGATGCCAGTGTACATCTGAAAGGTTGCCACCCCGGGAGGATATCAAGAAAAGATGATCGGGGGGGAATGTGAGTATATTCGGTATCGGGGTATACTATTACTTGGAGAGTAATTTGAGGTCCGAGATACTTACATTAGGATCTTATTGAAAGAGTATCCGTCCGCTGCCTTAAGGTGAAATGGAGTTGTAATATATGATAGGCTAGTTTGAACCATGTGATAGGTGTCATAATAGAATATGAATGAGTGTAGTTTCTGATAGGTCCACTGTTAAAAAGCAACACGTGATCTGAGTATGAATGAAGAATGGGTTTACTCTACGTTAAAGCAGCGTCACCATAGATCTTGATGTAAAATAGGGCGCAAAGGGATTGGTCATATACATTCACCTAAAGAATTATTAGGAACACCTGTTCTATTTCTCATTAATGCAATTATCTAGTCAACCAATCACATGGCAGTTGCTTCAATGCATTTAGGGGTGTGGTCCTGGTCAAGACAATCTCCTGAACTCCAAACTGAATGTCAGAATGGGAAAGAAAGGTGATTTAAGCAATTTTGAGCGTGGCATGGTTGTTGGTGCCAGACGGGCCGGTCTGAGTATTTCACAATCTGCTCAGTTACTGGGATTTTCACGCACAACCATTTCTAGGGTTTACAAAGAATAGTGTGAAAAGGGAAAAACATCCAGTATGCGGCAGTCCTGTGGGCAAAAATGCCATGTGGATGCTAGAGGTCAGAGGAGAATGGGCTGACTGATTCAAGCTGATAGAAGAGCAACGTTGACTGAAATAACCACTCGTTACAACCGAGGTATGCAGCAAAGCATTTGCGAAGCCACAACACGCACAACCTTGAGGCGGATGGGCTACAACAGCAGAAGACCCCACCGGGTACCACTCATCTCCACTACAAATAGGAAAAAGAGGCTACAATTTGCACGAGCTCACCAAAATTGGACTGTTGAAGACTGGAAAAATGTTGCCTGGTCTGATGAGTCTCGATTTATGTTCAGACATTCAAATGGTAGAGTCCGAATTTGGCGTAAACAGAATGAGAACATGTATCCATCCTCTGATGGCTACTTCCAGCAGGATAATGCACCATGTCACAAAGCTCGAGTCATTTCAAACTGGTTTCTTGAACATGACAATGAGTTCACTGTACTAAAATGGCCCTTACAGTCACCAGATCTCAAACCAATAGAGCATCTTTGGGATGTGGTGGAACGGGAGCTTCGTGCCCTGGATGTGTATCCCTCAAATCTCCATCAACTGCAAGATGCTATCCTATCAATATGGGCCAACATTTCTAAAGAATGCTATCAGCACCTTGTTGAATCAATGCCACGTAGAATTAAGGCAGTTCTGAAGGCAAAAGGGGGTCCAACACCGTATTAGTATGGTGTTACTAATAATTCTTTAGGTGAGTGTATGTATAATGGTATTGTATATGTGTTCTGTGAGAATAAATGTTTTGTAGGATCGTAGCTATTTTTAATATAATTCTTAATATGTTTTAATGGATGATGTGTTTCCTTCCTCCAGATTTTGGGGGGGAAAGGTTTAGGGTTAAATAGGTGTGTCACAAAGGAAGTTGTAGATTTCCCTCCTGAGGAAGCTTATGGGAAACCTGGGTCGGGCAGTGATCCGAAAGATATCCATTTTATATGTTGTTAATTTTACCGTGTCTTGTGAGTTTAATAAAACCTTTATTATCCATCTGTGCTGAAGGTACTTCACTATCTGCATGATTTCTGATTTTCCACAGAGGAGCCCTTAAAGGCTAGATAAAAATCAGGTGAAAATTGTCAGTACCCTAAGTCTGAGTATAGGCCTGGCTACATTTGAGAAGGGATCTCCGTAAGAATTTTGAGCAGCCCGGTCTGCATCAATTACACTAAATGACTGTGTGAATATACCCACTTCACTTCTGGGACCTGCAGCGCAAGTATAAGAATCTTAAATTTTGAACATCTGAAACATGTCTTCTATAAGGGCAACATCAGAATTGATGGGGTGGTCCTTGTTATTTTGCAGCAGATAATTCTCTTTATATCTGGCTTGGTATTAGAGAAATTCCCTTGTTGTATTGGTCCATCTATAAATGTGGTTCTTGGACGTCTCTTCTGAGTATTCTTAATAGAAAGTTAGGCTTTTTCTTTTGGCCACAAAAAAGATAAATGCATTTTTGGCTGATGGCTGTTCCTAAAATGTTAAACATTGTCAGCGAATGATTCTCTTTACAATGTGTCCTTAGCTTATCTGATATGGAATCTCTTGCTCCTGTAAGAGAAGGCACAGAAGGTATTCTACTTGATCCAAAGCTGTTTCTCATAGGAATAAATGTGTTTTGTTTAATAAGAAAATGTTGCACTAATTATGTGATGTTGTGAATGCATTGTTGTATTTTTAGCTTTTATTATATTTTCTCTTCTGCATAAGATTTAGAATTGCAATGCATGTGTTAATTAGCAATTTATTAAAGGGGTTATCCTACTCATTTGCATTAATTTCAACAAACATATACTTAATAAATGTCTTATTTTTAAATCTCTGTCTCCTTTACCCGATCAAATGGTGCAGAGCCACCACAATGCCTCCAAGAGTAATGACATTATGTTTGGAGCTCTAGGCCAGTGCACTGTTGTCGGAAAATCAGCAATGACAGCTCTTGTCTCTGTGATTGTCTGCAGTGGTCATGTGGGTGGATGAGCACATGATCACTGCAGCATAGTAAACAATGAAAATTGTTCGTATTTTTATTTTATCCACTTACCGTATATAGCGCTACTATATTCACTTTACATACATTGGCATCACACTGTCCCCAATGGGGCAAAGTTCCCTATCAGTATGTCTTTGGAGTGTGGGACTCACGCAACACGGGGAGAACATACAAACTTCATGCAGATGTTGTTTTTGGTCGGATTCGAAACTAGGACCCCAGCACTGCAAGGCACCAGTGCTAACCACTGAGCCACCGTGCTGCCCATATGGTGGGAAATATCTATTTGCGTATGCCCCTTATCAACAAGTTATAGTAGTCAATAGTTCCAAAGACTCATTTAGGCCGAAGGGGGTCAAGGAATTAAAACGAAAAATCCAATACATTTCTTTCCTTGATAATTGTAGGAAGGATTTGGGGACCCACTCTATCGAGTTAATCATAGGAGAGATGCATCACCTGAGTGTGTCTGCACAAAATGTCTAGAGACATTGTGCTTGGCATATTTCTGTTCTGTTTTTTGTTGATGTTCAAACGGTGCGAATTTAAGGTCCGGACTATTGTTGGGGCAGAAGGAAAGTCCTCTGCTAAGAATTTCTATTTCCTAATTTTTTTAGTATGTAATCTGAGAGATTGAAAATGCCCTTTAATCTGAGGTTCTCCGATGTGCTTTTTGGATTGGAGGGGGGGAGCTTTTTTGTTTACAGGATCGCTTTTTTCCACCTTTACATCCCCTTCTATGTTTGTTCCTATTTTTCTTTCTAACTGGTTCTGGATTGTACTGTAAAAATGTGTTATCTTCTCCTGTAGGCGGAGTGGTAATGGTATCTTGGATCGTATTATTGGATTCTGGCATAATAATGGAGTGAGTAGTTGGATGCTGGTTAAGATGAATCGCGGTGGGGTAGAGACTGGGGAAAGTGGATTTAAAGGGGGGTTTTCGGAGAGGTTGAGGGGTAATGCTAAAAAAGGTTTCGGGCTAGAAACGGAGTCACTGTATATGGAAATGTTATAGGCACTAATTTCAGATTGGGGAGTGGAAGGGGATATCATACCTTGGTGGTCTTTCATATTGGAGAGTGTATATTTTCCCTGTGGTGGTGATATGGCTTTTGCCATGATGGATGTTTCAATAATGGAAGTCAACTTGTTCATAATCAAGGGTGTGTGTTCTGCTTGAGGTGGTGATACGGCCCTTGCCGTCATAGGTGTCCCATTGTTGGTGGCAGGCTTGTCCTGGGGAGCAGGGGTTGTGACTTTATGGGTAGCTGTATTGAAGTGGTTAACTTCTGGTTGGTGGTCCATGATGGAATTAGTTGGGATGGGGAGACGTGGTGGTCTTGAATGGTTATGGTTACCGGAGCGTTAGTAAATGGAAGTGTGGTTACAGTAGGGAGAATATTGATATTGTTTTTAATGAGGAGTGGTGGTTGTGGCTTCTGATCGGGTCGTGGGTGGTGGCATTGTCCAAAATTGCTGTTATAATATGTTTTAATTTTGATTGTAGCGGAATGGACTGTAGCACCACGAATGTGGTTTATATGCTCGAGTGCCCATGTGGGCTTTAATACGTTGGCCAAACCACTCAAAGTATTAGGGATCGGCTAAATTTGCACCATTCGAGCATCAACAAGAAATATGCTAAGCACAGTGTCTCTAGACATTTCGCGCAGACACACTAAGGTGATGCATCTCTCCTACGATTAACCCCGATAGAGTGGGTCCCCAAATTCTTCCTACAATTATGCAGGAAAGAAATGTATTGGATTTTTCATTTTAATTCCTTGACCCCCTTCAGCCTAAATGAGTCTTTGGAACACAACTGTTGACTACTATAACTTTTATCTTTTATTGCATAATGTATTTTATAATGTATTTATTTATTCATTGGTTTATCCAATGCACTGGACCTTTTTATTTATTCATTTGTTATTTATCATTTAATATTTATTTATTTATTTATTTTTTATATATTTTTTCGACTATATCATCAATTAATGCAACTAAGAAACCATCCTTAGATTAGATTTTATCAGTCTTTTGGAATTGTTACTAATCTATTTGATAATTTACACATTTGGTTAATTTTGTTGCTCATCATTTATTTATCTGATATTATTTTTCATTATACATATATATACAATATCTAAGGCATTATATGATGCCCTGGTTGTAAAAGAACCGGTGGTCCCCACCCTATATCTACTGCCTAAAATTCATAAGAATCCGAAAGTTCCATCTGGGAGGCCAATTATTTCAGGCCGGGGCAGTTTTACAGAGAAAATAGGTCGATACCTAGATTCTCAATTGAAAGATATAGTGGCTAGTCTGCCATCCCATATCAAAGATACGACCGACTTCCTACGGAAAGTCGATGGTATCTACTTAGGGGATGATACACTTATGGTGACGTGCGACGTTGAATCGCTGTATACAAGCATAAGACACACGGATGGCATACAAGCTGTGGATTTTTTCCTTTTACAAGAAAATCTGGAGGCCAACCATAGAGTGTTTCTTCTGGAGCTTCTCTCTTTTGTTCTGACGCACAACTTCTTCTCCTTTGGAGGGTCCTTCTACCTGCAGCTCCAGGGAACTGCGATGGGGGCGCCTTGTGCGCCCTCTTACGCAAATTTGTTCCTGGGGCTGTGGGAGAGGGACCTTTTCCTGTCAGATCGATACATGTCGATGGACCGCGCCATTTTTTGGGCGCGGTACATCGACGATGTATTCATGATCTGGCAGGGAAGTACCAAGGAGTTGGAGGAATTTTTTATAGCATTAAATAAGAACGCTAAGAACATCAAATTAACGTATAAGTACAGTAAGGAACATATCGAGTTCCTGGATGTGCATTTAGAGAGAGGCACAGATGGAGGCATAGTGACGAATGTTTTTAGAAAACCTACAGCAGTAAACTCATACTTACATGCTTCCTCATCACATCCTCCACAGATGATCAATTCAATTCCAATTGGACAATACCTACGGGCTCGGAGAATTTGCTCGACGGAAGAAATTTTCGAGCAACAGGCCAAAATACTCAAAGAAAGATTCTCAAGTCGTGGATATAGCCAACGTGCAATTAAGAAGGCCTATAGGAGAGCAAAATCATGCTCCAGGCAGGACTTACTCTTTTCTGAAGTCCGAAAGAGCAAGGATAACAAGACACGATACATCACAGGATATCATGGAAGGTGGAGAGAGATGAAGGACATTTTGGGAAAATCATGGCCGATCTTACTAACCGATCCCATTTTGACAAAATTTATAGCACCATATCCTATGATAACGGCGAGACGTTCAAAGAATTTGAGAGACCATCTTGTACGCAGCTTGTATGTAAAACAAAAACAACCTTTGTTCCCAGGACTGGGGAAGCCGAAGTGGGGTTTTGTCCCATGTGGGAAATGTATAGCATGCCCAAATATGGAGAGGGCTACCTCCTTCAATGACACGGCCAATACTAAAACCTTTAAAATCACACAATGCCTCACATGCACGAGTACGGCAGTCGTGTATTATGCTAAATGTTCTTGCCCAAAAATTTATGTGGGTTTAACCACGAGAGAATTGAAGGTGAGAGTACGAGAACATGTCAGAGATATAATGGCAGCAAAAGAGGAAGAAGATCTGAGTAATCTAAAACCAGTTGCAAGACATTTTAAGACATATCACGACTGTAATCCCGTGCATTTGAAGGTACGGGCAATTGACTGTGTCATGAAAAACATCAGAGGAGGTAATATCACTAAAAGATTGGGACAGCTCGAGTGCAAGTGGATTTGGAAATTGAATACACTGTACCCGGGCGGTTTGAATGAATCCACTGGCTTCTCCACTTTTCTATAGGCACGATGGTTCACATGGGTCTCCACACCCAAAAGGGGTTTAAGTTAGGCTTTTTAACTTTGTTTTAATCACTTTGTTGCCCCTGATCTTCTAGGGTCGTCGCTGAGTGGATTTAGTGTTCCCGCCTTGCATTCCCCAGTTCACATGTTTCCGTGTGTGCTGGGGAGTGCGATGCGGTAACCAATGTATGGACGGACTATGCAATCATCTAGCAGACTGATGTAGTGTTGCACTGGCGTTGTGTCGTGTCCCCGCCTTGCATTTCCCGTTTTGTCTCTTTTTTTAGACACTTCGGGGAATGTGATGTGGTGACCGATATCGAAGCAAATGATGGAATACTATAATTGTATATCATAGATAGCACAGTAAGTTGGTAGGGTACAACCAACACTCATATGGTTGAAGGATTTTACTCCAGTCAATTTGTCTCCCTCTTCTTTCCCTCCCTTTCCCCTCCTCTCCCCCCCCCCCTCCTTCCCCCCTTCCTTCCCCCCCTCCCCCCCCCTTCCCTTCCCCCCCTCCCCCCCCCCTTCCCTTCCCCCCCCCTTCCCTTTCTCCCCCCTCCCCCCCCCTTTTTCCTCTCCCCCATTCTTCCCCCTCCACTCCCCTCTTTTTCCTTTTCTTCCCCCCCCATCCCTTTCCTATTCCTTCCCAAGGTATCAGTGGTCCACAGGACACTATTTGAATCTGTACACGTATCTGAGTTGATACGTTTATTATTAGGCACTTTGCACTTTTTTCACAATCACTGTTTTAACAGTGAAGGTACACGTATATATAATATATAATGTATTTCACATAATATGTTTTTCCTATATAGATATCTGTTCACCTGATATATTACTCATCAGTGGTATATACACTGTGTTACACATATATATATATATAGATGTTTTTATGGATTAGTATATATATATTTTTAAATAGTCCATGCACTTTGCACTTTCCTATTATCACTTTGCATAGTATATCTTCAACAGATGTAATGGATGGGTATGAGCCCTATATGATAGATTTAATATCTGTTATTATAATAATGAGAGATAGGGTGTTTTTTACCCATTGGTCTATTGATACTGTTTGTGGCATAATTTGACATATGACATGTGTATATGTGGGGGAAATCTGTGTATAAACCTTTTATATCAACCTGTATGTCTACATCAAATGAATAATGTATGCTTTGTCTGATATACTTTGATTGCGTATGTACGTCCGTTGGGCCTGTCGAATACAGGGATATACCAATATGATGGATCCGAATCATGTAGTAAGGTTGGATGACGTTACTGAGCTGCGACTAGTTAGTGCGCGCTCATGTGACGTCATTCGGATCACGTGACCAGAAGCGGATCACATGTTTCCGGGTGGTCACGTGTTCCTCTAGATGCCGGCATCCAGGAAGTCCATCTGACAAAAAATCCGGCGCAGTCCGGTGATGTATGAATTGATGATTACCGGTATGTTGATTGGCCGTCATTTGTATTTAAACCATGTCCTCCAGTGATGACGCTACCCCCAGACGAAGGTACGCCGAAACGCGCGTTGGGGTTGGCGCCATCCTGGAGGAGACTTTGTATGGGTAAATGTCCCTTTTCCCCACTATGTATGTTTTCATGTTTGCATAACCATCTCTTCTGAATATCATGTTTAAGGATAGGGATTCCGTTCATTGTATGTCTCCTCCAGTGATGTTGCTTTTTATCTCCTGCACTGATTCTTTTAATCATGTATGTTGTCTAATGTAATTTTGTAATAAAGATTAATTTAGTACCAGCGGTCTGGCATTTTCTATGTAGGTTATTTATATATATTTATTGCCATAGGCTTGGGCATTACTTGAATGTTGATTCAACTAACGGTCGAGGTATTTATTTCGGTTAGAGTACATATATATACAGGTGAAACTCGAAAAATTTGAATATTGTGCAAAGTTCATTTATTTCAGTAATGCAACTTAAAAGGTGAAACTAACATATGAGATAGACTCATTACATGCAAAGCGAGATATTTCAAGCCTTTATTTGGTAGAATTTGGATGATTATGGCTTACAGTTTATGAAACCCCAAAGTCACAATTTTGAGGTACCCTTTGCTCAAGGGGTATGGATTAATTAGCTGACTAGAGTGTGACACTTTGAGCCTAGAATATTGAACCTTTTCACAAAATTCAAATTTTAAGCTGCATTAATGCAATTTCTTTCAATGTGCATTACTGAAATAAATGGACTTTTGCATGATATTCTAATTTTATCATATATATTTATTCCTTTTAATACTTATTAATATTTATTCATCATCTATTTAATGTCAAGAAACTCCACTATTAACTTTTATATATTAAATTTTTTTTTTCACGTATCAACCACTCATCACTCAATTCATTCATTCATATCCTTATAAATATGCAGTCCCAACAATAAGTCATGTCATCTTCTTTTCCAATTTTCAGATATTTCCCTTTTTTCCAGTTGACTGTTGACAGCCACAGCATAAGTGCGCTCCACAGTGGAACGCATCCTCTCCCTATTGAAAAATGGGGCAAACAGCTGGGTGCGTTCCATCCTGGAGGGCATCAGCCTGTCCTCTATCTCTTCACTCGTCCTATGATGCGTTCCACGTTGGAACGCATGCAGCCCCTTCCGATGCGTTCCAGAGTGGAGCGCATGCGGCTGTCTAACACTCCGGCGCCCATCAGCGACAGCGCAACCTTCAGAGAAGTCCAAAATTTCTACTAGGACTGCACATCAATCCCTTTTAGGGAAGTTTAAATCATTTCCACCTTCAGGTGTGAAATATATTCAACGAAAGACCAAGTTCTTCCCCATGTGTCTCACCGTGAAATGCTTAAAACACCATTCCCCCTTCTGGTCCCTACAATTCCAAACTAATAAAGCCAAGCCATAAAAAAGTTTTTTTCACATACTTATTACCCACAACTTTGTCAACATCAATTATAAGTCGCTCACATTACATCACAAATAGTTTTTTTTAATCACACAAGCTAATTCATTTTTTGTAGAGTACCAAGAAGTGAGGTCAGATACGGCCGGCCCCTTCTAACCACCTGACTGTTAACCATGTGCTTTTGTTCTCCTATATAAATGATGTCACACCAGTTTTTATTCATGCTCTTGATAAAGGGATGCTATCCCGAAATGCGTTGAGCTTTTCATTCAGAAATAAAGACTTCTACTATATCCGGGAACCCCGGTGTCATCCTTTGGGGACCTAGAAGCCATATCCATCACCTAGAGGCGACCTCGGCGGGGGAGGTGCAAGTATTGGTGTATTGAGTTTATCCTATACTTCCCTCCCCGATAAAATAAGTCCTTTACTTGCAATAATACATACATACATTCTATCCATCAGCAGTCACAACTGTGACAAAGTATAGTATTAAGACTGATGTGTATGTGCTTTTATATATAATTTTCATAACTGCTTTTCTAACTGTTATATATATCTGTCTTTCCTTATACAATTTCTTATTTACATCATATTCAGAACTTCGCAAACTCTATGGCTCTGTGGTGCCCCCTCGGTGCACCCAGGAAGCCCCTGGAATAGCACTGCTTACCGTCTCTCCTTTTTCTTTCACCCTATGAAATCAACCGTCTATTGGTGTGTACTGATTTTTACAGTTTGAGGAGCTGCCTCACGTTCCTTCTTCCACTGTCCACTACTTCCATCCCTTGGTGAGATGCCTTGGCGCCTGTCTACCTAACTCCTTTTTTTATTTTCTTTTACATAAACTATGGACCGGAACCCCACCCCACCGAGGCTGACTCGGGACTATCCATATTTTTAGAGCAAGACCTGCCAAATCTGCTGACAAGACTTTTTAATATCTCTGTTAATGTAGATGATCTGAAATCCAAAATAAGAGATACCTGGTCGTTTTCCAAGTTGAATACACCTGAGTCATATACCAACAATCAAAAATACTCAAACCTGAATTTCAAGAATTACGTACAAGATCTCTTGCATCATGAATTAGACTGGTTCTTCTTCCTTGTGATATATCTTAAATTGGACATGATTCCGAGAGGATTACGCTCACGTCTAAAACCAACCTTTTCTGATGACATAGAATTTTTATCAGAATGGCTGAAGATTACTAAAGAATGCTCTCGACATTTCATGAAATTACTGATCACCAAACGGAAGTCACTGTGTGACACACTGGCTTCCCAAATCAAAGCCCATCTGAAAACCAAGAAAGCCACATACCAGACCAATTTCACTCATGATAGGATTTCCCTTAGGAAACATGGTAAAAAAAAAATGCTCAAAACTAATGTGTGACATGTCCGACTATAACAAACACACAGGCCACCAATAGAAGAGAAAGAAGACTTTCGGACACTCCCCTGCCAGCCCCCGCCTATCCCTCCCCACTAACCCCACTGTACATTCATCAAATCCACATTCTCATAATTCCGCTACAATCAAAACTAAAACATATTATAACAGCAATTTTGGACAACGCCACCACCCACGACCCAATCAGAAGCCACAACTACCACTCCCCATCAAAAACAATATCAATATTCTCCCTACTGTAACCACACTTCCATTCAATAACGCTCCGGTAACCATAACCATTCAAGACCACCACGTCTCCCCATCCCAACCAATTCCATCACCGGACCACCAACCAGAAGTTAACCACTTCAATACATCTACCCATAAAGTCACACCCTCTGCTCCCCAGGACAAGCCTGCCACCAACAATGGGACACCCATGACGGCAAGGAAAAAAGTGATCCTGTAAACAAAAAAGCTCGCCCCCCCCCCCCCCTTAATCCAAAAAGCACATTGGAGAACCTCAGATTAAAGGCCATTTTCAATCTCTCAGATTACATACAAAAAAATGAGGAAATAGAAATTCTTAGCAGAGGACTTTCCTTCTGCCCCAACAATAGTCCGGACCTTTTCGAACAATTCGTAGACTTAAACCAATATATCCGGAAATTAACGCTTCCGCGCCATTTTAGTATAAAGACACAACAACACTCGATCCCCCCCACCTCCACAAATAAAGAAGAGGAGATTAATGTTGACTATTTAGTCAATTAACTTTTCCACACACCCATTCATTCCTCCCTAAAACCCAAGTCAACCTTTTACCCGCTAGAGAGTAGAGGTTCCCACATTGAAACCTTCGTTAATTTAGTTCTTAATTATCTTAAAGCAACCTTTACAAATTTACAAAAGAAGAAAATACATATGAGCGTGTCCAATCACACATTCTATCCAAAGCACATAAAAAAAGCAATCACCGACTTAGCCAGAAATAAAGACATAGTCATTAAAAATGCAGACAAGGGGGGAGGAATAGTCATCCTTAATACGGCAGACTATCACAAAGAAGCCCTCAACATCCTCTCCGACGACACTTATTACTGTAAACTTCAAACAGACCCCACTGAAGAATTCAGCAAACAACTTCATACTTTAATTGACTTAGGTCATGCGGATAAAATTATTACAAAACAGGAGAAAAACTACCTATCAATAAAACACCCATCTATACCATATTTCTACTTTCTACCCAAAATTCACAAATCCCTTACCAATCCTCCCCGGTCGACTAATTATATCAGGAATTGATTCCATAACATCCAATCTATCAGCTTATGTAGATAGTCTGCTACAGAAATATGTAGTAGGTCTACCCTCTTACCTTTGGGATTCGGGCCAACTTATCATGATTCCTAAGGACTTTGGATGGAGGAAGGATATGTTATGGGTGACACTTGATGTAGCATCCCTGTATAGCAACATAATTCATGAGCTAGGCATCAGTGCTATTGAAAAATTCCTCTCCACAGACCTTTATATGCCACTCAAACAAAGCAGGTTCATTTTAGACTCCATATCCTTTATCCTCCATCATAATTATTTTAGCTTTAATGACGGTTTTTATATTCAAAAACGGGGGACTGCAATGGGGACAAAATGTGCCCCATCTTATGCTAACTTATTCATGGGAGCTTTTGAAGAACAATTTGGTCTTCTACAGCACCCCAATATCAAGTTATATAAGCGTTATATAGATAACATTATTTTTATCTGGCAGGATACGAGGGAACTTTTAGATGAATTCATTTTAAATATTAATCAGAACGATTGGAATTTAAGCTTTATCGCACAGATTGACACGACGACCGCTATATTCTTATACCTACAATTAGTTGTTCATAACAATTGGATTGAAAAAAGCACACACTTTAAAAGCGTTGATGCCAACAGCTACTTAGATTACAAGAGCTGCCATTATCACAAGTGGAAACGCAATATACAGTATCCTATGGTCAGATTAGGAGAATACGCAAAAATTGCTCCAACGATGCGGTAATTAAGGACAAAATAAAGATTATTTGGTCTAGATTTCTGGAAAAGGGGTACCAGGAGGGCCTTATCTCTGAATCAATCCATAAAATAGAAAAACATTAATAAATAGACTGTCTACTGCCTAGACACCAAATAGGGAGAAACAAACCACAGATCCATGAAAGTAATTAACACATCAACAACTTCATCACTCGGTATACCTCGTCCCTCAATAAGATTAGACTAATACTAAAACAACATTGGTCATTACTCCTGAAAGACTCAATATTGGGAAATTTTGTACCCAAATCACCACAAATGACATACCAAAGGGCGAAAACCCTGAAGCAAATTTTAGCACTCTCCCGTCCCAAATTAGATAAGTTCAATGCTACTTCTACTAGCGATCTAGAACGGACTGGGAATCTAGAGAGACCCAAGGGATCTTACAAATGTAGACATAAATGATGCAAGTGCTGCTCAACGATAACCAATGATATAAAATATGTAACTATCAATGTATCCGGTGAAATGATCTCCCTTCTCAGTCATATGTACTGTAGCACCACAAATGTGGTTTATATGCTCGAGTGCCCATGTGGGCTTTAATACGTTGGCCAAATACTTAAAGTATTAGGGACTGGCTAAATTTGCACCGTTCGATCGTCAACAAGAAATATGCTATGCACAGTGTCTCTAGACATTTCGCGCAGACACACTGAGGTGATGCATCTCTCCTACGATTAACCCCGATAGAGTGGGTCCCCAAATCCTTCCTACAATTATGCAGGAAAGAAATGTATTGGATTTTTCATTTTAATTCCTTGACCCCCTTCAGCCTAAATGAGTCTTTGGAACACAACTATTGACTACTATAACTTTTATCTTTTATTGCATAATGTATTTTATAATGTATTTATTTATTTATCATTTATTATTTATTTATTCATTATTATTTTTTATATTTTTTTCGACTATATCATCAATTAATGCAACTAACAAACCATCCTTAGATTCGATTTTATCAGTCTTTAGGAATTTTTACAAATCTATATAATAATTTACACATTTGGTTAATTTTGTTGCTCATCATTTATTTATCTGATATTATTTTTCATTATACATATATATACAGGTGAAACTCGAAAAATTTGAATATTGTGCAAAGTTCATTTATTTCAGTAATGCAACTTAAAAAGTGAAACTAACATATGAGATAGACTCATTACATGCAAAGCGAGATATTTCAAGCCTTTATTTGGTAGAATTTGGATGATTATGGCTTACAGTTTATGAAACCCCAAAGTCACAATTTTGAGGTACCCTTTGCTCAAGGGGTATGGATTAATTAGCTGACTAGAGTGTGACACTTTGAGCCTAGAATATTGAACCTTTTCACAAAATTCTAAATTTTAAGCTGCATTAATGCAATTTCTTTCAATTTGCATTACTGAAATAAATGGACTTTTGCATGATATTCTAATTTTATCATATATATTTATTCCTTTTAATACTTATTAATATTTATTCATCATCTATTTTATGTCAAGAAACTCCACTATTAACTTTTATATATTACATTTTTTTTTTTCACGTATCAACCACTTATTTAATTCATTCATTCATATCCTTATAAATATACAGTCCCAACAATAAGTCATGTCATCTTCTTTTCCAATTTTCAGATATTTCCCTTTTTTCAGTTGACTGTATACAGCCACAGCATAAGTGCGCTCCACAGTGGAACGCATCCTCTCCCTATTGAAAAATGGGGCAGACAGCTGGGTGCGTTCCATCCTGGAGCGCATCAGCCTGTCCTCTATCTCTTCACTCGTCCTATGATGCGTTCCATGTTGGAACGCATGCAGCCCCTTCCGATGCGTTCCAGAGTGGAGCGCATGCGGCTGTCTAACACTCCCGCTCCCATCAGCGACAGCGCAAACCCCCCCTCCAGAAAAGTCCAAAATTTCTACTAGGACTGCACATCAACCCCTTTTAGGGTAGTTTTAATAATTTTCACCTTCAGGTGTGAAATATATTCAACGAAAGACCAAGTTCTCCCCCATGCGTCCCACCGTGGAACGCATAAAACCCCATTCCCCCTTCCGGTCCCTACAATTCCAAACTAATAAAGCCAAGCCATAAAAAAGTTTTTTCACGTACTCATTACCCACAACTTTGTCAACATCAATTATAAGTCGCTCACATTACATCACAAATTGATTTTTTTAATCACACAAGCTAATAAATTTTTTGTAGAGTACCAGGAAATGAGGTCAGATACAGCCGGCCCCTTCTAACCATCTGACTGTAAAACATGTGCTTTTGTTCTCCTATATAAATGTTGTCACACTAGCTTTTTATTCATGCTCTTGATAAAGGGATGCTATCCCGAAACGCGTCGAGTTTTCATTCAGAAATAAAGACTTCTACTATATCCAGGAGCCCCAGTGTCATCCTTTGGGGACCTAGAAGCCATATCTACCACCTAGAGGCGACCTTGGCGGGGGAGGTGCAAGTATTGGTGTATTGAGTTTATCCTATACTTCCCTCCCCGGTAAAGTAATTCCTTTACCATTGCAATAATACATACATACATTCTATCCATCAGCAGTCACAACTGTGACAAAGTATAGTATTAAGACTGATGTGTATGCGCTTTTATATATAATTTTCATAATTGCTTTTCTAACTGTTTTATATATCCGTCTTTCCTTATACAATTTCTTATTTACATCATATTCAGAACTTTGCAAACTCTATGGCTCTGTGGCGCCCCCTCGGTGCTCCCAGGAAACCCCTGGAATAGCACTGCTTACTGTCTCTCCTTTTTCTTTCACCCTATCAAAACAACAGTCCACTGGTGTGTACTGATTTTTACGGTTTGGGGAGCTGCCATATGTTCCTTCCTCCACTGTCCCCTACACTTCCATCCCTTGGTGACATCCCTTGGCACCTCCCACCCCCTTTCCCCCTCCATCTTCCCTTCATTCACGTCTGTCTACCTAACTCCTTTTTTTCTTTTCTTTTACATATTGCTGCATTCAGTTCAGACACCATGTTCAACATGATAGTTTCCCTTTAAAGAGGTGTTCTGCTACCAGAGTTTTGGTATGGCTAAAACAGGAAAATGTGATGTGCAAACCATGGCAGTAGACCTCACTTGGCTGCAGTGATCATGTTAGGTGATGTCATTGTATACAGATGATAAACTGAAAAAGCTGAGAAATGGCTGAGACCAGCCGTTTTTTGTACTTTTTCTTACATTCAGCTTAACAACAAAAAAACTTAAAGGGATTCTGTCATGAGATTTGAGCCCTATAAGCTAAACATATGGCCAGGTCCGTACTAATAACATGAATCCTAAACTGCCCTTATTAAACCTGCTTGTGGCTCTATTAGCCCCAAAAACTGTTTTTTATAAGCTGTCACTCACCTACCTAAGGTGCCCAAGGGGTTTTAAGTTAACCCAGGGTGCCCACCCGCACCCCTCGCCGTCTGGTGCCCAGCGCCGCCTTCCTCACCTCAGCCCCGCCTCTGCAATCCTCCAGTCCCTCTGCTAGATCCGGCGCCTGCGCACTAGGCTCAGCCTGATGCGCTGCAGACTCCTCGCAGCGGCTTCGTTGAGCGAAGTGCGCATGCGCATCAGGCGGCGCATCAGGCCGAGTCTAGTAAAAACCAGTTTTTTGGGCTAATATAGCCACAAGCAGGTTTAATAAGGGCAGTTTAGGATTCATGTTATTAGTACGGACCTGGCCATATGTTTAGCTTATAGGGCTCAAATCTCATGACAGAATCCCTTTAAGGGATCGTGCACATGGCCATACTTCAGTCTGCAATAAACACAGATCCAAAAAATGCACATACCTTCTGTGTGCATTTTTGTATTTTTTTTCTCACTCCCATCAATAGAAAGGGCCATTCTTGTCCGCAATACGGACAGGAATAAGTTTTGCTTTATACATTGGGGAACAGCTACACAGATCTACAAAAAATACAGATATATAGAAATGAATGGGTCAGTGAGCTATCTGCAAATAATCTACAGTCAGGTCCATAAATATTGGGACATCGACACAATTCGAACATTTTTGGCTCTATACACCACCACAATGGATTTGAAATGAAATAAACAAGATGTGCTTTAACTGCAGACTGTCAGCTTTAATTTGAGGGTATTTACATCCAAATCAGGTGAACGGTGTAGGAATTACAACAGTTTGCATCTGTGCCTCCCACTTGTTAAGGACAGAATACTAATCATAAATCAAACTTTCACTTTTTAATACTTGGTTGCAAATCCTTTGCAGTCAATTACATCCTGAAGTCTGGAACGCATAGACATCACCAGACGCTGGGTTTCATCTCTGGTGATGCTCTGCCAGGCCTCTACTGCAACTATCTTCAGTTCCTGCTTGTTCTTGGGGCATTTTCCCTTCAGTTTTGTCTTCAGCAAGTGAAATGCATGCTCAATCGGATTGAGGTCAGGTGATTGACTTGGCCATTGCATAACATTCCACTTCTTTCCCTTAAAAAAACTCTTTGGTTGCTTTTGCAGTATGCTTTGGGTCATTGTCCATCTGCACTGTGAAGCGCCGTCCAATGAGTTCTGAAGCATTTGGCTGAATATGAGCAGATAATATTGCCCGAAACACTTTAAAAATTCATCCTGCTGCTTTTGTCAGCAGTCACATCATCAATAAATACAAGAGAACCAGTTTCCATTGGCAACCATACATGCCCACGCCATGACACTACCACACCACCATGCTTCACTGATGAGGTGGTATGCTTAGGACCATGAGCAGTTCCTTTCCTTCTCCATACTCTTCTCTTCCCATCACTCTGGTGCAAGTTGATCTTGGTCTCATCTGTCCATAGGATGTTGTTCCAGAACTGTGAAGGCTTTTTTTAGATGTCGTTCGGCAAACTCTAATCTGGCCTTCCTGTTTTTTAGGCTCACCAATGGTTTACATCTTGTGGTGAACACTCTGTATTCACTCTGGTGAGGTCTTCTCTTGATTGTTGACTTTGACACACATACACCTACCTCCTGGAGAGTGTTCTTGATCTGGCCAACTGTTGTAAAGGGTGTTTTCTTAACCAGGGAAAGAATTCTTTGGTCATCCACCACAGTTGTTTTCCGTGGTCTTCCGGGTCTTTTGGTGTTGCTGAGCTCACCGGTGCGTTCCTTCTTTATAAGAATATTCCAAACAGTTGTTTTGGCTACACCTAATATTTTTGCTATCTCTCTGATGGGTTTGTTGTGTTTTTTCAAGCCTAATGATGGCTTGCTTCACTGATAGTGACAGCTCTTTGGATCTCATCTTGAGAGTTGACAGCAACAGATTCCAAATGCAAATAGCACACTTGAAATGAACTCTGAACCTTTTATCTGCTCATTGTAATTGGGATAATGAGGGAATAACACACACCTGGCCATGGAACAGCTGAGAAGCCAATTGTCCCATTACTTTTGATATCTGAACAAGTGGGAGGCACATATGCAAACTGTTGTAATTCCTACACCGTTCACCTGATTTGGATGTAAATAACCTCAAATTAAAGCTGACAGTCTGCAGGTAAAGCACATCTTGTTCGTTTCATTTCAAATCCATTGTGGTGGTGTATAGAGCCAAAAATGTTACAATTGTGTCGATGTCCCAATATTTATGGACCTGACTGTAGATAACACACTGAAGAAAAATACAGTATTGTGCAGGAGCCCTATCACAAAAAGTGTTCGCATATCACCAGCATATGCCATCATTTGGTCGGGTAGACCTGCAGAACACCAGCTAATCCTGAGAATGATGGGGCTACGGCTCTGGTTTGATGGTGCGGCCCCTTCACAGTTATTCCCTGCACAGCAGTGCTCCCGCTCACCCGATGTGCAGCTAACAGCAACCCAGCTTCATTCACTGGTCTCAAAAGCCAGAGAGAAATTCATGTGACTTGTCTAGAGACGTTTATTGTGGTCCATCTACCTTTTAAGGACTATATGAGGAAGTATTTAGGGGTTCTGCATAGTTGTAGCAGCTATATTGGGCCCAGAGGCTGAGGGAAACCTTGTTCCTGTTTTAGAAGACAAACAAGGTAGAACTCCCTAGCAATTTTATGTGGATTTCTGTGTAGAAGATTTTCTAGCCATTATTTTTTTCAACAAACTTACAAATATGTTTTATATCAGAAGGTCGCACTATTTTTGCTCCTTGAGAAGCCATGGCCCCTTATATGACAACCGCATCTTCCCAGCACACATCACTTCAGTTCTATAATATGGCCAATCCAGCCAGGAAACTGGTGCACTGTTCACATCTTTCAGTTCACATGCCCTTCTATCTGCAGCGAAATTATGGGTGGGAGTGGGGTGCAGTCGGACAACATGGTTGGTGTGGCTTTTCAAGAAGCAAAAACAGTGCATTATTTTAGATAAAGATATATTAGTAAGCTTATTATTTCCAATGCATTTCTTAAGATCCTCCTATAGCATGACTGCTGCAGCTGATCAGTGACCTCAGCAATATGCAGCATGAGGCCGGTGATTGGTTGAAGCGGTCACATGCGTTATACAGGCACATCACCACTGCAGTCAGAACAACAAAGCCTGGCAGGGAGGACGGAGCAGTGGAACCAGTCCTCTAACCCAGCCTAATGCCTGTCTATACATGCCCAATCTCGCCCAGTCCCCCTTGTTCCGCCACATAGTAGTTATGCCCCCTTACTGCTCCCACATAGTAATTACATCCTCTTAATGCACCCACACAGGAGAATGCTCGTTTAGTGCCCCCACACAGTAGTTGTGCCCCCTTAGTGCCCATAGAGTATTTATTCCCCCTTATTGTCCTCACACAGTAGTTATGCCCCCTTAGTGCACTCAAGACACAGATACGCCGAATTCTGGGACTGTCCTGCCGGACCTGGGACTGTTGGGAGGTATATCAGTGTCCATGCTAGTAAATAAGAAATCTAGGATGATCCCTTTACGTGGACGGCCTGAGAAAGAATCAAAACTAAGGACACCAGACCAGAGGGCACTATAGCAAGTATGTAATAGTAATATCTGGACACAGAAGTGCTTTTTATACAATTATTGCAATTGAAAATTTGTTCTGTTTTGTGTGATGTCAAAGAGAAATGTAATATGTATTTAGGGGACAACCCATTTAACATTGTTTCAGGCCCTTTGGTTGAAACAAACCTCTTAAAAGGGTTCTCCTGGTCACAAGCTGCACATCACCACTGAAGCTGGTCATTGTCTGCAGCAGAGAATGTAACCATGCCCATACTGAGGTAAATGTAAGCATTGTGCGGAAACCAGGGCATGGACACGCGGGAGGCAGCAAAGAGGACTGGAGCAGCGGAGAACAAGTAAGTGTTAATCTTCTACGTTTACGGAGGCTATCACGGTCGGCGTGACTATCACATACGTGACACAGAGGGAGGGAACAAGGGAGGCCCTGCCCAAGTGAGAGGGAAGGTGGTGACCCCTGACTCACCTAGCGGCTGGCACCTGGCTGCCCTGACGTCCCTAGACGGGTTCCTCACCCGTACGCCGATCACGTGCCTAAAGCCCTGGCTTTCCCTAAGCTGAGCCCTAGATAGTGAACAGGGCGGTGGGAACACTAGTCCGCACCACTAGCTCTAAAGGAAAACACCAAGGGAAGGACAGATAATACAAACTCAACATATAATCCCAGGTGGGCGACAACAGGAGACAACAAGAAGCCCAACAGGGATCCGGAGGGTAGCACTCTGGAACGACAACCAGGATTCACAACTCCAGTGGGTCAGTATAGATGTCCAGGCAGGAAGCTCTATAACTGGCAACTAGAGAAGAGTGAAGGGAGAATATAAGGAGGTTGGGAGTGGCAGACAAGAAACAGCTGAGGAGGAGAAGCTACGGATCCCTGATTGAGACAAAAAGGATAGCAAGGCAAACACAGAAAACAATCACTAAGAAACAACGTGATCTTTAGATATAGAGCGCGCAGCCACCCGCTGCAACCTCCTGACCCCGGGTATAACGGAGTCAGACGTGGCTCTTGATACCCTCGTGACAGAGGCAGGCTGGTAGCACTTGCAATAAAATACAATATTCCTGGAGAACCCCTTTAATCCTATGCACAGGACAATTTAGGCATGTTGTGAAGTGACAGTAGATGAAAAGAAATCTAAAACTATCTGAAAATAGAGTCGGCTTGGGAAAGAATGGAAAAAGAAGCGGGAAACCACTCAGTGATAACACAGCCAGCATACAGTATGCTCCTCTCACCCAACTTTAAGGTTAACCTGTTTCTTCTATGAGCCACGACACAGACCTGCTGTGATAATATGCAGGACAGACTATGGAATTAGATAGTTTTACAATGTGTCTTTTTACAAGAGCAGACAGTAGATTCTGTGCAGTGGACGTCGAACCAGTTTGAACTTGGAGCCTCCACAGCTCTAGAACTTGAGGATCCAGCTGTGACAGACCTGTCTCAGATACTTCCTGTCGTCCGCTACTGTGTAAAACATAGGAGACATATGTCCCTAAGACTTGTATTTGACTGAGGTGACCTTGCCGTGTGACTTCCGTTCTCTCACCTTAAATTTTTCACATAAATTAGCTTTGTTGGTGGCAGGAGGAGGAGGCGGACTGCAATTTTGACAACTGCTTTCAGCCCTGTTAAAGGCTGCCTTTGACCAAACCATCTGTACACCTGTTTTGCTATGTTTATAAGGGTATAATTTTGGAGGGATGTGCTTTCTCATAGTAGACTTCAAAGCCTCTATAGTGTGGAACTTGTTTGCTTCAGTCACCTTGTAATGACCTTTGCAGAATATGCGTAGTCACCTAGTCAGATGGGCAATAAAATGTAACCTTCCACTTAAAATACATTAACCAATCATACTCTGAGGACACAAAAGTGACCAAGATTGTTCATTTACAGGTAAATGTAAGCACGCATCTTCATCAGTGGCCATTACATGGACAGTTCTTCTCATAGGTATAAACCAGCACCTCAGCCTCCTTATTAATACAAGGACATTGAATTGTCAAGAAGCCTCATATGTTTTAATACCTTCAATAAAATCTTTATAAAGGTAGATTGACTATAGTTTGGTCCACATCATATGATCAATGTCAGACTGGCCAATCAGATTGTCCAATGGAACCAGGGTCTGATAGCATAGTGGGCCCCAAAGGTCAAGGAGAAAACAACCTATTTGGAGCTACCAACTGTACTGCTACATGAGGATAAGGTGGAACCATCTGTCAGAAGTTCAGCCGAAAGTGAATATCCAACATGACATTGACCCTAAACATATTAATTAGTAAATGCATTCTGGAATGGATGGGTTCTTGAATGCTGAAGTCAAAACCTGGTTCTACAGTATATCTGATTGAGGTGACGTGGGGAATTTGAAATACACTAAGCATGCAGGAAACACAGGAGTGGAAAAAAGTGTGTACAAGTGACTGTGACTAAGAAACACCTGCTGGAGGCTGTTTCTGCAAAACAGGGCAAAACCTGGTATTAGAGCCAAGAGTATACTTACTTTATCCCCAGAAGGAAATGGCATGTCTGTGAATGTTATAGTTTTTTGCTCATTTGCATGATCTATAGCTCAATGTCCTTGATTGTTAAATATTAGAAAATGACTCTATGATCTAATTAGATACATGTATCATCTAACTAATGTATACTGTAGCTGTTAGTCATATAAAATGATGGAGTGGGGGAACTCTTTATTCCTGAAACAGGATTTAAAATGTTGAAATGATGGTGGTCCTCTTTGTGTCTTCATTTTTCCTCAACCCCCTTTGGCTCTTCATTATGGAGGTGTAAACCACATCATTCTTACTGTGTACAGCTTGGCACAGAGTTTCTCTTGATCCTTTGCCAACCTGTACAATTAAATACAATGATTTCATTTCTTGGCAGTGTTATGGTGCATCCTGATTGGCTGCTCACTGAATGAGGTCATCCAGCAGTGAATGGAGCAGCTCATCCCATGGCGTGGGTCAGCATGTCTTTTGCTCAGATTGACCAAATAAACCCCAATTTGGGCAATCCGCAGGTTTCCTGTGGCAGAAGAGATGAGCCCTCCCCTCCCCACCCAGAACTGGCTCAAAGGGGCCATTTATTTGCTGTCTATTTTAAGAGAATGAGAAGGGGCACTGTGTGAAGGGTCTAATAAAAGGTCAAGCGATTCTTAGGCACAGTAGACATCTGGTGCCTGTCATCTCCTACACAAAACAAAGACAACAAATGTGTAATAACCAGTAGGGACACCTGCCAAAGATGAGTACAACACACACATCCTGCCAAGCACACAAAAAGGAGCCTTCACTCCCTCTCATCTCCACTCTTGCTGCAATAACTAGGTCACTGTGTAAATGTACCAGGGCGTTCATTGTAGTTAATGAGCCCCTAGTTTGTGGTGCTTGGCAGCAAAATGCATGTTATGTTTTTTCAACTCTGTCCAGTCTCATCCCAAAATTCTGGTATGTGATACTGCTACAATTTTGAGCAAATATCTCTAGAATTTTTTTTTTTTACTGCACAGTGTATTTGTAGTTGTACATGTATGTAGTTTTTATGATTTTTATTTCACATGTAAAAATGCTCAAAAGCATGTTTTTTAAATTTTCCAGTAGAATTTTTGAAAATATTAGTTTGTAATGACAGTTGCACTCATAATAACATATAATGATCGAAGGTCTAACTAGTTAATGCATTGGAAAGACTTGGCATGCCCCTGCTCAAACAATTAACTCAGGAATGGTGGCAGCCAGGTGAGGTGATCGCCTCAGGCAACACCAGGTAACACCAGGTAGGGGCAAGAGGGGGCAGCGGAAGGGCCATGGGGAATGAACGCTTTCATTGTGGCAAAGGGGTTAGGTTAAGAAATTGGCATGGGGGGGCAGTGCTATTTCAGTTTTCACCTCGGGCAGCAGAAAGGCTAGGTGCACCCCTGGTGGCAACAAAACCAATAGCAATTAACCACTTCAGGAGCATTCACTGTCTTCATTTTCCTACTATTTTTCAATACTGTAAATTTACACCCATTCTGTCACGGATTAGAGTGGGGGTAACTCTAATCTGTGTGATGTTAACATAAGTGGAAGCTGCTTGACCAGGACAACAGAATTAGGGAGCAGGTCACCTCCTAGCGCATCCCTAATCTGACCCTGACTCCTAGCTGTATGAGCCGACCCTGATGGTAGGAGGGCTCATACTCAGGAACCTCGCTTCCCTACTAGCCCTGGACAGATCCCTGAGCTAGGAGCTGGATAAGACAACCTGTTCCTCCTGAATACGGACGGACAGGAGTGTAAACTGGCCAAGCTGCAAAGGAAGAGAAACATCAACAGCCTATGGATATGGCAGGAGAGTGAAAGACTTCCACCCCTACCTACCACAGACACACTGACTGGATCCCGTGCTCAACTGCTGATGTCCACACCCAACATAAAGACATACTAGGAAAGGAATTAACCCTTCCAACACCAAAGAAGGTAAGTGTCACTTAAAGGGGAAATGCACACATAACTAAAATCCAGTGCACACCAAACATACCAAGTGCACACCTACAAAGACAGGTTGCCAGGTGCAACTGCATGCACTTGACAGCAAGCTGCCTAGCAACCAGATCAGGCTGCTATACTGCCAAATAAAGTCATGTTGCCAGCGGCAACCACACGTGAGGCAACCACAAGCAGCCCTCACCATGTGGTTGACAATAAAACCAAACCGCAGGCAACTGCATGCGGATCCAGGAGTCACGACCATAAACATGGGCGTGATACATTCTTCTGTTGTCTCGCAGAGCAACCCCCACACCCAGATCCCAGTCTTACTAACAACCTCAGTATGGCTCAGGTCCTAGTCCTGTCATCACCATGGTAGCCAATCTTGGTACTCCTAGGAAAACATAGTTTTAAAAATACATTTTAGTAGGGTCTGTGCTGTTAAAAAAAATCCTTTCTGCTCATGTGTTCAGAAGTTTTTACACAACACACACTCACTATGTTGCATGCTCTGTTTGACAGCACTGCCTGCTAGTATGCACAGTGTGCATAGTACCACAAGCTGGTTCAAGACGTGAAATAAAATAAAATGACCTTGTCTGTAAAACTCCTGGACAAAGCATTATTAAGAAACTAAAATGGAGGCTGTGCTCTTGTGGCGCTATATTCACAACATACGGTATGTTAATGTATTTGACATCACCATGCACAGCAGAACTAGTGGATTAATTTTTGGTGTAAATTTCATAGCTTGATCCAACTACCTTAAAAAAAGAGAATAATGAACAAAATGTATATTTTGTTTCTTTCTCTGACGATTTATTACCAGATAAGGACAGTTCAGATAGTTTTTTGGTGCTGATTTTTGGCACATTTCTGCCTCAAAATCGGCTCCACAAAAGGCTTCCAAACAGCTTTCCATTCACTTCAATGGGAAGCAACACTTGCTTTTTTTTCCACATGGAAATAGGCTTGCAAAAAAGAAGCAGCATGCCCTATCTTGGGGTGGAATCTGTGCTGAATCTTCCATTGAAATGAATGGTAAGCGTCCAAAAACAGCTCTGTACATGTCTGCGTGTTTTTTGCACATTTTCAGCATATTTTTTAGCGCCAAAAACCAAAAGCTGAAAGTGCAGTTTTGTATTGAAGTAAACACCCATTGGTAACAAAAAAACTGCGAAAAATCTCTTCAAAAACATGTCAAAGTGCGCTGAAAAAAACATGCAAAGATTCCATGCTGAATTTTGTAGGCAGATTTTCAAAATCCACCGTGTGATCTTCATTTCGGCAACTTGATTAGTTACAAATTAATTAGTCACTTTTCGCTAGAAATCAGGACAATGGCGGAGACCGCGCAGGATGAGTTTTCTATAGGGCTGTGACATCTCAGGATTGGCCGGTTGCACAGCATTATGGGTGATCTTGCGTTCCCGGGCTTTTTTCATTCACTTTTTAACACGTGGAGCCTCCATTTTAGGAAAAACTGATTCGTTAGCACAAAGTGTGAGGAAATTCTGATTTGTTGTGAATCAAAGTTTTCCTGAAACTTCAGACCAAATTCTGCTTTGAATACTTGGCTTCGGTCAACACTACCCTAGACCTACAAAATAAAAAAATATTCCCTCCACTTTGGAAAAAAATGCTTTCCATGTTTCCTGCAAAAACCAAAAGCCTCGCCCCCAGAAAGATTCTGGATGACTAGCTGAGTAGTGTTGAGCGAACTTGTGTTTTCAAGTTCGGAGTACAAGGTTCGGGTTCGGGTTCGGGTTATATAAGAATTCTGTTATGAATTCCACTACCACAGCACATAGCGGAAACCATAACGAAATTCTTAGATAACCCGAACCTTGAAAACAGAAGTTCGCTCATCCCTATAGCTACCGTAATTTAGCGTTTCCCTTCATTCAAGAAGTAAGGGAAAAGCAAGAGCACTTTACTGCGGGCTCTATAATAGTACTGTGTTTTGTTATGGAGCCCCATATTTACTACAATGTAGTGGTCGCAGATGGGAAATAACTAACTATATAAATAACTTCTATATTCTCATATTATTCGCATATTCTTAAATATCAATGACCTTTGCCATAGTTTCTATGACCTTCTATGAAATCACTGAAAAGCAACCGCCTGGTTGACTACATTGTTAGGTGCCTCGAACTTACAAATGAGGATACTGTGTACAAATTAGTTTTTAATTGCTTGAAAACAAGATTTTTTTTTTAAAGAATCATCTAGAAATAGCACACATTTTACAATGGCTATACTTTCCCATTGATACACAAAGTAGTATGATTATAGCTCCTTTCTGAGTGACGATCCACCTTGCAGGCACTTTAAATACTACATTATCTGCAATTACCTAATATATGACAAGAATCACTCCCTTTACAAGCAGCAATTTGTGTAATAGAGTCGGCAACCACAGGGGATTTTAATGTGTGCCATACAATCCTCCCACATTTGTTACCAGGTGTATTTCCAGTATGTCACTTATTGCTTCCCACCCATGATCTCTTGCTCAGGGCTCTTTAATTAATCCCCTTTGTTACTTCACCTTTTAGTCATGTGATTTCATTACTAATACTGAAATAATACAGCACTTTATCCTGCAAATCCTGTTTATCTCCATCTATGACATACAGCATTGGCAAGTGCATAATAATTGTATGATCCCTTAATGGTGTAAATGTATGTATTTGTTTCACAGTGCGCAAGTAACATCCAAGTCATGTGTAAGCATGTATCAGCCCCATTATTGTACAGAAGTTAGGTTTTGCTCATAATAGATTGTCCTACCCAGAGATACCTATAAGGCAGGGCTCCTTACCTGCACTAGGATTATGTAAGGTAGCTACAGTGATATCAAAGTTGTTTGCAAAATCCACAAGCTTATAAAACTATATTTTCCGCAGATTAAAAAAATATCACATTTCAGTAACATAATGTTGGGTCCAAATGGAGATTTCAACCAGTGGCGGCCAAACAGAAGACTGTGATCTCCTGGTAGACCTCATAGTGGAGACTAATAGATCTTGCTGTTAGGCCACCAGGTCTTCCTCAAAGAAGGTTTTAATTTTAGTTTGCTTGTCACCAGCCTCTTAGGCCCCTTTCACACGAGCGAGTATTCCGCGCGGGTGCAAATCTATGATGCGAACGCATTGCGCCCGCACGGAATCCGGACCCATTCATTTCAATGGGTCTGTGTACATGAGTGGTGGTTTTCACACATCACTTGTGCGTTGCGTGAAAATCTCAGCATGTTCAATATTTTGCACAACGCTGACCCCATAGAAGTGAATGGGGCTGCGTGAAAATCGCATTGCATCCGGAAGAAAGTGCGGATGCGATGCGTTTTTCACTGATGGTTGCTAAGAGATGTTATCTGTAAACATTCAGTTTTTTATCACGCGCGTGAAAAACGCATCAAAACGCATTGCACCCCCGCGATAAAAACTGAACAACTGAACGCAATCGCAAACAAAACTGAATGGACTTGCTTGCGAAATTGCGCAGTTTTCACTTAACGCATCCGCAACGCATCCGGACCTAATCTGCTCACGCTCGTCTGCAAGGGGCCTGATAGTGAAAGGTTTAGCTGGCGTTGGTCATCATATACAAACTCTAGCACAGATGGGGAGCAGGCGGACAAGCACCATGATCATGTAATATATGAAGAAGACACAATTGTAAAGTGCTATCACAGTTTGCAGACACTCTGAAACATGGCCTCGTAAAAGAATGACAGCAGTTCCTCCACATGTCCATGATCCATTGTTAGATGACCTACTGAGGGCTGTACAAAATCCCACTCATGATGTAAACATTGTCAAAATCAGGTCTTAACCTTGACTGACAGTTTGGTGATATTCACATGGATTTCACAAATTAGTCCTTCAGATGACAATAGTATCCATACTGTGGTTGCTGCTATGTGGGCCTCTTCAAACCCCCCATGGCCTCTTGAAACAGCTGATCAACAGAGGTGCCAGGAGTCAGACCCCCACCAATTAGATATCAATGACCTATCCTGAGAATAAGCTATCAATATCAAAATCTAGGGCAACCCCCTTTAACCCTTTCAAGGCCGGGTGATTTTCAGTTCTTTCGTTTTTATTTTTTACTGCCAGCCCTTCCAAAGCCATAACTTGAGTGCTTGTTTTTTTTTGCGCGACAAGATGTATATTCGAATTGCATACAATGGAAAAAAATTCCAAATGGGTGGAATTATAAAAAACTATTCCACCAGTTTTATGGGTTTTTTTTTACACCGTTTCCTATGCAGTAAAACTGACTTCTTACTTTTATTCTCTTGGTCATTACGATTACAACAATGCCTCACATGTATACTTTTTTCTTACGTTTTAATAATGAAAAAAAAATTTTAACTATGGAAAAAACTTTCTTCGCATTACTATATTCTGAACTCCATAATTTTTTTATTTTTATGCATACAGAGCTGTGTGAGGGCTTATTTTTTGTGGGATGATTTTTGATCACTTTTTATTCAATGTGTTTTTGTAAAAATTTTGGGGAAAGTGGGGTGATTAGAATTTTTATATTCTTAATTTTTTAAAATATTTTACTTTTTCTTTTTTACAATAGTTCCCCGAAGGAAGCGTAGCAAGCAATCATAATATTGGCTCTCCATAGGAATTAATGTGCTGCAGCTCTGTACCACTCCGCATACTACATCCGGCTCCCCCAATCCTCGCCGGGGGGGGCACCAGAGCACAGCCACAGAGGGCATGCTGACGGTCTTTAACTTCACATATGACCACGCCATCTGAGAGGTTAAATGTATGCTATCGCCATTATCGTCGATCGCATACATAAGTCCCAGGTGCCTGCTGCTGGCTATGGTGCCCATCCTGCTCGCAACCGAGCGTCATTTTTAAATGTCAGTCTGTTGACGTAAATTTTCGGGCAGATGGGAAGGTGGTAATGATTTGCTTATTATGTATTCAGCTATTTTACCTGCTTCATATAGGCTTCCCTGTGATTAACTCAAAGTATTGACAAAGACACAAAGTATAGATATAATGAATGAGTGTGTCACCATTGCTCTTGTTCCACAACTTTCTGTGGCAAGCCACTACCTAACTGCTTTGAATGACAAGGTCAGGCAGTGGCAAAGCAATAGGGTAGGGGCTGGCCACAGAATTGATGCAACAAGGACAATGATGACGCCCCCATTGCACCAAAGGCCTAATCTGCATATTTAGAAAAATTATCATAATTCGGGAATAGAGCCTCGGATCAACAAAACAAAAAAAAAGTTTTAATCAGTGGACCACAGCTATGTGTCCATGCAAATAGTTTGATAGGGAGGTAGCTGAGGACAGATTCCCTTTAAGTTTAAGGCCTCATGCACACGACCGTTTTTTTTGCGTCCCGTAGTTCCGTGATCCGTATCCGTTTTTTCTTCCGTGGGTCTTCCTTGATTTTTGGAGGATCCACGGACATGAAGGAAAGTAAAAAAAAAAGTCGTTTTGGTGTCCGCCTGGCCGTGCGGAGCCAAACGGATCCTTCCTGACTTACAATGCAAGTCAATGGGGACGGATCCGTTTGACATTGACACAAAATGGTGCAATTGCAAACGGATCCGTCCCCCATTGACTTTCAATGTAAAGTCAGGAGTCCCTATTATACCATCAGATCGGAGTTTTCTCCAATCCGATGGTATATTTTAACTTGAAGCGTCCCCATCACCATGGGAATGCCTCTATGTTAAAATATACCATCGGATTTGAGTTATATCGTGAAAACTCAGATCCGACAGTATATTCTAACACAGAGGCGTTCCCATAGTGATGGGGACGCTTCAAGTTAGAATATACTAAGAACTGTGTACATGACTGCCCCCTGCTGCCTGGCAGCACCCGATCTCTTACAGGGGGCTGTGATCAGCACAATTAACCCCTCAGGTGCCGTACCTGAGGGGTTAATTGTGCGTATCATAGCCCCCTGTAAGAGATCAGGTGCTGCCAGGCAGGAGGGGGCAGACCCCCCTCCCTCCCCAGTTCTAAATTCTTTGTTTGCCAGTGCGGCCCCCCCTCCCTCCCTCTCCTGTATTTAATTCATTGGTGGCCAGTGCGGTCCCCCCTCCCTCCCCAGTATTTAATTCATTGGTGGCCAGTGCGGCCCCCCTCCCTCTCTCCCCTGTATTTAATTCATTGGTGGCCAGTGCGGCCCCCCTCCCGCCCCTGTATTTAATTCATTGGTGGCCAGTGCGGCCCCCCTCCCTCCCTCCCCAGTATTTAATTCATTGGTGGCCAGTGCGGCCACCCTCTCTCCCCCTCCTAATTAAAATCCCCCCCCATCATTGGTGGTAGCGGAGAGTTCCGATCGGAGTCCCAGTTTAATCGCTGGGACTCCGATCGGTAACCATGGCAACCAGGACGCTACTGCAGTCCTGGCTGCCATGGTTACTTAGCAATTTTAGAAGTATTATACTTACCTGCGATGTCTGTGACCAGCCGGGCGCTCCTCCTACTGGTAAGTGACAGGTCTGTGCGGCGCATTGCTTATAGCACAGACCTTTCACTTACCAGTAGGAGGAGCGCCCAGGCCGGTCACAGACATCGCAGGTAAGTATAATGCTTCTAAAATTGCTAAGTAACCATGGCAGCCAGGACTGCAGTAGCGTCCTGGTTGCCATGGTTACCGATCGGAGTCCCATCGATTAAACTGGGACTCCGATCGGAACTCTCCGCTGCCACCAATGATGGGGGGGGATTTTAATTAGGAGGGGGGGAGAGGGAAGGCCGCACTGGCCACCAATGAATTAAATACTGGGGAGGGATGGAGGGGGGCCGCACTGGCCACCAATGAATTAAATACAGGGGAGGGAGGGAGGCCGCACTTGCCACCAATGAATTAAATACAGGGGAGGGAGGGAGGGGGGCCGCACTGGCCACCAATGAATTAAATACAGGGGAGGGAGGGGGGCCGCACTGGCCACCAATGAATTAAATACAGGGGAGGGAGGGGGGTCCGCACGGGCCACCAATGAATTTAAAACTGGGGAGGGGGGTCTGCCCCCTCCTGCCTGGCAGCACCTGATCTCTTACAGGGGGCTATGATACGCACAATTAACCCCTCAGGTGCGGCACCTGAGGGGTTAATTGTGCTGATCACAGCCCCCTGTAAGAGATCGGGTGCTGCCAGGCAGCAGGGGGCAGTCATGTACACAGTTCGTAGTATATTCTAACTTGAAGCGTCCCTATCACTACGGTCGTGTGCATGAGGCCTAAAAGGGAGTCTGTCAGCAGTATTGACTATGCAAAACTGCTGACAGCACTAGGTAGGGACTGGGGAAAGTAGTAAAAACATTGTTTGTGCAGACTTTATTATCGGGAGTAGTGTGAATATGAACTTTTTTTCTGCCAATGACTGTTCATGCAAGTGTCCAGGAAGTGGAGCCTCATAGTGAAGTTATCTCTGCGCTCTGCTATAAGCTGATTCTCAATCTTTACACTCTTTACGGCTGGTTGGATGCTACAGAGTAGAGGGGAGGGGCTGTGAAGCAGCTCAGTGCACGGAGCATTACACTGTCAATGTCAGAATAAAACTTCATATTCACACTACTCCTGATGATTAAAGCTCCACAATAGGTATGTCTGTTCTTGTTTGGTCAATGCGGACAAAACATAACTGAACAGAACGGAATGCTCCAGAATGCATTCCGTTCCGTTCTCATACCGGAGAGCAAACCGCAGCATGCTGTGGTTTGCTTTCCGTCCTGGGATGAGGAGCAAGATGGATCCATCATGACCCACAATGCAAGTCAATGGGGACGGATCAGTTTTCTCTGACACAGTCTGACACAATAGAAAACTGATTTTCAATGGAGTTCATGACGGATCCGTCTTGGCTATGGTAAAGATAATACAACCGGATCCGTTCATAACGGACGCAGGTGGTTGTATCATAAGTAACGGAAGCGGTTTTGCTGATCCCACTAGTGTGAAAGTAGCCTAAGCCAGTTCTACTTTACACCATTTTTGATAAATCTCCTCCAGCATGTCCAAATGGTATCTTCTTAGCAGCTGTGAAGGCTTGTAAAGAAGCATACACTTCCATGTGGGAATGCACAGCAGACAAGGTGATGATAAGCAAGTGTTTCATCTTCATAGCACACTGCAGGCATCATCAAGTATAAGATAAAACAAAACGTCAGAAATTAGAAAACGCCTGAATATGAACTGTGAAATGGAAGATTTAACCATCGAATCACAGTAATGAAAAATAAAAGTATGAAAATAACATTATACTTAGAGCTGAAGTACATAATATGGCGAGGTAATGCTGCAGGCTTACTGCACATAGTAGAGGCGCTTCTTCAATTAAATCTTCTATCTGTACTGACAGTCGCTGTCACTATACAGTACAATGATAGCGCTGGTTACTTAAAGTGACAGTGCTCATTACTACAATCCATTCTGGAATGCAGTACACAGTGATCTCTCGGATCTCCGGTCAGCGCTAATAAATCACTGAGGAGTCTGCAGCTTGTTTCACCTACATTAAGGGAAATCACTTCTTTCACTCTCTCTTTGGGGATGTGTTTGAGTAGTGAAAACCAGCCAGTTCTCATAATGGAGGAACTGATAACAGTTATAAGGATTGTTCTTCTCTCTGGGGAATCTAGAACCTTTCAAGCTTCTTTTCTTCTTTAACTGCTGGTATACACATCTTAAGGTGGACTTAGATGCCCAGATAATCGGGAAGATTATCTGGAACGAATGTTCCTGCCAACACTTCCTCCTGACAATCTGCTGATCATCTAAATGCACCTTTAGTAACAACCTGTGAATAACTGCTCATTTAGGGCTCATGCACACGACAGTATTTTGCGTTCAGTATACTGGCCGTTTTTTGAGTTCAGTATGCGGTACATACAGTATACTGAACCATTCATTTCAATGGTTCAGCAAAAAATACTGAAGTGTCTCCGTGTGCATTCCGTTTCAGTATTTCAGTATTTCCGTACCGTGAAAAGATAGAACATGTCCTATTCTTCTCCACAAATCACGGTGCTTGGCTCCATTCAAGTCAATGGGTCCGCAAAAAAACGGAACACATACGGAAATGCATCCGTATGTCTTCCGTATCCGTTCCGTTTTTGCTGAACCATCGATTGAAAATGTTATGCCCAGCCCAATTTTTTCTATGTAATTACTGTATTCTGTATATGGCATAAGGAAAAACTGAAAGAAAACGGAAACAAAAAACGAAACAACGGATCTATAAAAAACGGACCGCAAAACACTGAAAAAGCCATACTGTCGTGTGCATGAGCCCTTAGGGTGACATTTATCAAGCCAGATATATCTGTTTTTTGCTGTAAAAATGTTGCACGACATGCCGATTGCGTATTTTCTGCAACATTTCTGCAACATTTACAGGTCATGCCACTTTTAAAGTGGTCCATGTTATTAGGTCTGAAAAGTGAGATTAGACCTGTGTTATGGCACATTTATTATCTAAAAAGTCTGATAAAAGTCACATCCTACGACAGGCAGGCTCCTGGTGTATTTTTAAAGGGGTTATCCAACCCTTATAATGTCCTCCTATTGCCCAGGCCCCTCATATAGCTTATACTTACCCAGCTCGTCACTCCTGATGCCCGCACGGCCGCCGCTGCATCTCGTCGCAAGGATCCGAAAATCTGGCGACGGGGGGTGGGAGTAGCCGATAGAAGGCCGCAATGGGAACGAGCCTCCCTAGCGTCCCCCGCAATGCTAGGTAGGCTCATTCCCGTCGCAGCCTGCTATTGGCTGCCCCCCGTCGCCGGATGTTTTGATCCGCGCAACGGGGAGATACAGCAGTGGCTGTTGGGGCATCAGGAGCGACGCAGGTGATGGGGAGCGGGCATTAGAGAAGACATTATAGGGGTTGGATAACCCCTTTAAGACTAAGTCATACAGCACAATGCAGTTGCACCAGATACAGTCCTGATTAAAAGTTTAAGAGTAAGACCACTTGAAAAATGGCAAAAAATCATATTTAGCATGGCTGGATCTTAACAAGGTTCCAAGTAGAGCTTCAACATGCAACAAGAAGAAATGGAAGTGAGACAAAAAAAAATTTGAGCATTCAATTTAGTGAAAACAACGAATAAACTAAAACAGGCTGTTTTTCAGCTGATCAAAAGTTTAGGACCACACCTCCAAAAAAAAACTAAAACCCCCCAAAACAGAAATCCAACTTCCAAACATGAACTAAGTAATGAGTAGCTCCGCCGTTATTGTTCATCACTTCAAAAATTAGTTTCGGCATGCTTGATGCAAGCGTTTCCATGAGGTGAGTGGGAACATTTCTCCAAGTGGTGAAGACGGCCGCACGAAGGCCATCTACTGTCTGGAACTGTTGTCCATTTTTGTAAACTTCCCTTGCCATCCATCCCCAAAGGTTCTCAATTGGATTTAGATCAGGGGAACACAAAGGATGGGCCAAAAGAGTGATGTTAATCTCCTGGAAGAAGTCCCTTGTCCTGCGGGCATTGTGTACTGTAGCATTGTCCTGTTGAAAAACCCAGTCGTTACCACACAGACGAGGGCCCTCAGTCATGAGGAATGCTCTCTGCAACATCTGGACATAGCCAGCGGCCGTTTGACGCCCCTGCACTTCCTGAAGCTCCATTGTTCCACTGAAGGAAAAAGCACCCCAGACCATTATGGCGCCCCCTCCACTGTGGCGCGTAGAAAACATCTCAGGTGGGATCTGCTTGTCATGCCAGTAACGTTGGAAACCATCAGGACCATCAAGGTAAAAAAAAATCTCATCAGAGAATAAAACTTTCTTCCACCTTTGAATGTCCCATGTTTGATGCTCTCTTGCAAAGTCCAAACGAGCAGTTCTGTGGCGTTCAAGGAGACGAGGTCTTTGAAGACGTTTTTTGTTTTTCAAGCCCTTCAGTCTTAGATGCTGTCTGATGGTTATGGGGCTGCAGTCAGCACCAATAAGGTCCTTAATTTGTCTTGACGGACAGCCAATTGGATCCTCCGGCTCAGTGCTGGTGAAATTCTTTTGGGTCTTCCACTTGACTTTTTTGTTCCATAACCCTCAGGATCATTCAAGAAATTCCAAATGACTGTCTTACTGCGTCCCACCTCAGCAGCGATAGCGCGCTGTGAGAGATCCTGCTTATGCAGTTCAACAACCCGACCAGGTTCAAAAAGGGAGAGTTTTTTTGCCTTTGCCATCACAACATGTGACTACCTGACAGAAAATGACAATGAATCCATATCTTTGCACAGATTTGGCCTTTTAAAGGCATGTGGTCGTAAAATTTGGATCAGCTGAAAAACAGCCTGTTTCAGTTTAATCGTTATTTTCAATTAATTGAATGCTCAAAAAATGTTTTGTCTCACTCTCATTTCTTCTTGTTGCATGTTGAAGCTCTACTTGGAACCTTGTTAACCACCTCAGCCCCCATAGCTTAAACACCCTGAAAGACCAGGCCACTTTTTACACTTCTGACCTACACTACTTTCACCATTTATTGCTCGGTCATGCAACTTACCACCCAAATGAATTTTACCTCCTTTTCTTCTCACTAATAGAGCTTTCATCTGGTGGTATTTCATTGCTGCTGATATTTTTACTTTTTTTGTTATTAATCGAAATTTAACGATTTTTTTGCAAAAAAATGACATTTTTCACTTTCAGAAAAAAATAAGGGGTTGGGTCAGCACAACCTGCTGCAGGTGCACATCACTATGGCGAAATACATATACAAACGGAAAATGCAAATGTGATCGCACACTACATCCAGCACTCTGCCCTCCATGCTGGATGAGACATTGGTTTATATTTTGGCCAAAGCATAGTAAGCCACTCACCGCGTCAAGGCTGTCTCATGAGTGGTCCCTAACTCTTGTTCCTACCTGTTCATGGGCCATGACAGCCACATAAAATCCAGGGAATGCAGGTCAGCATGCAAGCCAAGTACACTTTGCTTGTAACCCCGTCCGGTGCCATTACAGCTTTCATCGGATCCAGGGATGCAAGTACCAACATGCATGCTGAACCTACCATATACTTCTCCTGGAGCCAGATGGCTAATGGTAGGTTCTATACAAGCAGACTCAGTTTTATACTGACTTTAAAACCAGCCTCAAGGACAGATTAACTGGTCAGGTGTGCAATGACTCCAAGGAGATCGCCACGCCTCCAATATATACTACAAAGAAAAAAATAAGGGGTTGGGTCAGCACAACCTGCTGCAGGTGCACATCACTATGGCGAAATACATATACAAACGGAAAATGCAAATGTGATCGCACACTACATCCAGCACTCTGCCCTCCATGCTGGATGAGACATTGGTTTATATTTTGGCCAAAGCATAGTAAGCCACTCACCGCGTCAAGGCTGTCTCATGAGTGGTCCCTAACTCTTGTTCCTACCTGTTCATGGGCCATGACAGCCACATAAAATCCAGGGAATGCAGGTCAGCATGCAAGCCAAGTACACTTTGCTTGTAACCCCGTCCGGTGCCATTACAGCTTTCATCGGATCCAGGGATGCAAGTACCAACATGCATGCTGAACCTACCATATACTTCTCCTGGAGCCAGATGGCTAATGGTAGGTTCTATACAAGCAGACTCAGTTTTATACTGACTTTAAAACCAGCCTCAAGGACAGATTAACTGGTCAGGTGTGCAATGACTCCAAGGAGATCGCCACGCCTCCAATATATACTACAAAGAAAAAAATAAGGGGTTGGGTCAGCACAACCTGCTGCAGGTGCACATCACTATGGCGAAATACATATACAAACGGAAAATGCAAATGTGATCGCACACTACATCCAGCACTCTGCCCTCCATGCTGGATGAGACATTGGTTTATATTTTGGCCAAAGCATAGTAAGCCACTCACCGCGTCAAGGCTGTCTCATGAGTGGTCCCTAACTCTTGTTCCTACCTGTTCATGGGCCATGACAGCCACATAAAATCCAGGGAATGCAGGTCAGCATGCAAGCCAAGTACACTTTGCTTGTAACCCCGTCCGGTGCCATTACAGCTTTCATCGGATCCAGGGATGCAAGTACCAACATGCATGCTGAACCTACCATATACTTCTCCTGGAGCCAGATGGCTAATGGTAGGTTCTATACAAGCAGACTCAGTTTTATACTGACTTTAAAACCAGCCTCAAGGACAGATTAACTGGTCAGGTGTGCAATGACTCCAAGGAGATCGCCACGCCTCCAATATATACTACAAAGAAAAAAATAAGGGGTTGGGTCAGCACAACCTGCTGCAGGTGCACATCACTATGGCGAAATACATATACAAACGGAAAATGCAAATGTGATCGCACACTACATCCAGCACTCTGCCCTCCATGCTGGATGAGACATTGGTTTATATTTTGGCCAAAGCATAGTAAGCCACTCACCGCGTCAAGGCTGTCTCATGAGTGGTCCCTAACTCTTGTTCCTACCTGTTCATGGGCCATGACAGCCACATAAAATCCAGGGAATGCAGGTCAGCATGCAAGCCAAGTACACTTTGCTTGTAACCCCGTCCGGTGCCATTACAGCTTTCATCGGATCCAGGGATGCAAGTACCAACATGCATGCTGAACCTACCATATACTTCTCCTGGAGCCAGATGGCTAATGGTAGGTTCTATACAAGCAGACTCAGTTTTATACTGACTTTAAAACCAGCCTCAAGGACAGATTAACTGGTCAGGTGTGCAATGACTCCAAGGAGATCGCCACGCCTCCAATATATACTACAAAGAAAAAAATAAGGGGTTGGGTCAGCACAACCTGCTGCAGGTGCACATCACTATGGCGAAATACATATACAAACGGAAAATGCAAATGTGATCGCACACTACATCCAGCACTCTGCCCTCCATGCTGGATGAGACATTGGTTTATATTTTGGCCAAAGCATAGTAAGCCACTCACCGCGTCAAGGCTGTCTCATGAGTGGTCCCTAACTCTTGTTCCTACCTGTTCATGGGCCATGACAGCCACATAAAATCCAGGGAATGCAGGTCAGCATGCAAGCCAAGTACACTTTGCTTGTAACCCCGTCCGGTGCCATTACAGCTTTCATCGGATCCAGGGATGCAAGTACCAACATGCATGCTGAACCTACCATATACTTCTCCTGGAGCCAGATGGCTAATGGTAGGTTCTATACAAGCAGACTCAGTTTTATACTGACTTTAAAACCAGCCTCAAGGACAGATTAACTGGTCAGGTGTGCAATGACTCCAAGGAGATCGCCACGCCTCCAATATATACTACAAAGAAAAAAATAAGGGGTTGGGTCAGCACAACCTGCTGCAGGTGCACATCACTATGGCGAAATACATATACAAACGGAAAATGCAAATGTGATCGCACACTACATCCAGCACTCTGCCCTCCATGCTGGATGAGACATTGGTTTATATTTTGGCCAAAGCATAGTAAGCCACTCACCGCGTCAAGGCTGTCTCATGAGTGGTCCCTAACTCTTGTTCCTACCTGTTCATGGGCCATGACAGCCACATAAAATCCAGGGAATGCAGGTCAGCATGCAAGCCAAGTACACTTTGCTTGTAACCCCGTCCGGTGCCATTACAGCTTTCATCGGATCCAGGGATGCAAGTACCAACATGCATGCTGAACCTACCATATACTTCTCCTGGAGCCAGATGGCTAATGGTAGGTTCTATACAAGCAGACTCAGTTTTATACTGACTTTAAAACCAGCCTCAAGGACAGATTAACTGGTCAGGTGTGCAATGACTCCAAGGAGATCGCCACGCCATGGCACCGGACGGGGTTACAAGCAAAGTGTACTTGGCTTGCATGCTGACCTGCATTCCCTGGATTTTATGTGGCTGTCATGGCCCATGAACAGGTAGGAACAAGAGTTAGGGACCACTCATGAGACAGCCTTGACGCGGTGAGTGGCTTACTATGCTTTGGCCAAAATATAAACCAATGTCTCATCCAGCATGGAGGGCAGAGTGCTGGATGTAGTGTGCGATCACATTTGCATTTTCCGTTTGTATATGTATTTCGCCATAGTGATGTGCACCTGCAGCAGGTTGTGCTGACCCAACCCCTTATTTTTTTCTTTGTAGTATATATTGGAGGCGTGGCGATCTCCTTGGAGTCATTGCACACCTGACCAGTCAATCTGTCCTTGAGGCTGGTTTTAAAGTCAGTATAAAACTGAGTCTGCTTGTATAGAACCTACCATTAGCCATCTGGCTCCAGGAGAAGTATATGGTAGGTTCAGCATGCATGTTGGTACTTGCATCCCTGGATCCGATGAAAGCTGTAATGGCACCGGACGGGGTTACAAGCAAAGTGTACTTGGCTTGCATGCTGACCTGCATTCCCTGGATTTTATGTGGCTGTCATGGCCCATGAACAGGTAGGAACAAGAGTTAGGGACCACTCATGAGACAGCCTTGACGCGGTGAGTGGCTTACTATGCTTTGGCCAAAATATAAACCAATGTCTCATCCAGCATGGAGGGCAGAGTGCTGGATGTAGTGTGCGATCACATTTGCATTTTCCGTTTGTATATGTATTTCGCCATAGTGATGTGCACCTGCAGCAGGTTGTGCTGACCCAACCCCTTATTTTTTTCTTTGTAGTATATATTGGAGGCGTGGCGATCTCCTTGGAGTCATTGCACACCTGACCAGTTAATCTGTCCTTGAGGCTGGTTTTAAAGTCAGTATAAAACTGAGTCTGCTTGTATAGAACCTACCATTAGCCATCTGGCTCCAGGAGAAGTATATGGTAGGTTCAGCATGCATGTTGGTACTTGCATCCCTGGATCCGATGAAAGCTGTAATGGCACCGGACGGGGTTACAAGCAAAGTGTACTTGGCTTGCATGCTGACCTGCATTCCCTGGATTTTATGTGGCTGTCATGGCCCATGAACAGGTAGGAACAAGAATTAGGGACCACTCATGAGACAGCCTTGACGCGGTGAGTGGCTTACTATGCTTTGGCCAAAATATAAACCAATGTCTCATCCAGCATGGAGGGCAGAGTGCTGGATGTAGTGTGCGATCACATTTGCATTTTCCATTTTTCACTTTCAGTTGTAAAATTTTGCAAAAAAAAACGACATCCATATATAAATTTTGCTCTAAATTTATTGTTCTACATGTCTTTGATAAAAAAAAAATGTTTGGGTAAAAAAAAAATGGTTTGGGTAAAAGTTATAGCGTTTACAAACTATGGTACAAAAATGTGAATTTCCGCTTTTTGAAGCAGCTCTGACTTTCTGAGCACCTGTCATGTTTCCTGAGGTTCTACAATGGCCAGACAGTACAAACACCCCACAAATGACCCCATTTCGGAAAGTACACACCCTAAGGTATTCGCTGATGGGCATAGTGAGTTCATAGAACTTTTTATTTTTTGTCACAAGTTAGCGGAAAATGATGATTTTTTTTTTTTTTTTTCTTACAAAGTCTCATATTCCACTAACTTGTGACAAAAAATAAAAACTTCTAAGAACTCACTATGCCGATCACGAAATACCTTGGGGTCTCTTCTTTCCAAAATGGGGTCACTTGTGGGGTGGTTATACTGCCCTGGCATTCTAGGGGCCCAAATGTGTGGTAAGGAGTTTGAAATCAAATTCTGTAAAAAATGACCTGTGAAATCCGAAAGGTGCTCTTTGGAATATGGGCCCCTTTGCCCACCTAGGCTGCAAAAAAGTGTCACACATCTGGTATCTCCGTACTCAGGAGAAGGTGGGGAATGTGTTTTGGGGTGTCATTTTATATATACCCATGCTGGGTGAGAGAAATATCTTGGTCAAATGCCAACTTTGTATAAAAAAATGGGAAAAGTTGTCTTTTGCCAAGATATTTCTCTCACCCAGCATGGGTATATGTAAAATGATACCCCAAAACACATTTCCCAACTTCTCCTGAGTACGGAGATACCAGATGTGTGACACTTTTTTGCAGCCTAGGTGGGCAAAGGGGCCCATATTCCAAAGAGCACCTTTCGGATTTCACAGGTCATTTTTTACAGAATTTGATTTCAAACTCCTTACCACACATTTGGGCCCCTAGAATGCCAGGGCAGTATAACTACCCCACAAGTGACCCCATTTTGGAAAGAAGAGACCCCAAGGTATTCGCTGATGGGCATAGTGAGTTCATGGAAGTTTTTATTTTTTGTCACAAGTTAGTGGAATATGAGACTTTGTATGAAAAAAAAAAAAAAAATCAGCATTTTCCACTAACTTGTGACAAAAAATAAAAAATTCTAGGAACTCGCCATGCCCCTCACGGAATACCTTGGGGTGTCTTCTTTCCAAAATGGGGTCACTTGTGGGGTAGTTATACTGCCCTGGCATTTTCCAGGGGCCCTAATGTGTGGTAAGTAGGTAAATGACCTGTGAAATCCTAAAGGTGCTCTTTGGAATATGGGCCCCTTTGCCCACCTAGGCTGCAAAAAAGTGTCACACATGTGGTATCGCCGTATTCAGGAGAAGTTAAGGAATGTGTTTTGGGGTGTCATTTTACATATACCCTTGCTGGGTGAGAGAAATATCTTGACAAAAGATTTTTTTATACAAAGTTGGCATTTGACCAAGATATTTCTCTCACCCAGCATGGGTATATGTAAAATGACACCCCAAAACACATTCCCCAACTTCTCCTGAGTACGGCGATACCAGATGTGTGACACTTTTTTGCAGCCTAGATGCGCAAAGGTGCCCAAATTCCTTTTAGGAGGGCATTTTTAGACATTTGGATACCAGACTTCTTCTCACGCTTTGGGGCCCCTAGAATGCCAGGGCAGTATAAATACCCCACATGTGACCCCATTTTGGAAAGAAGACACCCCAAGGTATTCAATGAGGGGCATGGCGAGTTCATAGAAATTTTCTTTTTTTTGGCACAAGTTAGCGGAAATTGATATTTTTAATTTTTTTCTCACAAAGTCTCCCGTTCCGCTAACTTGGGACAAAAATTTCAATCTTTCATGGACTCAATATGCCCCTCACGGAATACCTGGGGGTGTCTTCTTTCCGAAATGGGGTCACATGTGGGGTATTTATACTGCCCTGGCATTCTAGGGGCCCTAAAGCGTGAGAAGAAGTCTGGAATATAAATGTCTAAAAAATTTTACGCATTTGGATTCCGTGAGGGGTATGGGGAGTTCATGTGAGATTTTATTTTTTGACACAAGTTAGTGGAATATGAGACTTTGTAAGAAAAAAAAAAAATAATTCCGCTAACTTGGGCCAAAAAAATGTCTGAATGGAGCCTTACAGAGGGGTGATCAATGACAGGGGGGTGATCAATGACAGGGGGGTGATCAATGACAGGGGGGGTGATCAATGACAGGGGGGTAATCAATGACAGGGGGGTGATCAGAGAGTCTATATGGGGTGATCACCACAGTCATTGATCATGCCCCTGTAAGGCTTCATTCAGACGTCCGGATGCGTTTTGCGGATCCGATCCATCTATCAGTGGATCCGTAAAAATCATGCGGACGTCTGAATGGAGCTTTACAGGGGGGTAATCAATGACAGGGGGGTAATCAATGACAGGGGGGTGATCAGGGAGTCTATATGGGGTGATCACCACAGTCATTGATCACGCCCCTGTAAGGCTTCATT
Organism: Bufo bufo; assembly: GCF_905171765.1. Classification (NCBI taxonomy): domain Eukaryota; kingdom Metazoa; phylum Chordata; class Amphibia; order Anura; family Bufonidae; genus Bufo; species Bufo bufo. The sequence continues at coordinate 97,686,423 of NC_053396.1, forward strand.
CAGACGTCCGTATGCGTTTTGCGGATCCGATCCATCTATCAGTGCATCCGTAAAAATCATGCGGACATCTGAATGGAGCTTTACAGGGGGGTAATCAATGACAGGGGGGTGATCAGGGAGTCTATATGGGGTGATCACCACAGTCATTGATCACGCCCCTGTAAGGCTTCATTCAGACGTCCGGATGCGTTTTGCAGATCCGATCCATCTATCAGTGCATCCGTAAAAATCATGCAGACATCTGAATGGAGCTTTACAGGGGGGTGATCAATGACAGGGGTGTAATCAATGACAGGGGGGTGATCAGGGAGTCTATATGGGGTGATAACCACAGTCATTGATCACGCCCCTGTAAGGCTTCATTCAGACGTCCGTATGCGTTTTGCGGATCCGATCCATCTATCAGTGCATCCGTAAAAATCATGCGGACATCTGAATGGAGCTTTACAGGGGGGTGATCAATGACAGGGGTGTAATCAATGACAGGGGGGTGATCAGGGAGTCTATATGGGGTGATCACCACAGTCATTGATCATGCCCCTGTAAGGCTTCATTCAGACGTCCGGATGCGTTTTGCGGATCCGATCCATCTATCAGTGCATCCGTAAAAATCATGCGGACATCTGAATGGAGCTTTACAGGGGGGTGATCAGGGAGTCTATATGGGGTGATCACCACAGTCATTGATCATGCCCCTGTAAGGCTTCATTCAGACGTCCGGATGCGTTTTGCGGATCCGATCCATCTATCAGTGGATCCGTAAAAATCATGCGGACGTCTGAATGGAGCTTTACAGGGGGGTAATCAATGACAGGGGGGTAATCAATGACAGGGGGGTGATCAGGGAGTCTATATGGGGTGATCACCACAGTCATTGATCATGCCCCTGTAAGGCTTCATTCAGACGTCCGGATGCGTTTTGCGGATCCGATCCATCTATCAGTGGATCCGTAAAAATCATGCGGACGTCTGAATGGAGCTTTACAGGGGGGTGATCAATGACAGGGGGGTGATCAATGACAGGGGGGAAATCAATGACAGGGGGGTGATCAGGGAGTCTATATGGGGTGATCAGGGGCTAATAAGGGGTTAATAAGTGACGGGGGGGGGGGTGTAGTGTAGTGTAGTGGTGCTTGGTGCTACTTTACTGAGCTACCTGTGTCCTCTGGTGGTCGATCCAAACAAAGGGGACCACCAGAGGACCAGGTAGCAGGTATATTAGACGCTGTTATCAAAACAGCGTCTAATATACCTGTTAGGGGTTAAAAAAAACACATCTCCAGCCTGCCAGCGAACGATCGCCGCTGGCAGGCTGGAGATCAACTCTCTTACCTTCCGTTCCTGTGAGCGCGCGCGCCTGTGTGCGCGCGTTCACAGGAAATCTCGCGTCTCGCGAGATGACGTGTATATGCGTCCAGGCGGAATGAATCAACCACCTCCAGGACGCGTCTGTGCGTACAGCGGTCCGGAGGTGGTTAAGATCCAACAATGTAAAATATGATTTTTTGCCATTTTTGAAGTGGTCTTAAACTTTTGATCAGGACTGTACATGAAAACTGTGCACCACCTCGTAAATTTGGTGCAACCACACAATGCAAAACCAGATTTAAAAGTAACATGAAAATGATCTAAAATGATAAATGTTCCCCTTAGTTTTAATGATTTTCACATAATAGCCTTTGAATGTTTCCTTATCTGACTCTTATTATTATTATTTATTATTAAAGTGCCATTCATTCCATAGCACTGTACATATGAAAAGGGGTATGCATACATAATACAGACAACTGCACTAAGCATGAACAAGACTCTTATTGCACTATCCTTGGAAATGAGGGATTTGCTGCCGTTCTGCATGTCTCCTTATAAAGCCATCGTCTGAGGGGAGAGGGTCATAGTGATTACACGCCTGAGATTTAACTGCAAGAAGCAAAAGGGAAAAGCAACAGCAAAAGTTACAGTTTATATTAGTGCAGACTGGTGAACTGATTTTTGGCCCATATACTACTATTTGGCATAAGTTTTAAATGTTGGGAAAATCCCATTAAGGAAGTATACAAATAAATTGTAATCGTACTGTTTCCCTGTCCTCACCAAGCACAGCGTCGTACATTGTATAACGGCTGTGCTTGGTATTGCGCTCACTTCTATGGGGCTGAACTGTGCCTAGGCCACGTGCCAGGTGAACGTGATGTCACTGGGCCTAGGGAAAGCTGAGAGAAAGCCTAGGCGCTACTGCGAACACCACTGCGTTATTGAACAGCTGATCGACAGGCGTCCCGGATACTTGACCGCCACCGATCAGATACTAAGGATAGGTCATCAATTATAAAGTCTCTAAAAACTCCTTTAAAATACAGGATCCATTTTTTTTCCTCTTCTTCTGTTGGATCAGAAGAATGAAAAACTAAACGTTGATGTGAACCCCGCCTTAGTGGCACCATCCTTAAGGCTCAGTTCACACCTGAGCGTTTTACAGCGCGTTCCTACGCGCTGTAAAACGCTCAACAAGGAGAAACCAATGCTTCCCTATGGGAATGGTTCTCACCTGGGCGTTTTACAGCGCGTACGATCGCGCTGTAAAACGCCCGACGCTCACACAAGTACAGGAGCGTTTTTTTGGGCGCTTGTCGCGCGTTCCCGTACATAGACTTTCGGGAACGCGCGACACTGTGTGCACACTTGTCTCTGTATGCGCGCTTGTAAACGCCCGTACAATCGCGCATACAGAGCGCTCCTTTCAGAACGCTCAGGTGTGAACTGAGCCTAAAAGAATCCTTAGGCCTCTTTCACACTACAGTATTTTGCGTTCAGTATACTGGACGTTTTTTGAGTTCAGTATACGGAACAGATACTGAACCATTCATTTCAATGGTTCAGCAAAAAATACTGAAGTGTCTCCGTGTGCATTCCGTTTCAGTATTTCAGTATTTCCGTGCCGTGGAAAGATAGAACATGTCCTATGTTTCTCCGCAAATCACGGTCCGTGGCTCCATTAAAGTCAATGGGTCCGCAAAAAAACGGAATGCATACGGAAGGCATCCGTATGTCATCCGTATGTCATCCGTTTTTTGCGGATCCGTCATTAACAAATGCTAGGCCCAGCCCACTGTGGCCATGTGTTTCTTGTTGCCAAACTTTGGCTGAGCACAAATACAGGTGGCTTCCGTTTTTGATCCGTGAAAAACGGACCGTATACGGGAACCATACGGAAACCATACTGAAAGGTTTTTGCGGACATACTGAACGGAAACGGAGACACAACGGAACCCAAAAACGGGACAACGGATCCGTGAAAAACGGAACGCAAAACACTGAAATGGACATACTGTAGTGTGAAAGAGGCCTAAAGGTGTTTCTTTGAAGAATAATAGATTGATCCAACACATAATGGCAGCCAGTAAGGTGTACTGGGCAAAGGTTCTACATTAGAGTTAGGCCTCTTTCACACTACAGTATGTCCATTTCAGTGTTTTGCGTTCCGTTTTTCACGGATCCGTTGTCCCGTTTTTGGGTTCCTTTGTGTCTCCGTTTCCGTTCAGTATGTCCGCAAAAACCTTTCAGTATGGTTTCCGTATGGTTCCCGTATACGGTCCGTTTTTCACGGATCAAAAACGGAAGCCACCTGTATTTGTGCTCAGCCAAAGTTTGGCAACAAGAAACACATGGCCACAGTGGGCTGGGCCTAGCATTTGTTAATGACGGATCCGCAAAAAACGGATGACATACGGATGACATACGGATGCCTTCCGTATGCATTCCGTTTTTTTGCGGACCCATTGACTTTAATGGAGCCACGGACCGTGATTTGCGGACAAACATAGGACATGTTCTATCTTTCCACGGCACGGAAATACTGAAATACTGAAACGGAATGCACACGGAGACACTTCAGTATTTTTTGCTGAACCATTGAAATGAATGGTTCAGTATCTGTTCCGTATACTGAACTCAAAAAACGTCCAGTATACTGAACGCAAAATACTGTAGTGTGAAAGAGGCCTTAGGCCTCATGCAGACGACCGTTGTTCCGGTCCACCTCCGAGCCGCACTTTTTGCGGCTCGGGTGCGGACCCATTCACTTCAATGGGGCCGCAAAAGATGTCCGCATCCGTTGCTCCGTTCCGTGGCCCCGCAAAAAACATAGAACATGTCCTATTCTTGTCCGTTTTGTGAACAAGAATAGGCATTTCTACAATGGGCCGCCCGTTCCGGAAGGCACACAGGCGGCTTCCGTTTTTTGCAGGTCCGTGGTTTTCGGACCGCAAAAAATGGAACAGTCGTGTGCATGAGGCCTTAGAAGATGTAATTGAAATCATAAATCTAATTAAATGCAGAGACAGATAAGAAGCTACCTATAAGATGTGATAGAGGAGTGATGGTGAACCTTCTAGAGACCGAGTGCCCACACTGCAACCCACTTATTTATCGCAAAGTGCCAACACGGCAATTTAACCTGAATACCAATATAGTATATCTTCCATGTACTAATACCCTGACTACATTCAATGCGCTGCCTGTGCTGTTCATAGTGATGATGAATGGCAGGAAAAGTCTAAGGCATATTGGTACACCATAGACTTTTTCCAGGGTGCGGGTGCCCACAGAGAGGGCTCTGAGTGCCACCTCTGGCACCCATGCCATAGGTTCGCCACCACTGTGACAGATTATCTCATTTTGAAAGTGACTGGAACCTATGGAATGTCTCTTTGGAAAATAGAGGAAATTTTGATGTTGGTGCAAGAAATTGGAGGACCTTCTTTTCCCTGTTCTTATTTCGTTCTTTTTTATGTTTTTTGTTATCTATCTTTGTTAGCTCACTTTCGTATTAATTGCTTTGCATATTTTGGATATTTTGGAAGCGACCTCGGTATTAAACGTTTTGCATGAACACGTAGCTGTGGTTCACCTGAATAAAACGCTGTTTTTCTTTTGTTGATCTGAGGCTTCGTTCCCAAATTATGATACTTGTTCTTAATATGCAAATTAGGCCTTTGGTGCAATGAGGGCGTCACAGCTATGTGTCTATGCAAAAAGTTTGATAGGGAGGTTGCTGGTGACAGACTGCCTTTAATAAAAGTTAATTGAAACAAAAAAAAAGTGACAACACCTTTAGACAAGGCTGGATTATAGTAGGGGCAAGGTTTATCTGGAGCTTCCACCAGTTAGAGGCGCCATACATTATGGTGGCTAATCATAGGCCTACGTCATGGCACTGGCTGTTGTATTGCCTAGTTACTCTATAGCAATATTATTTGGGTACTGAATAGCACTTTTTTAAAGAAGTGTATCTCCACTGATGGAGTATGCATGTTATGACAGTTTATGATGCAGCTTCTATGTACTGACATGTTATGACAGTTTATGATGCAGCTTCTATGTACTGACAAAAAACACTAAAGCAGAGTTTTCCTTTTAGACAGTTTCTAGAAATAGAGATCATTATGTATGCTATCCAGTACACTGGAAAGAACAAAGAAGATGATAATGGCTCAGTGGTTAGCACTGGTGCCTTGCAGCGCTGGGATCCTAATTTCGAATCCAACCAAGGACAACATCTGCATGGAGTTTGTATGCTCTGCCCGTGTTTGCATGGGTTTCCTCCGGGTACTCCGGTTTCCTCCCACACTCCAATGACATACTGATAGGGACCTTAGATTGTGAGCCCCATGGGGACAGCGTGATGTTGTCTGTAAAGCGCTGAGGAATATAGTAGCGCTATATAAGTGTATAAAATAAATAAACATAATTGGGCAGATTTATGTAAACTAAAAGAAAAAAGTTCATCTGCAATTTCAACAAATAAAATAATTCACAGGTTATCCAACTAAAAGCCTATGTTAAAGTGGAGTGAAGCACCCAGCCTATGCAAGGCCACAGATGTATATGAGTCGGTATAACCAAAAGCTAGAGCCCTGCTCTACATTAAGTACTACAGCCAGGGGATTAGTCAGGGTTGCCTGTGGGGGGTATCCCACAATAGTATCCTACCCAGTGTATATGAGGTCTTCAGGAGCATTCAGTCTTGTTGTGGCTAGGTTAGAGTTAGAAAGAGCCAGCCACCAGTCTGTATGCTAGCTGACTGACCAGGTAAAAGAATCACCATTTAAAGGGAACCTGTCACCAGGATTTTGTGTATAGAGCTGAGGACATGGGTTGTTAGATGGCCGCTAGCACATCCGCAATACCCAGTCCCCATAGCTCTGTGTGCTTTTATTGTGTAAAAAAAAGATTTGATACATATGCAGATTAACCTGAGATGAGTCCTGTTCCTGACTCATCTCATCATTTTTTACACAATAAAAGCACACAGAGCTATGGGGACTGGGTATTGCGGATGTGCTAGCGGCCACCTAGCAACCCATGTCCTCAGCTCTATACCCAAAATCCAGGTGACAGGTTCCCTTTAAAGGGGCTGTCCAATGGGATAAACATTTTAGAAAAGGGGCAGAATGGGGATAAAAAGATAAAATAAACTTTATTCGCTCCCCTGACAATCCAAAACTTACTACAGATGTAGTAGAGTTAACACACATGCTTTATGAGACGTGTTATCTAAACTAAATGCGTTAGGGTACTTTCACACTAGCGTTATTCTTTTCCGGTATTGAGTTCCGTCACAGGGGCTCAATACCGGAAAAAAAACGCTTCAGTTTTATCCTAATGCATTCTGAATTAAAAGCAATCCGTTCAGTATGCATCAGGATGTCTTCAGTTCAGTCCCTCTTATGGTATTTGGCCGGAGAAAATACCACAGCATGCTGCAGTATTTTCTCCGGCCAAAATTACAGAACACTTGCCGGAATGCTGGATCCGGCATTAATTTCCATTGAAATGTACAGTCCTGATCAAAAGTTTAAGACCACTTGAAAAATGGCAAAAAAATCATATTTAGCATGGCTGGATCTTAACAAGGTTCCAAGTAGAGCTTCAACATGCAACAAGAAGCATTCAATTTAATGAAAACAACGAATAAACTGAAACAGGCTGTTTTTCAGCTGATCAAAAGTTTAGGACCACATGCCTTTAAAAGGCCAAATCTGTGCAAAGATGTGGATTCATTGTCATTTTCTGTCAGGTAGTCACACGTTGTGATGGCAAAGGCAAAAAAATTCTCCCTTTTTGAACGTGGTCGGGTTGTTGAACTGCATAAGCAGGGTCTCTCACAGCGCGCCATCGCTGCCGAGGTGGGACGCAGTAAGACAGTCATTTGGAATTTCTTGAATGATCCTGAGCGTTATGGAACAAAAAAGTCAAGTGGAAATCCCCAAAAAATTTCACCAGCACTGAGCCGGAGGATCCAATTGGCTGTCCGTCAAGACACTGGACGATCCTCGACCCAAATTAAGGCCCTTACTGGTGCTGACTGCAGCCCCATAACCATCAGACGGTATCTGAGACTGAAGGGCTTCAAAAACAAAAAACGTCTTCAAAGACCTCGTCTCCTTGAACGCCACAGAACTGCTCGTTTGGACTTTGCAAGAGAGCACCAAACATGGGACATTCAAAGGTGGAAGAAAGTTTTATTCTCTGATGAGAAAAAAATTAACCTTGATGGTCCTGATGGTTTCCAACGTTACTGGCATGACAAGCAGATCCCACCTGAGATGTTTTCTACGCGCCACAGTGGAGGGGGCGCCATAATGGTCTGGGGTGCTTTTTCCTTTAGTGGAACAATGGAGCTTCAGGAAGTGCAGGGGTGTCAAACGGCTGCTGGCTATGTCCAGATGTTGCAGAGAGCATTCCTCATGACTGAGGGCCCTCGTCTGTGTGGTAACGACTGGGTTTTTCAACAGGACACAGTACACAATGCCCGCAGGACAAGGGACTTCTTCCAGGAGAATAACATCACTCTTTTTGCCTATCCTGCGTGTTCCCCTGATCTAAATCTAATTGAGACCCTTTGGAGATGGATGGCAAGGGAAGTTTACAAAAATGGACAACAGTTCCAGACAGTAGATGGCCTTCGTGCGGCTGTCTTCACCACTGTTAACCAAATGTTACCACTCACCTCATGGAAACGCTTGCATCAAGCATGCTGAAACTAATTTTTGAAGTGAGAAACAATAATGGCAGAGCTACTCATTACTGAGTTCATGTTTGGAAGTTGGATTTCTGTTTTGGAGGGGTTTAGTTTTTTTTTGGAGGTGTGGTCCTAAACTTTTGATGAGCTGAAAAACAGCCTGTTTCAGTTTATTCGTTGTTTTCATTAAATTGAATGCTCAAAAGATGTTTTGTCTCACTCCCATTTCTTCTTGTTGCATGGTGAAGCTCTACTTGGAACCTTGTTAAGATCCAGCCATGCTAAATATGATTTTTTGCCATTTTTCAAGTGGTCTTAAACTTTTGATCAGGACTGTATTAATGCCGTATCCGGTACTAAGTTTTCTGGAAAACCGGTTCCGGTCTCCCAATCTGCAGACCTTTAAAAATGTGAAAAAAATAAATACCGGATCTGTTTTTCCAGATGACACCGGAGAGACTGATCCGGTGTTTCAATGCATTTGTTAGCAAATGCTATCGGTTTTCATACGGATTTCCGGATCCGGCAGGCAGTTCCAGCAACGGAACTGCCTGCAGGAATCCAACAACACAAGTGTGAAAGTACCCTCAAGCAAACACCTTCAATTGCTTTTCAATGGCTTTTGTTTCAAGATAACGCGATGAGTTAAGAAACTTGAGTTTATGTGTTAACCATGCTACATCTGTAGTTCCCTGCTGATCTCAGTACACAAGAAGATGCTATCTCAACACACAGCAAATGGCAGGGAGTGACCCGCCTCAGTCAGGGAGTGCCAACCAGCAGGTAAGCTTTAGAACAGCAGCAGCAGAAGATTGGTGAGGTGAATAAAGTTTTTTGCTTTTCAACACATTCTGCCCCTTTTCTAAAAAAAAATGTATCCTTTCAGACAACCCCTGTAAAGGGCATCTGTCAGCAGTTTTGTACCTATGAACCTGGCTGACCTGTTACATGTCCACTTGGCAGCTGAAGGCATCTGTGTTGGTCCCACGTTCATATGTTCATATATATTAAAATTATGTTTTAATATATGCAAATGAGCTTCTAGAAGCAATAGCAACACCCCCTTTGCTCCTAGAGGCTCAATTTCCTATTTTTTTCAGCAAGGTAGCCACATATGAAGACCAATACAGATGAATTCAGCTGCCATGTGAACATCCTACAGGTCAGCCAGTTTCATAGGTACAAATCTGCTGACAGATGCCCTTTAACCACCGGGGACAACACAATACAAGTATTTCTTTAACATGAGATATTGTTATTTTGCTTCAATTAGAGTAAACCATAGGAGAACATATATAACATTGGGAATATCATGGATATAACTTTAAATATAGCATTAGCTTAGGCTACTTTCACACTTGCGGCAGAGTGATCCGGCAAGCAGTTCTGTCGCCGGAACTGCCTACCGGATCAGGCAATCTGCATGCAAATGGACAGCATTTGTAGAAATATCTGGATCAATTTTTTTTTCACATTTTTACCGGTCTGCGCATGCGCAGACCAGAAGGACGGATCCAGCACTCCGGTATTTTTAATGCCAGATCCGGCATTAATACATTTCAATGTAAATTAATGCCGGATCCGGCATTCCGGCAACTGATCCGGAATTTTGGACGGAGAGAATACTGCAGCATGCTGCAGTATTTCCTCCGTCCAAAACGCCGTTCAGTGACTGAACTGAAGACATCCTGATGCATCCTTAACAGATTTCTCTCTATTCAGAATGCATGGGGATAAAACTGATCAGTTCTTTTCCAATATTGAGCCCCTATGACAGAACTCAGTGCCAGTAAAGAAAAACGCGTTATTCTTTTCTGGCACTGAGTTCTGTCCTAGCGGCTCAATACCAGAAAAAACTGATCAGTTTTATCCTAATGCATTCTGAATGGAGAGCAATCCGTTCAGTATGCATAATGATGCATCAGTTTAGTCCCTCTTACGTTTTTGTGCTGGAGAAAATACTGCAGCATGCTGCAGTTTTCTCTCCGGCAAAAAATCCTGAACACTTGCCGGAATGCCGGATCCGGCATTCATTTCCACTGAAATGCATTAATGCCTGATCCGGCCCCAAGTGTTCCAGCAAAACGGATCCGGTTTTGCGGTCTGCGCATGTGCAGACCTTTAAAAATGAGCAAAAATAAATACCGGAACTGTTTTTCCGGATGGCACCGGAAAGACGAATCCAGTATTTCAATGCATTTGTGAGACGGATCCGCATCCCGATCTGTCTTACAAATGCATCTGTTTGCGTCCAGATTGCCGCATTGCGACGGAACTGCCTGCCGGAATCTTCTGCCGCAGGTGTGAAAGTACCCTTAGACAAGTATAGATGTCTACAAACCCTGTGTGAAGGCCATCTATGTTACTTTACTGTATACATGGAATTATACGAAGCCATTTACGTGCATTTGATCTGTGAAGAACTCTAAAAATCTACCCGTGGCTGGATAATGTCAGCTTTATCACGTTTCAGCTGCTGATAACATAGTTGAGTCTTTTTTCTAGCTTTTAGGAATACTTCTAGTGCAATAGGCTAATGGCTTCTGACCTTTGTTCAATCCTGTTTATAAAGAAGCCTCTATACTGAATACGCTATCATTTCAAGTGACCTTTCACTATGAAACCCAGGTAAAGGAACACTTTTGCATCAGACTTCTTGAATTCCCTTTGCAGATTCTTGATTTCTTCTCTTTATTATTCTTGTCTTGTTTTCAAAGTCAACCTTGGCTCAGGGCTCAAAGAAGCGAATGACTGAAGTAATTTCCAGAATGATTTGAAGAAAATCACACAAATTCAGTTTACAGCTATGCAGGGGCGTAACTAGAAGTGACTGGGCCCCACAGCAAATATTTGTAAGGGCCCCCTCAGCGCGCTTCGCACCTCCCTCCTCCTGTGTAAACCCCACTCCTTTGGCACAGTGTAGCGGTATACTGTATATTGTGTGGCACAGTGTAGGCTATATGTGTATAAACCGGATTCCAAAAAAGTTGGGACACTATACAAATCGTGAATAAAAACTGAATGCAATGATGTGGAGGTGCCAACTTCTAATATTTTATTCAGAATAGAACATAAATCACGGAACAAAAGTTTAAACTGAGAAAATGTACCATTTTAAGGGAAAAATATGTTGAATCAGAATTTCATGGTGTCAACAAATCCCCCAAAAATTGGGACAAGGCCATTTTCACCACTGTGTGGCATCTCCCCTTCTTCTTACAACACACAACAGACGTCTGGGGACCGAGGAGACCAGTTTCTCAAGTTTAGAAATAGGAATGCTCTCCCATTCTTGTCTAATACAGGCCTCTAACTGTTCAATCGTCTTGGGCCTTCTTTGTTGCACCTTCCTCTTTATGATGCTCAAATGTTCTCTATAGGTGAAAGATCTGGACTGCAGACTGGCCATTTCAGTACCCGGATCCTTCTCCTACGCAGCCATGATGTTGTGATTGATGCAGAATGTGGTCTGGCATTATCTGGTTGAAAAATGCAGGGTCTTCCCTGAAAGAGATGACGTCTGGATGGGAGCATATGTTGTTCTAGAACCTGAATATATTTTTCTGCATTGATGGTGCCTTTCCAGACATGCAAGCTGCCCATGCCACACGCACTCATGCAACCCCATACCATCAGAGATGCAGGATTCTGAACTGAGCGTTAATAACAACTTGGGTTGTCCTTGTCCTCTTTGGTCCGGATGACATGGCGTCCCAGATTTCCAAAAAGAACTTCGAATCGTGACTCGTCTGACCACAGAACAGTCTTCCATTTTGCCACACTCCATTTTAAATGATCCCTGGCCCAGTGAAAACGCCTGACCTTGTGGATCTTGCTTAGAAATGGCTTCTTCTTTGCACTGTAGAGTTTCAGCTGGCAACGGCGGATGGCACGGTGGATTGTGTTCACCGACAATGGTTTCTGGAAGTATTCCTGAGCCCATTCTGTGATTTCCTTTATAGTAGCATTCCTGTTTGTGGTGCAGTGTCGTTTAAGGGCCTGGAGATCACGGGCATCCAGTATGGTTTTACGGCCTTGACCCTTACGCACAGAGATTGTTCCAGATTCTCTGAATCTTCGGATGATGTTATGCACAGTTGATGATGATAGATGCAAAGTCTTTGCAATTTTTCACTGGGTAACACCTTTCTGATATTGCTCCACTATGTTTCTGCGCATAATTGTGGGAATTGGTGATCCTCTACCCATCTTGGCTTCTGAGAGACACTGCCACTCTTAGAAGCTCTTTTTATACCCAATCATGTTGCCAATTGACCTAATTAGTGTTAATTGGTCTTCCAGCTCTTCGTTATGCTCAAATTTACTTTTTCCAGCCTCTTATTGCTACTTGTCCCAACTTTTTGGGGATTTGTTGACACCGTGAAATTTTGAATCAACGTATTTTTCCTTTAAAATGATACATTTACTCGGATTAAACGTTTGATCTGTCATCTACGTTCTATTACAAATAAAATATTGACATTTGCCATCTCCACATCATTGCATTCAGTTTTTATTCACAATTTGTTTAGTGTCCCAACTTTTTTGGAATCCGGTTTGTATAACATAAACATATTTCATATAAAAACTTACAATTACTTGGCTTGGCCCTTGGGGATCTCGGACACGACTTCCACACTTTGGCCGGGGGCTCGGCGGAGCTGATGTTGTGTTTTATCCTAATGAGAAAGATTTCATAATAAGGATTTGGAGAAGGGGCAGAGGGATAGCACAGCAGGGAGAGGCTGGTGCTGCTACTAGGGGGTCATACCATGGGGGAGTAATAAAGCCCGCCATAATGCCCCCCAGTAGAAATAATTCTCCTTATAATGTGACAGTGCAAAAATACCCCCTTGTAACGCCCCCAGTTGAGCTAATGTCCCCATAGTGCCCCCATAATGTCCCAGTATAAAATACCCCTATATAGTGCCCCCAGTAAATGCCCCCATAGTGCTCCTCTCCCCCCTTCCTGCTAGTGCCCCCCATAATGTACCAGTATAAAATGCCCCATATATAGTGCCCCAGTAGATGCCCCTCAGTGTCCGGCCTCTGATTGGCTGCTGGCCTAGTGTCCCCCATAATGCCCCCCAATAATGTGCCAGTAAGTGTCCCCATAGATGCCCCCCCCATCATGTGCCAGTATCAAGTGCCTCTCTCCTCCCCCCCACATGTCCCAGTATCATAGTGCCATCTCCCCCCCCAATGTGCCAGTATCAAGTGCCTCTCTCCTTCCCACCCCCCATGTGCCAGTATCATAGTGCCAAACCCCCCCATGTGCCAGTATCAAGTGCCTCTCCCCCCCCCCCATGTCCGAATATCATAGTGCCATCTCCCCCCCAAAAAAGTGGCAGTATCAAGTGCCTCTCCCCCCCATGTGCCAGTATCATAGTGCCAAACCCACCCATGTGCCAGTATCAAGTGCCAAACCCCCCTCCCACGTGTCAGTATCAACAGTCGGGTATTAAAAAAAATAATAATAAACACTTATACTTACCTCCATGTCAGCCTCTTCCTGTGTCCCGCCCTGTATGTCCATATATGGAGTCAGTGCTTGTATTTCAGAAAAGTTTCTGCTGGGATTCGAACCCACGACCTTCTGTATCAGAGGCAAAGCACCTAACCACACGGCCATAAGAGCTGCCTTGCTGCTGACTGAAAAAATATGAGACTTCTACTGTTATAGCAGTTATAGTCATCTATACACATGACAGCTGCCCCAACACACCAAGCACTGCTATATCTCTATATGAGACAGCTGTCCCAGCACACTCAGCTCTGCTATAGCTCTATATATGATAGCTGCCCCAGCACACCCAGCTCTGCTACATCTAATACACATGACAGCTGCACCAGCACACTAAGCTCTACTATATCTCTATATATGACAGCTGCCCCAGCACACCCAGCTCTGCTACATCTATATATCTCTAAGTATTGCTATACAGTAGATAGATATATAGGGATATAGCAAAGCTGAGCGTGCTAGTGCAGCTGTCATGTGTATAGATGTAGCAGAGCTGGGTGTGTTTGGGCAGCTGTCATGTGTATAGATGTAGCAGAGCTGCGTTTGCTGGGGCAGCTGTCATATATAGAGATATAGTAGAGCTGAGTGTGCTGGTGCAGCTGTCATGTGTATTAGATGTAGCAGAGCTGGGTGTGCTGGGGCAGCTATCATATATAGAGATATAGCAGATCTGAGTGTGCTGGGACAGCTGTCATATAGAGATATAGCAGTGCTGGGTGTGTTGGGGCAGCTGTCATGTGTATAGATGTACACTTAGCCAGCTATAACAGTAGAAGTCTCATATTTTTTCAATCAGTAGCATTGCAGCCCTTATGGCTGTGTGGGTAAATGCTTTGCCTCTGATACATGGTACATGGAGGTTATGGGTTCGAATCCCAGACACTTCAGGAGACAGTAAGATTAGATCACATTAGCGAGGGGGCCTGGTCCGCTGCTGCTGTGAAGGGGCCCTGAACATTAAGACAAGAATCGATCATATTTTACTAATTTGAAAATAAACTGTCAGCCCGGGCCCCAAAGCAGCCGCTTCCCCGGTAGTTACGCCACTGGCTACACTGTGCCACATAATATACAGTATACCGCTATACTGTGCCACACAATATACAGTATACCTCTACACTGTGTAGTCTGTTCTATAAGCACCATTGTTTTGTGGCGGCGGATAGAAAATAATCTGGAAGTGCCCCTCCCGAGACCAGGCTCTGGATCCGGCACTGGTCTGGACCGCTCACAGGAGTGTACATTTCTTCTAAACTGTAATCCGTATCCTCTGACCTGCAGAAATCAGCGCTCGCTCGGTAACAACTAACAGGCAGTGCCTGTAGGCTGTAGCCTGGCCCTGTTACCGAAGCTAGCCGAGTAGTGTAAGGTTAAGGTACTAGTAGAGATGAGCGGCCGCTGAATCCTGATTTAAAGTTAAAGTTACTGCAGGATATGGATTACAGTTTAGAAATGTCAAATGTACACTCCTGTGAGAGGCAGGGAGGGAGATCTGTGGATGACACTGTTATAGGGAGGGGGATCTGTGGATGACACTGTTATAGGGAGGGAGATCTGTGGATGACACTGTTATAGGGAGGGGATCTGTGGATGACACTGTTATGGAGGGGGAAATGGGGATGACACTGTCATGGGGTGGGTCTGTGGATGACACATATAGCATAGGATGCTATATACGGTATGTGTCATCCACAGATTCCCCTCCATAACAGTGTCATCCACAGATCCCCCTCCATAACAATGTCATCCACAGATCCCCCCCATAGCAGTGTCATCCACAGATCCCCCTCCCTATAAAAGTGTCATCCACAGGCAACTCGGACACAGACAGCAGGACTTTTCTTCCCTGTTGCGGTTTTAGGTATTGGGTAAAGTATTGCAGCATTTCTAAGCATACTTGTGTGAATGTATCGTTGTTATAGCTTCCCCCCCTACTTTTGTCCTGGCCCCCAGTGTGCCCCCCCAAAATTTGAAAGCTAGAGACGCCACTGTTAGTACTGTGTAGCAGCATTTAGGGGAAATGTCCTAGATTACCCTGCTATACATTGCCATGCCTCGGTCTTACAGGACCAGCACAGCGCCCCCTGCTGGGGTTTTCACAGTGGCAGTCACCATCCTTCCTTATGTGATTATTCTTTTTTTCTCTATCACCGCAGGGACCTTGTTTGGATCCAGTGGACATCACGCTGACGCCAGCGACACCCTGGATGAGGTAGGACCAGATTTTATTAGGACTGGGTGAGTGTAGCCTTGCATTGGGCTTAGTGTAAAAAAAAATTGCAGCCTCTTTGTAAAAATTGGGGGGGGGGGGGAATTCAAGGTTTGCACTGGGGCCCATAACAGTCTAGTTACGCCCCTGGTAATATGGTACTTGACCCCTTGTTGTATAGATTTACACAGGGGGCTCCGACAGACCATCCTGCCGCTCCCACTCCACTGGCAGGCTTGGTGCGGGAGATGGGATGGGTGTATGTATGGAGACACAGATACCCGCATGACCGCGTCTATTACTGCCATTCCTCTTCCCACCAAACTCTGCCTCGCATTGACTATGTATTCAGCAACTCATCACTATATAATCATATCTCCCAGGTCGAATATGGGGTTAGAGGTATCTCCGACCACTCCCCTTTATACTTAGTTGTCGCTGCAACTACACTGAGTCCCTTTGGTAGTATGAGAATCCACCCTTTTTGGTTGACCCTGTTGACGCCACATGATCGAATTCCTGATCAATTATCACTGTTCCTGGCTTGTCAGGACTCCTCCGAGAATCCCCTTTTACTTTGGGAGACACTGAAGGCTTATCTCAGGGGTTGTCTGAAATCTTCTATAGCATACGTTAAAAGAGCTTCAGCCCGGGGCGTGGCCTGAGAGCAAGATGGACGGACGTGTCTAGTTGAGCTCCGTCATTGTTGCCCTAACTTCGCCGTTATCCTGAACTTACCAACCGCAATCATAACATCCATGGAGGAGAGAAGACCGGGACGTTCCCGCAGAACCGGGATGGCACGAAATAAGGCGCTGTCGGTGGCTGAGAAGCACAGAGAGTTTGCCCGGTCTGATTTCCAAGATGGGGCAGGCCCTGTGCCGCGCGCGCAAGCCGCGACCTCCCCGAGTGCCTCTCCTGCTCCCAGTGAGGACAGCGCGCCAGACACCGAACCCTCCCTCAAGCAGGTAACCGATCAACTGCTCCAGGCAATAGCTACCTGCCGCTCCTCTCTCTCTGGGAAGATGGAGGAGGTTAAGATAGATATTGGTCTCCTGAGGCATGACATGCAAAACATGCGTGACCGTATTGCGGAGGTGGAAAACCGTCTGTCCACGGTGGAAGACCAACTAAACCCATTACCGGCCCGCTTGGCTGATTTGGAAAAGAAAGTAGATTATTGGCAGCAAAAGTGCGACGACTACGAAAATCGCACACGTCGCAACAACCTACGTATAGTGGGAATTCGTGAACATGCAGAGGGTAATAACCCGTGTGATTTTGTGTCTATATGGCTGCGAGCCACCTTCCCTGATGCCACCTTCTCCTTTGCCTTTATTGTTGAGAGGGCACACCGGGTACTGGCCAAACCGATGCCTCCTGGAGCGCCACCGCGGCCACTATTGGCGCGACTACTGACGTCTGCAGATCGAGACCTCATACTACAACTGGCCCGTCGCAAGCAAGAGCTTCGCTTTGAAAATGCAAACATTATGCTCTTCCCAGTTTTTTCAGCCGAGCTTCAGAAGCGCAGAGCGACATTCACAGTGATAATGAGACGTCTCCGGGACTTAAACCTCCCATACTCAATGGCCTACCCAGCCAGGCTACAGGTAGTAGACGGGGAGTCCATCAGGTTCTTCAACACCCCTGCGGAAGCTGCAGCCTGGCTGGAGGGCAAGCCGTGTCCAGCGAGATCCCCGAGATGAACACTCGTTGCAACCTCTAGATGTTATTGCCTGTCAAGGTTTTCTCCGTTGATCTCAGGGGGATTATTGAAGATATGCTATGCCAAGTGTGTGCCTTACTCATCTTATATTTCGGTACCACTTATGTTTTGTCCTCCTAGCACCTGATATTTGATGTTCACTGCATAGCATTTGTTTTCCAGTACTGCATTGTTGCACAATGTTGTTGTTCTGCATTACCTGTTGTAAAGCAGCACCAATAACAAGCATAACCTGTGATACACCGCAGATTAACTGCTATGGGAGGGCAGAAATACGATTGTTGGTATAGGGATGGGGGGCTCTTCCCTTAGATAGGTGTACTTACATACTATGAAGTTAGGGTACAAGTTCTTTACGTGCTACTTAAGTTCGTTATAGTGCGAAGGGTTAAGTTAACCAATAGCACACCCCGTACACTGTTGTGCCACACAGGACCTACCACCGAGTATCCCGTTGCATATATGTAATGCCCCGGATACCTGGTGCTAGATCTGTCTCTTAGATGACTCTTAATGAATCAATGTTAAATGTTTGGATTTTCTTAGTTCTTAACTACCATTGCATACTTACCTATGTACTATCATATCATGTGAGAGGTATGAAGATGTATAACCGGAGGTGGGTGTATGTAATAGAGCGTAGGGAGCGACATGCATGTTTTATGATGTTACAATGGCAGACATAAGGTTAATGTCTTGGAATGTCAGGGGCCTTGGGAGTGTTAGGAAACGGACCATGGTGTTCTCAGTGATCGGTCAGTTTAACCCTCATATCTTGTGCCTACAAGAGACCCACTTACTTTCTGACAAGACTAGGAGATTATGTAAATCTTGGGTCCAGTGGTCTCGCCATTCATGCTACTCTAATCTGGCTAGGGGAGTTTCTCTGATGGTGCATAAATCCCTAAAATGGGAGGTGGAGAAACTACAGATAGACAATGCGGGAAGGTATATTTTTGTGGCAGCATATATTAATTGCATACTATATGTTATATTGGGGATCTATGTCCCTCCTCCTTCCTCCCTCCAAGTAATACATCAGGCGATATGTTTCACGGCCACTTTTCCCTCAGCACGGATTATATGTATGGGGGATTTTAACATGACCCTACACCCTCTACTGGACAGGTTTCATGGTGAGGAGCAGCCACGAGGGAGTGCTCAATCGGAATCACCATTGTCCAAATTGATGACGGAGGTGGGATGGGTGGACTTATGGCGCCTTAAGCACCCTGACGATCGGGCTTACTCATGTCAGTCAGCTAGTCACAACTCCTTATCCCGCATTGACTACGTATTTGGTGGTTCCACTGTGTGCTCACTCCCTTATCAAGTGGAGTATGGAGCTAGAGGGGTGTCGGACCACAACCCTATCCTACTGTCTCTATTGATGAATGTGAGGGGTATGGGGCGCTCCATGAGGGTGCACCCTTTTTGGCTTACACTGTTCCCGCCTTCGGACCGTATCCCGGACCAACTGTCTGTGTTTTTGTCCGACCACGCTTCTTATAATGATAGGTCAATGGTGTGAGAGACGCTGAAGGCATACTTGAGAGGGTGCTTGAGATCGTCTATCTCCTTCATCAAACGTAACTCTGCTAAACAAGAAAAAGACCTGGCTGAGGAATGTGCTGAGATGGAGAGGCTGTATGTTGCGGACCCAACGCCCCAGAATAGGGAGAAGTGGTTACAAATCGGTAGACGATACCTTACTTTATTACAGGAAAAGGCCCAGCGCATAATGTTTTTTACTAAGCAATCTTATTTTGAACTTGGCAACCAGTCTACTAAGTTGCTGGCGCATATAGTTCTCCAGAATCAGGCATCTCCTGCTATCTTGCGCATTCGAGATGGTGAGGGCAGTATAGTAGTGGAACCAGAGGCCATAGCTCACCGTTTCCGGGAGTTTTATCAAGACCTGTGTGAGGCCCGAGTAGACTATACCACGGAGACAGTTATTACCTACCTGCAGAAGGTAGAATATCCCAAGCTCTCTCAGGAGATGGCTCAATCTCTGGAGGGGCCCTATATCGGATCAGGAGATATTAGAGGCCATTAAGTCCCTGGCGAATGGGAAATCTCCTGGCCCAGACGGACTACCCCTAGAAGTGTACTCTAGATATGTTGACCAATTAGCCCCTCCTTTAATACAAATGTACCATGACTCCTTTTCGAAAGGTACCCTGCCGCCTTCACTATACGAAGCTACCATTGTGATACTCCTTAAACCAGGCAAGTATCCAGTTGATTGGGGATCATATAGGCCCATATCGCTATTAAAACTGGACTACAAAATCTTGGCTAAGATTTTGGCATAGCGGTTGAATGGGGTTATTCTAAACCTTATTCACCCGGATCAGTCTGGATTCTTGCCTGGCTGGTCCACAACGAATAATATCCGTAGAGTACAGGTTGTCACTCAAATAGGCCTTCAATGATGGAGTCAGTGGGCCCTGGCGTCTTTGGACACTGCCAAGGCCTTTGACTCAGTGGAATGGCCATACCTACTGGATGCCTTGGAATGCTTTGGGATAGGTCCCGCATTTATTAGGTGGATATCAATACTGTATAAACGACCTTCAGCTGGTATCCTGGTGAATGGTATGCGTTCCGCGAACTTTGATCTGGGTCGTGGGACCAGGCAAAGATGCCCGTTGTCGCCACTACTATTCACCTTAGCGATCGAACCTTTAGCTATCCGTATTAGATCCGATGCTCAATTTAAGGGGGTATCTATAGGTGATCAGGAGGACAGAGTGGGACTATACGCGGATGACATGGGGTGGTCTCCCACTGTCCGTTCCGGGTCGAATAAATCTGATTAAGTTAATTATACTAGCTAAGTGGTTATATGTGTTAGAGCATGCACCTTTCATTGTCCCCAAAAAGATATTCCAGCGCTATAAGTCACTAATGTCTCCGTTTATCTGGGGCAATAATAGACCTAAGTTATCCATTGACGTGCTATGTCGTCCTAGAGGAAACGGAGGTATGTCCTTGCCTGACTTATATTTATATTATCTGGCGGGAAAATTAAGACAGTTGAGATCATGGATCTCCTCGGGGAACGATCTGGTTACAGCAGAAAGGCAGCTGGCTGCATTTTTGGATATCTCCTCGTTGTGGCCAGTGCTGGAACAGCCAAAACTTTTCAGCCGAGCACTCTTACCCGTACACAAACTAGCTATTCAGGTGTGGGATGCTGGCAAGAGGATGCATTCTTATGTAGGACTGACCCCCAATATACCCTTATGGGAAAACCCTATGTTTCCTTCTCTTCAAACTGGGATGGATAAGCAGTTTTGGAAGGATCATGGGATTACCGTCCTGGGTGACCTATATACCAACAATGTGATCAACACCTTTGAACAACTAAAAGACCGCCATAATCCACCTAGAACCACATTTTTTAAATACCTTCAAATACGACATGCTATAAACACTCACTTTAGGGATATCACAATAGCAATCTCTGATTACCCACTGGTCGGTGTTATGCGCTCCCAAGGCCCCAGGGGATTTATCTCTGCTCTTTACACTCACTCGCTGAGCACCAAGATGCATAAGGCCCCCCTCTTAGTACTATCCAAATGGGAAACTCTATTACCGGGTATCACGAGTGAGGAAATTAGTGACCTATTAGAATCTCCTGTACTGGTTTCCCCGTCCATTACCAATAAATTTATACAGCTATGTATTATCCACCAAAGCTATCTATCTCCCGTCCGGTTACAAAAGATGGGCAAATTGTCACACTCTAGGTGTCATAGGTGCGACTCGAAAGGGGCAACTTTCTGGCATCTTATATGGGAATGTCCGTCTGACATCACAAGCTTTCTTTCTATGCTTACGCATCTCCCGGTAGCACTAACCCCACAGATATGCCTGTTTGGTATACTTGATGAAGAGGTATATCCTCACCATGTCAGAATCCTCTTGAGAGAGACATTGTTTCTCGCACGGAAAGCAATTGCGATCCATTGGATGGATGAGAGACGACCTTCTCTTAATCAATAGAAAGTACTTGTGAATAATGTGGTATCCTTTGAGAATATTGTATTCAAGAATCGGGGTTGCCCCCAGAAATTCAGTAAAGTATGGGGATCCTGGTGTTCATCTTTGCAAACTATGTATTCAGCTCCTAGATTCTCTGACAATCTTAACGCAATGTTAGGATAAGATGGATATGTACTCACCACACATATGTGTTTTGTCAAATATGATTGCTTTGCACATGTTTTACAAACGTGAATTGTCATCTCACCTTTATTGATATTGGTATGTATATGGTACTGTTTATGTATTTGAATGTCTTATTGACCTTCATGTATATTGATGTTCTTTGAACTTTTCTGATGATTCCTTCAATAAAACAAGTTAAAAAAAAAAAAAAAAAGTGCTTCTGCCCGACAGGAGTCTGATATGGCGCGGGACTGCATCAGTCTGGAGGCTGCATATGTCGCTAACCCTTCTGATTCTAACAAGCATGCATGGCTTTCCCTGGGCCGCCAGTACCTCAACCTCCTGAAAGAAAAAGCTCAACATAAACTTTTCTTCACTAAGCAATCATATTTTAAATTAGGTAATCAGTCTAGTAAATTATTAGCACACATAGTACACCAAAACCAACGTTCTCCTGCGGTGTTGAAAATCTATAGCATCACAGGATCCACGTTGATCGAAACAGCGATTGCTCACCGCTTCCATGAGTTTTATCAAGATCTTTATAGATCTCACTTACAGGTTCCCATAAGTGAAATAGAGGTAAACCTTTCTGCATTGGCTTTACCTCAACTTTCTCCCCAAGATGTGGGCTCTCTGGACGCCCCTATTACGTCTGAGGAAATTAAATTGGCAATCTCATCTATGTCCAATGGGAAGACCCACTTATAGAGCCCCTCAAACAGATGTATGCCAAGGCGCTTTCCGAAGACACCCTACCCCTGTCATTGTATGATGCTACTATAATAGTTATCTTAAAACCGGACAAAAATCCGCTAGAATGTCGGTCGTATATACCAATATCTCTGCTTAATATTGAATCATATTATAAGATTTTAGCAAAAATACTTGTGAACAGATTGAATAAATGTATCCTGAGTATCGTCCACTCTTATTAATCTGGCTTTATGCCGGGGAAATCGATATTGGAAAACATTAGAAGAGTCCAGGTTTTGGCACAAATAGGTACCACACAACAACAAAGATGGGCTTTTGTGTCTCTTGACGCAGCAAAGGCTTTTGATTCGGTTGAATGGCCATATCTTCTGAAAACTCTCCGAAGATTTGGTTTTGGCCTGGTCTTCATCAAATGGGTATATATTTTGTATAAGAATCCCAGGTCTAATGTTAACGTGAATGGTATCCCCTCCTCCTACTTCACTCTCGTTAGGGGCACTAGACAGGGGTGCCCATTATCACCCCTATTATTCGCGTTGGCCATTGAACCATTGGCGATTAGTATAAGACAAGATTAAATGTTTTGTGGCATTGTCCTGGGAGACAGGGAGGACAGAGTATGGCAGATACTCTGGTCTTTGTATAAACTGGTCGAAATCTTTTTTCTTTCCACTATACAAGGTCCATGATAGAACCACTTTTTTGAGCTGCCTATCGTTCAACATTTTAAATACTTAGGAATTACAATCACCAAAGACTCAGGATCTTTTCATTCCTTGAACACACTTCCATTGTTGACATATTGCAAAGATAAGTTCAAACTTTGGGGATCACTCCCACTGTCAGTTGCGGGCCGCATAAATCTTATAAAGATGATTGTTATTTTGGAACATGCCCCCTATACTGTCTCTAATAGATTTTTTCATCAGCTGAACTCATTATTCTCACCATTTATTTGGGGATCAAGAAAACCCAAATTATCACTATCCACTCTAATTCGTCCTAAACCCAATGGAGGTATGTCTTTACCCGACATGCATCTGTACTACATGGCAAGCCAACTGAGATATTTGAAATCCTGGTTACTTCCTAGGATCCAGATGCCAAACTCAGAGGCCCATTTGGCTTTCTACCTAAATATCCAATACCTTTGGTCGGTGTTAGAAAACCCCCAATTATTTCTACGTCTATTGTTACCCATTCATAGAGTGGCCATCCAAGTATAGACGGCAGCGAAGAAATTATGTGAGTACTCAGACGTAATGGAGGGGCTCCCACTATGGGATAACCCTCTGTTTCCTGATTTATTGTCATTTCATGATGCCCCTTTTTAGAGAAGTCACAATATTTGTCACATAGAGGATATCTATCAAAGCAAAGTAGTGATGTTTTTTACCGATCTCCAGACTAGACTCCAACTACCTCATAATGCATTTTATCTCTACCTACAGCTCAGGCATGCTCTCAACACTCAATTCCCGGGAGGTCCTTCTATATTTAAATTTCCCCTAATAGGAGTCCTGAAGTCACAGGGCCCTAAGGGGCTCATCTCTTTCATATACACTCATCTGATAAATACCCAAATTATTCTACTCAATTGCCTGTGATGCATAAATGGCAAAATCTGATACCTGACTTAACAGAGGATGATATATCCGAGGTCTTGGAATCAGCTATGTATGTTTCCCCGGCAATAAATAATAGACTCATACAGGTGTGCATTGTTCATCGGAGCTATTTATCCCCAGTTAGGTTAAATAAAATGGGGAGATTGAATCACACTAGATGCCATAGATGTGCCAAGGAGAACGCAGATTTTTGGCATCTCATATGGGCTTGCCCTTACATTGAGACATTCTGGTTGGAAGTCACCAACTTCCTTTTTGGACTGATCCATATACCGGTCCCCATGGACCCCAAGTTGTGTCTACTAAACGTACTGGTTGATGAGATATATACCCACTATACTAAAAACTTCCTTCGGGAAACACTATTTTTGGCAAGAAAAGCGATAGTTCTAAGATGGATGGGGGATCGTGCTACCTCAATTTCTCAATGGAAAGGTTTAATCAACACAATTATCCCGTACGAAAATATTGTTTATAAGCATAGGAAGTGTGAACCTAAGTTATATCTACTTTACTTGTTCAATAAAACGAGTAAAAAAAAACAACTAGACAACATATAGTACACGACAATCTCGTTCTAACAAAGCTAGAACCAGCCCTGTACCTCACATGGATCCAGAGATCTCCCCATTCTCTGCTCTAATTGTTCCTAATTCTTTTCAGCCTGGCGGCTCAATGGGGCGTGTCCTTTCTGCTGCAGCTCTCTCCCTGTAACTGCCATAGCTTCTAACAGAACATATTCCAGGTTGGAGTTGGAGATTTAAACTGAGCTTAACATGGTGATGGATCATGTGATGGACCATGTGATGACCGGAGTGACGTCACCAGATGTCCTTTTCCTGTACACAGCAAAGAAGAAGACAGAAGAGAAGCCAGGCTGCGCGAGCAAGTGGATTAAGGTGAGTTAAATTATTTTTTCTTTTTTTTTAACCCCTCCAGCCCTATTGTACTATGCATTCTGTATTCAGAATGCTAATATTTTCCCTTATAACCATGTTATAAGGGAAAATAATAAAGATCGGGTCCCCATCCCGATCGTCTCCTAGCAACCATGCGTGAAAATCGCACCGCATCCGCACTTGCTTGCGGATGCTTGCGATTTTCACGCAGCCCAATTCACTTCTATGGGGCCTGCGTTGCGTAAAAAATGCACAAAATAGAGCGTGCTGCGATTTTCACGCAACGCACAAGTGATGCGTGAAAATCACCGCTCATGTGAACAGCTCCATAGAAATGAATGGGTCCTGATTCAGGTCGGGTGCAATGCGTTCAACTCACGCATTGCACCTGCACAGAAATCTCGCCCGTGTGAAAGGGGCCTAAAAACAGGAAAATTGGTTTCTACTTCATGGAATTTTTTTGCCTTCCTTTGGATCAACTTAGAGGATAACTGTTTGAACTGGATGGATGGATGTGTTTTTTTCAGTCTTATTAATGTATGGGGGTAATACTGATCTTCCTACAGTGGTCTGTTAGTATGTTAGTAACAGTACGGTGGTAATATTCAGTCACTATTTAGTTGTATTACTAGTCATGGTGCGGCATTATCTGGATTGGGGGCCACTCAGGTGACGGGTGCTGACCCCCTATCTATGCCCCGGAGTCATGTCACTGATTATGACACTCAGACTCTCCAGCCGATGACATCACAGATAGTGTTTCTAAGGAAAAAAGAAGCGTTATCGTGCCAGGATTCTAATGATGACATCACAAAGGGTGGCTTAGTATGAGAGCGGCCATCTTGAATGTACTTTATTAACCTACCCTTAATGGAGTATTACCTGGGGGGATCATTTATTTTGAGACTTGTACTAGTTTTCCCGCTATAATAACAGTCACAAACTTTAGCACACGCTAATTATATGGAAGAATTTGTAACTTTAAATATTACACTTTTAAATATTGGTAACTCGCCCCTTCAGAATCCAGCTCTGAGCTTACTTAATATACCCTTAGGATACCCATAGAAAATAGGGGCTGAGTACGATTTGTGCAATTTGATAATTAAGAGAAATAAAACACAATTTTTAAAAACATTTTAAAAAACACTATGTTTATTTATAAAAGGTTTTAAATGAATTTTCTGCAGCTCTGGCTCCGTCTTCAGGATTGGCTGGATTCAGGTCCGCTAACTTGTAGAGAGGAGGTCGGGGGTCGCACCTCTGGCAGATTTTCAGGGACAGAATATTGTCACCAGAGGTTCCTGATGTTATTTTGTAGTCGGATCCTAGAAGAGAAAATACCTAAATAAAAAAACTGTTTACAGAAACACAAGGAAAAGACGGAGGGAAGCGGCTAAACTTACCGGACCTGGTGGTGCTCTGCTCGTCTTCACTAAAATTTCAGATGGTTTGGATGGTAAAACCATCTATAGATGGTAAGTGGGCCCCAAGGGGTAGATGGTTAGTGGGCCCCAAGGGGTAGATGGTAAGTGGGCCCCAAGGGGTAGATGGTAAGTGGGCCCCAAGGGGTAGATGGTAAGTGGGCCCAAAGAGGTAGATGGTAAATTGCCCTAAGGGGTAGATGGTAAGTGGGCCCCAAGCTGCAGATGATAAATGGCCCCAAGCCGCAGATGGTAAATGGCCCCAGGCGGCAGATGGTAAATGGGGCCAAGCAGCAGATGTTATATGGTGGCCAAGGGGCAGATGGTATAGTAAGGGCCTATCGGCAGATGTTACAGCCGGCGGCAGATGTTACAGGATGGCCGCTTTCTCTTCCGGGTACTTTTGGCCCTGATGTTAGTGGTGTTCCCCGGAAGGTCCTCCATCTCCACATCGTCCGGATACTGGCGAGGACCAACATCCATTTTGTCATCATCGCCGTGATCGGACTTCATGTCAACATCCTCGGGATACTGTCGAGGGCCGACATCCATTTTCTCTACTGCATTCATCACAGGAAAAGTCTTTGGCATCAACCTCCTCTTCTTCCCCATGGTGAGAGCCAGCTAGAGATACTGACACTGCTGTCAGGGCGTGACCCCAATTTATAGGATTAGACCACACCCCCTGATTATTATGTCATAAGTAAATGAGTCATGCCCCATTATGACATCACAAGTAAAATGGTCATGCAAGTGGAGGGGGGGCCAGGGGGACAAGCATCTATTGATGACATCACAAGAAGATCCTTAGCATGAGAGCGGCCATATTGGATTTACTGAACTCACATTTTTAATATCAAATCATGTACATACATGTTCTTGCCTGAAATTTTCTTCATGTTTGTTCATTCTCTTCACATAGATTTTGGGATGAGGGGTGGGATATATGACCCCAGGGGATTTTGGTCCCTATAGAAGCCAATCACATCGCAGCTTTCATTTCGTATTTGGCTCTTTGAAAATAAAAGCTACGCTGTGATTGAACGCTATGGGCAACAAAGACAGTTTTACTGTTAATCTGACCCGATGTGTTAGATGATGGGAGTGATATAATGTGTAAGAGATGGTAGGAGTAATGAATTATGTATAAGATGATGGGAGATATGCATTGTGTGTGACATAATGGGAATAAAACATTGGTTATATGATGGTGGGGGTGATAAAATGTGTATGGGAGGATGGGAGTGATACATTGTGTGTGAAATGATTGGAGTGCTTACAGATATTTATCTATAATGTAATATTTTGACAATAATTTTTTTTTTTTAAAGATATTTCTGATACTTTACAGTGGATTATTGTGTAATATACAAGACTATACATGGGGGACAGTGAAATATACAGGACAATACATGGGGGGCAGTATAATATACAGGACTATACATGAGGTGCAGTATAATATACTGGACTACACATGAGGTGCAGTATAATATACAGGACTGTATATGGGGTGCAGTATAATATACAGGACTGTACATGAGGTGCAGTATAATATACAGGACTACACATGAGGTGCAGTATAATATACAGGACTATACATGGGGTGCAGTATAATATACAGGACTATACATGGGGTGCAGTATAATATACAGGACTATACATGGGGTGCAGTGTAATATACAGGACTATACATGGGGTGCAGTGAAATATACAGGACTATACATGGGGGGCAGTATAATATACAGGACTATACATGAGGTGCAGTATAATATACTGGACTACACATGAGGTGCAGTATAATATACAGGACTGTATATGGGGTGCAGTATAATATACAGGACTGTACATGGGGTGCAGTGTAATATACAGGACTATACATGGGGGGCAGTATAATATACAGGACTATACATGAGGTGCAGTATAATATACTGGACTACACATGAGGTGCAGTATAATATACAGGACTGTATATGGGGTGCAGTATAAAATACAGGACTGTACATGGGGTGCAGTGTAATATACAGGACTACACATGAGGTGCAGTATAATATACAGGACTATACATGGGGTGCAGTATAATATACAGGACTATACATGGGGTGCAGTGTAATATACAGGACTATACATGGGGTGCAGTATAATATACGGGACTATACATGGGTGCAGTATAATATACAGGACTATACATGGGGTGCAGTGTAATATACAGGACTATACATAGGGTGCAGTGTAATATACAGGACTATACATGGGGTGCAGTATAATATACAGGACTATACATGGGGTGCAGTGTAAAGTACAGGACTATACATGGGTGCAGTATAATATACAGGGCTATACATGGGGTGCAGTGTAATATACAGGACTATACATAGGGTGCAGTGTAATATACAGGACTATACATGGGGTGCAGTATAATATACAGGACTATACATGGGGTGCAGTGTAAAGTACAGGACTATACATGGGGTGCAGTGTAATATACAGGACTATACATGGGGTGCAGTGTAATATACAGGACTATACATGAGGTGCAGTGTAATACACAGGACTATACATGGGGTCCAGTGTAATATACAGGACTATACATGGGGTGCAGTGTAATATACAGGACTATACATGAGGCGCAGTGTAATATACAGGACTACACATGGGGTGCAGTATAATATACATGACTATACATGAGGTGCAGTATAATATACAGGACTATACATGGGGTGCAGTATAATATACAGGACTACACATGAGGTGCAGTGTAATATACAGGACTATACATGTGGTGCAGTATAGTATAATATACAGGACTATACATGAGGTGCAGTATAATATACAGGACTATACATGGGGTGCAGTATAATATACAGGACTATACATGGGTGCAGTATAATATACAGGACTATACATGGGGTGCAGTGTAATATACAGGACTATACATAGGTGCTTGCAGTGTAATATACAGGACTATACATGGGGTGCAGTATAATATACAGGACTATACATGGGGTGCAGTGTAAAGTACAGGACTATACATGGGTGCAGTATAATATACAGGACTATACATGGGGTGCAGTGTAATATACAGGACTATACATAGGGTGCAGTGTAATATACAGGACTATACATGGGGTGCAGTGTAATATACAGGACTATACATGGGGTGCAGTATAATATACAGGACTATACATGGGGTGCAGTGTAAAGTACAGGACTATACATGGGTGCAGTGTAATATACAGGACTATACATGGGGTGCAGTATAATATACAGGACTATACATGGGGTGCAGTGTAAAGTACAGGACTATACATGGGGTGCAGTGTAATATACAGGACTATACATGGGGTGCAGTGTAATATACAGGACTATACATGAGGTGCAGTGTAATACACAGGACTATACATGGGGTCCAGTGTAATATACAGGACTATACATGGGGTGCAGTGTAATATACAGGACTATACATGAGGCGCAGTGTAATATACAGGACTACACATGGGGTGCAGTATAATATACATGACTATACATGAGGTGCAGTATAATATACAGGACTATACATGGGGTGCAGTATAATATACAGGACTACACATGAGGTGCAGTGTAATATACAGGACTATACATGTGGTGCAGTATAATATACAGGACTATACATGAGGTGCAGTATAATATACAGGACTATACATGGGGTGCAGTATAATATACAGGACTACACATGAGGTGCAGTATAATATACAGGACTGTATATGGGGTGCAGTGTAATATACAGGACTATACATGGGGTGCAGTATAATATACAGGACTATACATGGGGTGCAGTATAATATAGAGGACTATACATGGGGTGCAGTGTAATATACAGGACTATACATGGGGTGCAGTATAATATACAGGCCTATACATGGGGTGCAGTATAATATAGAGGACTATACATGAGGTGCAGTATAATATACAGGACTATACATGGATTGCAGTGTAATATACAGGACTAAACATGGAGTGCAGTGTAATATACAGGACTGTACATGGGGTGCAGTGTAATATACAGGAGTATACATGGGGTGCAGTATAATATACAGGACTATACATGAGGTGCAGTATAATATACAGGACTATACATGGGGTGCAGTATAATATACAGGACTACACATGAGGTGCAGTATAATATACAGGACTGTATATGGGGTGCAGTGTAATATACAGGACTACACATGAGGTGCAGTATAATATACAGGACTATACATGAGGTGCAGTATAATATACAGGACTATACATGGAGTGCAGTGTAATATACAGGACTGTACATGGGGTGCAGTAAAATATACAGGACTATACATAGGGGGGGCAGTATAATATACAGGACTGTACATGGGGTGCAGTGTAATATACAGGACTAAACATGGAGTGCAGTGTAATATACAGGACTGTACATGGGGTGCAGTGTAATATACAGGACTTTCCCTTATCGTCCTCGGCAGCACAGAATGGGTTAACGTTGACCTCTTTTAGTTTCATAGGACCGCCCACCTAGATTTAAACAATCAAACAATTAGTCAATCACATCATGAGTACCCCTATAAGGTCTGGTGAATGCAACTGCCCCTTGTATTTTTTTTATGTCCTCATTTCTGAGGAATCTGCCCACCTGTCTGGTGTGGTGAAGATCGGCCACCTATGCCGTGGGGTGTGTCCTAGGCTTCAGGCCAAGTGTCCAGCAGTGCCACGGGTGTGTCCTTGGCGCTGGCACTATGCCGCATCCACGATGTGCGCACCGGCAGGAGGGATCCGTTGCGGTCTGATAGCCGCTGCCCTGCCGATGGTTCGCGCAGTGTGCGCCCGACGCTCCCGGCATTTGACATCCCCAGCATGCCTCTCCTAGGATAGGAGGTCGCCGCACTTCCGGGTTCGGGCAGCGTCTGACGTCATCAGTCAGCGCGCCCTCTTGGGCCAATAGGAAGCCTCAGGAGCGGCTGACGTCACCAGGCGGCGTCCAGGGCGCCAAATTCAAATATTTAAGGTGGATGCAGGCTGGAGCAAGCTGCCATAAGTGCCTGGCAGCCGAGCTCCTGTGAATTTAAGGTATTGTGTCAGCTGGGGGCCCTTCTGACTAAGATCACCTTGCTGGTTTTGCTCATTGTATGTCTTTTTTCTCTGTTCCAGATGTCTGGGCTTCCTGGTTCAGTGAGAAAGAGGTCTAAGAAGCACAGACACAGATATTGCCTGTCATGTGAGCAGCCCCTACCTGATGAACAGCGAGAGGACTACTGTGACAACTGTATGGCAGCGGATTCTGTCCATTCTCATAGATCTTCTGCTGGTTCAAAAAAATCTAGGAAGAAGCAATCCCGCTGCATCTCCTGTATTCAGCCCTTACCGGACGATTCACACTCCAATATCTGCGCTTCCTGTACTCAGCCTGAAGACGAGTCTGACGCAGAGTCCAGAAAACTGATGAGCCTCTTTAAGTCCTTTCTGACAAAGCAGAAACAGAAAGCCAAAAAGAGAAAGCGCGATCCTATCTCCTCATCCTCTGACGAGTCTCTGACGTCTGAGAGCGAAGACTCAGGCTCGGATTGGGAAGTCTCTAATATGGAGGAGAATTTCCTTTTTGATAAGAAAAATGCGAATCGCTTAATCAAGGACGTAAAGGGAATAATGGAGACTAAGGAAGACCCTGTTGCCGCACAGGACAAGGAGAGTCTCTTCTATTTCCCAAAGAAAAAAGCTTCAGTCCTTCCAAGCCATCCAGTTCTGGACTCCATATTCCAGAAGGAATGTAAATGTCCCCTGAGGAAAATAGATCCGGGCTCAAGATTCCGTTCCATTTATAAGATTGACTCCGCTGAGTCCTCAAGCTGGGAAGTCCCCGCTAGAGTTGATCCTGCGGTAACAAGGCTGGCTAAAAGGTCCTTCTTTCCCGTAGATGACTCCGCGCTGCTGAGGGACCCGATGGACAGAAAGGCAGATAACTTGCTAAAGAGACTGCATTCTTACTTGGCCACGTTAAGTAAGGCAGCCATGGCAGCAGTACCAGTGGCTCGAGCCCTCAGAATCTGGCTAAGTCACCTAGGAAGGGACATCGAGGACGGAGTCTCCAGAGAAGACCTGCTCCTTCAACTGCCGTCCCTTAAAATGGCCGCTGAGTTTTTGTGCGACTTTCCAGTGGATTCGCTGAGATTCCTGGCTAAAGATATGGCCCTCTCAAATTCAATAAGAAGGACCTTGTGGCTCAAGCTATGGGCAGGAGATGTTGCCTCAAAGACCAACCTCTGCGCTCTACCCTTTGAGCCTGGGAGACTGTTCGGCTCTCAGCTAGACAAGCTGTTAGAAGCCAATTCGGATGAAAAATCTCTGAAGTTCCCTCAGTTTAAAACCAAGAACCGTCCAAGGAATTTTCGTCCCTTTGGTAGGCAGCCTTACCGCAGAACAGGCTATCGTGGGCGATCTAGCAGAGGCCGGTCAGACAGAAGAGTCCTTCCCAGTTCTGCTGAAAAAGCAAGAGGAAAGGAAGACATCAGTAAAAACTCCAAGGCTGATTTCTGACGTCGAAAGCCAGTCTGTAGGAGGTCGCTTATCCCACTTCTACAACAACTGGGAGAGAATCACTACAGACAAATGGGTTCTGGATCTAATAAGGGACGGATACTCGCTAGAGTTTCTTCATCAGCCAAGAAGCAGATTTCTGTTTCAAAGAGAAGACCCTCGTATAGATCACCTGGTGGACCAATTTCTAAAGAAAGGAGCTTTAGAACGGGTACCAAGAGGTCAAGAAAAAAAGGGAGTCTACTCCAGGTTGTTTTTAGTCCCAAAAGCAAGCGGGGATTGGCGTCTCGTTATAGACCTCAGATACTTAAATCATTTTCTGAGAAAAATCCATTTCAAGATGGAAACATTAAGATCGGTGGTGTCCACTCTTCAGCGAGATCAGTTCATGGCCTCCCTGGACTTGGAGGACGCCTACCTGCATGTGCCCATAAGATCTTCCTCAAGGAAGTTCCTAAGAGTGGCCGTCAGAAGAGCAGGGAGAATCCTGCACTTTCAATTCAGAGCGTTGCCCTTCGGGCTGACGTCCGCACCCAGGATTTTTACCAAAATATCAGTGGTGGCAGCAGTGCATCTACGCTTACAGGCCATTCAAGTCTATCCTTACCTCGACGACTGGCTAGTGGCAGCAGCAACGGAGGAACAGTTACAACTTCATCTCCGTACAGTCATCTCGCTTCTCCAGTCCCTCGGTTTCATAATGAGTTGGAAGAAATCTCAGCTCTCCCCAACGACGTCGAAAAGATTCTTGGGGATGGTGATAGACACCCGCTGCATGAAAGTATTCCTTCCTTCAGACAAGGGTCAGAAGATCAGAGAGGAAGTGAGAACCTTGAGATCCATTCACAAGCCATCCGTACGCAGAGTGATGAAGACCTTGGGTCATCTGACTTCTACCATAGATGCGGTCCCCTGGGCGAAGATCCATATGCGAGACCTTCAATGGAATATGATACAGGCAAGACGCACCAGTCATTGCGATTTGGAAAGAAGAATCAGCCTGAGGCCTTCCGTTATTCAGAGTCTGAACTGGTGGTTACAGACGGAGAAGCTCACAGTAGGGAAATCATTTCAGTATCTGTCACCGATAATAATGACCACGGATGCCTCAGCCAGAGGCTGGGGAGCTCACGTGCAGAACAGATGGATCCAAGGGAAATGGTCTCCCCAGGATATGCGACAGTCCTCGAACTTCAAGGAAATGAAGGCTGTTCTGGAATCACTAGTCCATTTTCAAACCCTCCTGGAAGGAAAATCGGTGCTGGTTCGCTCAGACAACCTCTCCACGGTGTTCTATCTGAACAAACAAGGAGGAACGAGGAGTCCGTCCTTGATGAAATTATGCAAACGGATTTTCACCTGGGCAGAATCACATCTTTCGCAATTAAGAGCGATTCATATAAGAGGCTGTTACAATATACAAGCAGATCGTCTGAGTCGGATGACAGTCAGTCCGAGCGAGTGGGGTTTGAATCCGATTTACTTCAAGCAAATCATAGCCAGATGGGGTTGTCCAACCTGGGATCTGATGGCCTCCAGACAAAATCGGAAACTCCAGAAGTTCTGTTCCCTGAGCAAACACGACGGGCCAACAGTGGTAGATGCCTTCTCGATGTCTTGGAGTCGCCTATTTGTCTACCTATTTCCACCAGTACCCCTCATACCGAGGGTTCTACAGAAGATTGCGGTAGAAAGACCCAAAGTAATACTAATAGCACCATTTTGGCCCCGGAGGTCATGGTTTCCTCTTCTTCTCCAACTGTCCGAAGGGAACTATTGGAAGCTTCCATGTGCCCCCGACCTTCTCCTCCAGCAGGGTCTATTCCATCAGAACCTAGACAGGTTGCACCTCACGGCCTGGATGTTGAGAGAAGCAGATTAGAGGAAGAGGGCCTACCAGCTTCGGTCATTGACACATTAATGAATTCCCGCAAGCGTTCTACCAATGTGAAATATGCCAAAGTATTAGGAAAATTCCGGTCTTGGTTGTCGGGAAGGGATATACGGAAATAAACATCTCCAGTATTCTTCAGTTCCTTCAAGAAGGATTTGATATGGGCTTGAAGCCGAATACCTTAAAATCCCAGATGACTGCCATTAATATCTTGACAGAGAATAAATATCTGTTCCATCCTCTGATAGTCAGATTCTTCAAGGCCTTGAAGAGGCTAAGACCGGTGATTCACGAACCCTTTCCTGTGTGGGACTTATC
Organism: Bufo bufo; assembly: GCF_905171765.1. NCBI lineage: Eukaryota > Metazoa > Chordata > Amphibia > Anura > Bufonidae > Bufo > Bufo bufo. Next base: position 97,721,507 of record NC_053396.1, read on the forward strand.
CCTAGTACTAAGGGGACTCACAAGACCACCCTTTGAACCGTTGGAACAAGTGGACATCAGATATTTCTCCTGCAAAGTTCTGTTGCTTGTAGCCATTACTTCGGCGAAAAGATTGGGGGAACTACGAGCGTTATCTTCCAGACATCCATATATACGAATCCTTCCTGATGGGATATTGATTAGAACCATACCTTCCTTTCAACCAAAGGTTCCTTCCACTATGAATATTAATAGGGAAACCTTCTTGCCTACATTCTTCCCAAATCCGGCGGATGAAGAACAGGAGCAATTACATATGCTGGATGTGAAAAGAGCAGTAGAAACATATTTGCGAAGAACGGAAGAGTTCCGTTTAGACGAAAGTCTTTTTCTGCTTTATTCTGGACCGAGAAGAGGGCGAACGCCATCCAAGGATTCACTCGCCCGGTGGATAAAGAACACCATCACAGAAACCTACTTGTTAGAGGGGAAACTCCACCACTTTCCATCAAGGCTCATTCCACGAGGTCGACAGCAGCCTCTTGGGCGGAATATGGGCAGGTGTCTATACAAGAAATCTGCAGCGCAGCCTCCTGGTCCACTCCTTCCACCTTCGCAAAGCATTATCGCCTTGACATCGAGTCCAGGAGCTCAGCCTTTGGCTGTCACGGCCATGGCTATGACCGTGACTCCTGAACCGCATGCGGTTGTCAGCGGTTTTCTTTGGTGTTCAATCACAGGTGAGGGCTGTGGTATTTGCCTCACCTGTGGTTGCCGCTGGCAACAGTGTGTATGTGGCAGCGTAGCAGGCTGAGCTGTGCCATTGCAGCTCGCTACGTTGTGCATGCGGTTTTGAGTTATGTGTGTATGTGTGCACTTCCTTTTTATGTTATTGTGTGCACGTCTCCTTTAAGTGGTGTTTTCCCTTCCCTGGTGTTGGAAGGGTTAATCTCCTTCCTAGTGTGTGTGTGCACTGGGTGTGTCCGACTGTGGGGTGTGGCTTCTTGGCCTATAAAGCCTCACTGCTTTTGCAGGCCTGCAGGTTGCTTCAGCCATGCTTAGCTGAGAGCAGCCTCATGTCTTATTACCTGCCAGTAAGAGCCACCCCTGTGGTCATAACCATAATGTCTCTTTAAGTTATTTCTAGTTATGTGTGATGTCCGTGTGATGTTTTATATGTGATTTTGTGCAGCTATGGAGCTGGGTCCCTGTGTGGGGATGCGTTTGTGATCTGCACCCTGCTAACACAGGGATCCAGTCAGCAAGGCTGTGGCAGGTAGGTGGAACTCTTTGTTCACCTGCCATATCCATAGAGCTGTTTATGTCTCCCCTTTTCCTGCAGCTTGGCCGTTCAGACTCCTGCTCCTCCGTGTCTAGGAGGAGTGGGCTTGTCTTACTCAGCTCCTAGGTGAGGGTCATCTTGAGGGCTAGCAGGGACTTTTAGGTTCCGGAGCATGGGCCCTCCTACCATCAAGGTTGGCTCATGTAGCTAGGAGCCAGGGTCAGGTTAGGGATGCTTTAGGAGGTGACCTGCTCCCTAGTCCTGTCTTCTTGGTCAAGCAGCCATAACATCACCGGGCTCCACACGGCTGAGGATTTCCCCCATCCTCAGCCGTGACATTGGCACAGGCATTCTAAGTTCAGCTTCAGTATAATCCCCCCCTTTGGAATCTATAAAAATCCCATTCTGTGCTGCCGAGGACGATAAGGGAAAGTAGAAAATTGGTACCTGGAATTTTACTTTCCTTGAGTCCGAAGGCAGCACAGGCTTACCCTCCCTAAATAAATTATATTTTTTGTTCTGCAACTGTGTGGATCTATTTTTTAATACAAGGGGCAGTTGCATTCACCAGACCTTATAGGTGTACTCATGATGTGATTGACTAATTGTTTGATTGTTTAAATCTAGGTGGGCGGTCCTATGAAACTAAAAGAGGTCAACGTTAACCCATTCTGTGCTGCCTCGGACTCAAGGAAAGTAAAATTCCAGGTACCAATTTTCTACTATACATGGGGTGCAGTATAATATACAGGACTATACATGGGGTGCAGTGTAATGTACAGGACTATACATGGGGTGCAGTATAATATACAGGACTATACATGGGGTGCAGTGTAATATACAGGACTATACATGAGGTGCAGTGTAATATACAGGACTATACATGAGGTGCAGTATAATATACAGGACTATACATGGGGTGCAGTATAATATACAGGACTATACATGGGGTGCAGTATAATATACAGGACTATACATGGGGTGCAGTATAATATAGAGGACTACACATGGGGTGCAGTATAATATACAGGACTAAACATGAGGTGCAGTATAATATACAGGACTATACATGGGGTGCAGTCAGGGCCGGCGCCACCAGTAAGGCGACTTAGGCAGTCGCCTAGGGCGCCATTTAGCAGGGGGCGCCCGTTGCGGTGTAAAAAAAAAAAAATTGGTTATATAAGTTCGGCCGGCGGCGCCCCTCATGCTGCGCCTCCTGAATCTCCGGCCGCCGGCTCATTGCTGCGCAGCCTGCGCCTGCTGTGTGTCAGCTCTGTGCTTTTGTTAATGTAGCGTGGCCGAGCTCTCTTTGGTCCGCGGTACAGGAGCTTTTGTTTCCTGTACCCGGCCGGACTGACAGGAAGTGCACACTAAGTGAGCACTTCCTGTCAGTCCGGCCGGGTACAGGAAACAAATTCTCCTGTACCGCGGACCGAAGAGAGCTCGGCCACGCTACACTAGAGGTGTGTGTGTGGGGGGACTAATGACATTGACAAGGGGGGGAAATAATGACATTGACAAGGGAGGGGGGAAATAATGACATTGACAAGGGAGGGAGGGGGGGGAATAATGACATTGACAAGGGAGGGGGGGGGGAATAATGACATTGACAAGGGAGGGGGGGGGAATAATGAGAGTGACAAGGGAGGGGGGGAATAATGAGAGTGACAAGGGAGGGGGGGGGGAATAATGAGAGTGACAAGGGAGGGGGGGGGAATAATGAGAGTGACAAGGGAGGGGGGGAATAATGAGAGTGACAAGGGAGAGGGGGGGGTGGAATAATGAGAGTGACAAGGGAGAGGGGGGGGTGGAATAATGAGAGTGACAAGGGAGAGGGGGGGGTGGAATAATGAGAGTGACAAGGGTGCCGGGGTGGAATAATGAGAGTGACAAGGGAGGGAGGGAATAATGAGAGTGACAAGGGAGAGGGGGGGGGAATAATGAGAGTGACAAGGGAGGGGGGGTGGAATAATGAGAGTGACAAGGGAGGGGGGTGCCGGGGTGGAATAATGAGAGTGACAAGGGAGGGAGTGGGGGAGAAGAGAGTGACAAGGGAGTCCCCAGAGCCAGACTGCAGCAAGAGAGCAGATCATCTTATTGTCCTGGTGGTAAGTAGACAATGCAATATGTTTATTATGTAATTGTTTAGTTATTAATACTACATTGGAAACTAATTTACCTCACATTTAGGGTCCATTCACACATCCATGTGTGTTTTGCGGATCCACGGATCCGCAAAACACGGACAGCAGCAATGTGCGTTCCGCATTTTGCGGACCGCACATTGCCGGCACTAACAGAATATGCCTATTCTTGTCCGCTATTGCAGACAAGAATAGGACATGTTCTATTTTTTTCCAGATCGGAATTGCGGATCCGCAATTCCGGATTGGGGCCGCACGTCATGCGGCCCCATAGAAATGTATGGGTCCGCAATTCCGTTCCGCAAAAAAAGACAGCTACAAGAAGCTGGATTAACCCTAAGGGAAACCTAGCAGTTCTTTTTATTTAAAAGCTGAGAAAGGGGTGGAACATACATGGGGTGCAGTATAATATACAGGACTATACATGGGGTGCAGTATAATATAGAGGACTATACATGGGGTGCAGTATAATATAGAGGACTATACATGGGGTGCAGTGTAATATACAGGACTATACATGTGGTGCAGTATAATATACAGGACTATACATGGGGGGCAGTATAATATACAGGACTATACATGGGGTGCATTATAATATACAGGACTATACATGGGGTGCAGTGTAATATACAGGACTATACATGTGGTGCAGTATAATATACAGGACTATACATGGGGTGCAGTGTAATATACAGGACTATACATGGGGGGCAGTATAATATACAGGACTATACATGGGGGGGCAGTATAATATACAGGACTATACATAGGGGGGCAGTATAATATACAGGACTATACATGGGGGGGCAGTATAATATACAGGACTATACATGGGGGGCAGTATAATATACAGGACTATACATGGGGTGCAGTATAATATACAGGACTATACATGGATTGCAGTGTAATATACAGGACTATACATAGGGTGCAGTGTAATATACAGGACTATACATGGGGTGCAGTATAATATACAGGACTGTACATGGGGTGCAGTATAATATACAGGACTATACATGGGGTGCAGTATAATATACAGGACTACACATGAGGTGCAGTATAATATACAGGACTATACATGGGGTGCAGTATAATATACAGGACTATACATGGGGTGCAGTGTAATATACAGGACTATACATGGGGTGCAGTATAATATACAGGCTATGTAAAATACTTGCATCACTTTAGGGTACGACCACACGGTCAGGTTTTCTGATGCACTTTTGGAAGCCAAAACCAGGAGTGAATTTAAAAAAAGAGAAGACTAAAAAAAAGACTACGTTATATCTGCTGAAGATCACTAAGAAAAAACTGAAATACATTTTTATGCATAATATATATTTTAAAAATTGATTGATCATCTACTACAACCACCTGCTGATATGTTAAATCATATATGTTATTGGATCATAGCAGGGGCGTAGCTACAGGATCATGGGCCCTGGTGCAAGAGTTCAGCTTGGGGCCCCCCCCCCCCCCCCCTTAAGTGCTTTATGGCCAGGGACAGGGAAGCACATTGCCTTCGTGCTGCCTAAGGCAAACATTGAAATGGCACCCCCCTGTACAAATTCTTGACTTTACCCCTTTCCCTCCAGCCAGAGGTGTAACTTTATCAGCATGCACTTTCTATAATACTGGTGCCTTCTTATGTGGCACAAGGGTCTTTGGGCCCCCTCGGGCTCCTGGGCCCAGTAGCGACTGCTACCTCTGCACCCCCTATAGCTACGCCCCTGGATCATAGACAGAAATGCCATTCCAGGACCGTTTGTGGGAGACCATTTAATTCATCACATTAGGGAATTTTTACTTTCAAACATTTTTTTTAACTCTAATGTAAAGCTCTATTTCTATATGTTGTTGCATTATATATCAGTTGGCCCCAACCTGTGGCCCTGCGGCTGTCAGGGCTTGCTGGAGTTTGTCTTTTTGGAACAGCTGGAGAGCCACAGGTTGTAGACTACTGTTATATAAAATGCACAGGCATCTGTTACAGTATACCTTAGCAGACCTTTGCCAACACAGGGCTGCCAGTATAAAACCACCAGCCCCAGCAAATGAAATGAGTGTCAGAAGAATGAATGATTAACGTAAATACTGGTTTGCGTGCTTATAATACTAAGTAACTGATTAACTGCCTGAGAAGGATGCTTAAAATGATACATTTATTATATAGATATTAAAATTAGTGGCTACCCGCCAACGGTTTCAATTCAGGCTAGGTTCTATAGGGTAGAGGAATGTTAGCATAAATATCCAACCACTAGCCCCATTGTCACCAATGAGTAAAACAAACTCTGTGCGGTGCTGGAAGTGTTGCCGCTTCCTTCACAGACTCACCACACACAATCTGATACACAGTGTTCACTTGATGTGTATCTGGTTACTCCACAGGTCATTCAGAGCTAACGGCAATGTATTCTGACAAGAAGGGGGTTTGATTGGTCTGATATGCAATTGTAGCCACCGATCAGGCCCCAATATTGTTGTCTAGCACAATGACCTGAGTATAGTAAATGATCCCTGCCCAATGTAGCATCTACTCGACGCGTTTCTGTGCTACCCTAATGGGGCAGCCTTTCATCAGGAGCAGAGTATATCATCTCCCAGCTACAGGTCGCCCATACATTTAGCGTTTCCTGCAGCCTGGGAGGAACACAGGAAAGATTAATCCAAATGAATAGCTGAAAGCAATCTTCAAAGTTAGGATCTCAGCAGAGACTGTATGGATCAAGTTAAATAGACTATGGATGGGCAATTTACAGACATTAAGTTAGCGACTGAAGAGTCTGACCGCATCACGATCAGGGTGAGACATCAGTCAGATCAAAAAGCTGATAAAGTCAGGTAATTCCATATGCTCAAAATTGCGTGGAAAGGTATTGTGATGGGGTATATATACGGAGCACTCACTAAGTGTAGCGGCAAACTTACAATAATTAGATAATACACGCATATGAAATAAAGTCGTTGAGGCCGCTTGGTTTTAACCTTTGTAGTGTGAAAGTCCATTGTGCTTCTTTACACAACAATAAATGATCCACATCCCCTCCTCTAGGGGAGCCCCTCACATGCTCGATACCCTGAAACGTGATGCAGTTCCTTTCTCCCAGGTGACATTACTTGACATGTTGTGCAATCAGTGTATCATTCTGTTTAGATATATCTGAGAGATGTTCTCCTATACACCTCCGAAACTCTCTCTTGGTTTTGCCTACGTATTGTTTAAGGCAAGTGCATGTGGCCACATATACTACACCAATTGTCCTACAGTTGATAAAGGACCTGATCTTGTAAATGCGGCATGTTGCAGTGCATTTTACGGTATCATCTTTTTTAATCGCTTTGCATGCTACGCAATTGCTGCGCTTAAAGGTGCCCAAAGGTTTGGTGTTTAACCAAGTAGATTCAACTGGAGGATTGTGCAGACTGTGTACCAGCTTGTCCCTCAAATTACATCCCCTTTTGTAGGTTATCAGGGGACGGTCTCCCACCAGGTGACCTATCACTGGGTCAGTTTTTAGGAGTCCCCAGTGTACATTCAGTAGGTCCCGGATTTCCCTATGTGCCACATCGTAGGTCCCTATGATCTGTACCGTACCGTCGCTCGCATCTCGGTTTTTGGGAAGAAGGAGATCGTCCCTGTTGCTAACTGACACGTGTGTATACGCCTCAGTAAGACAGGACCTGGGGTATCCTCTTTGAGAGAATCTTTGTTGCCAATCACCAGCAGCCTGTTTGAAGTCCACCCACTCAGAACAGTTGCGCCTAGCTTTTAAGTATTGGCCTTTTGGTATGCCATGTTTGAGCCTGCTGGGATGCGCACTTTCCCATCTGAGTAGGTTATTAGTGGCCGTGGGTTTGCGGTACATTTTAGTGGTGATTTTTCTTGATTTATCAATAATAATTGACAAATAGAGGAATGTCAAATGGGTATTATCAATGTCACTAGTAAAAAACAGGCCAAGATCATTATTGTTCAGCTGTGATACAAAATCCTGAAAGGCCAAGCGCGTGCCCTTCCACAGGATGAAGACATCGTCTATGAATCTCAACCAGAGAACAATAGACGATGTCCATTGATCCATTTTGTCACCCAAGACATGTTCTCTTTCCCACCAGCCCAGGTATAGATTGGCGAAAGTTGGGGCACATGGACTTCCCATGGCCACTCCCCTGAGCTGGTGTTAAATCTACGGTTGAAGAGGAACACATTATGATTCAGTACGAACTCAAGTAGTTCCATCACAAGTTCATTGTGAGCTGCCAAATGTGATGCTCTCTCCTGCAGAAATGTCCTGACAGCGTTACAGCCCTTGTCATGTGGTATAGAGCTGTTGTAAAGTGCCTCCATATCAAGGCTAGCTAAAAAATTCCCTTTGCAGATTCTTGATTTCTTCTCTTTATTATTCTTGTCTTGTTTTCAAAGTCAACCTTGGCTCAGGGCTCAAAGAAGCGAATGACTGAAGTAATTTCTAGACTTATTTGAAGAAAATCACACAAATTCAGTTTACAGCTTTGTAAAATACTTGCATCACTTTAGGGTACGACCACACGGTCAGGTTTTCTGATGCACTTTTGGATAGTGTTGAGCGCGAATATTCGAATTTTTTTCTCGAATATCGCAATTTAGAGATTTCGCGAATATTTAGAATATAGTTCCATATATTCGCAAAATCGAATATTCGTATATTTTTTAAAAAAAAATTTTCATCTGAAAATATATGATTCCTCCCTGCTTCTTGCTTGTGGGTCAATGAGCCATTGGCCCACAAGCAACTGAATTGAAGCTGGAAGGAATCACGTTTTCAGATGGACCGGAATATTCGAAATAAAGAATATATTGCTGTATATTCAATTTTAGAATATCCGTCCTATTCTAATCGAAAACAATAATCTCGGTTATAATATTCGAGTTCACGAATATTACAACAAAAAAATCGTAATGGTCAATATGTGTGCCCGAGCGCATGACAAAATCGTTATTTAATCAACTTCAGCATACAACAAACACCCCGACAAGCGTCCCCGTCACCATGGGAACGCCTGTGGGTTAGAAAATACCATCGGATTTGAGTTTTCCCTGAGATCGTAAAACCTCAGATCCGATGGTATATTCTAACCCACAGGCGTTTCCATGGTGACGGGGACGCTTGTCGGGGAGCAGTATGCCAAAGTGGAATATTATTGCTCTAACTTCGTATTTTACGAAATTTCTTAATATTGCTCTAACTTCGTCTTTTAGAATATTACGAATATTCTAAAAGACGAAGTTAGAGCAATATTAAGAAATTTCGTATAATACACATAGATTGTAATTTAGCTAATATAGTGCTATAATCCTTTTTTTTTTTTTGTCTAATTTTTTTGCCTCTTCTGAACTTCAGTTTTGGAAAATATGTACACTATTAAAAAAATTACTTTAGCAGTATATTAGCTAAATTACAATCTATAAGTGTATTTTACGAAATTTCTTAATATTGCTCTAACTTCGTCTTTTAGAATATTCGTAATATTGCTCTAACTCCGTCTTTTAGAATATTACGAATATTCTAAAAGACGAAGTTAGAGCAACATTAAAGGGTTTCTGTCACTCTGCAAAACTCATTTTTTTTTTTTTTTGGATAGTTAGATTGCTCATAGTGCGATATAGCAGAATATAATGCTCTTACTTACTTTCATGCGGCCGATTCTTTATAAAACGAACTTTTATAATATGTAAATGAGGGCTCTACCAGCAAGTAGGGCGTCTACTTGCTGGTAGCTGCTACAGAAATCCGCCCCCTCGCCGTGTTGATTGACAGGGCCAGCCGTGATCTCCTCCTCCGGCCGGCCCTGTCAGTAATTCAAAAATCGCGCGCCTCGCGTCATTCGGCGCAGGCGCTCTGAGATAAGGAGGCTCGTATCCTTAGCACTCCCTCAGTGCGCCTGCGCCGATGACATCACCGAAATTTCTGCGCCGATGACATCACCGAAAGAGTTTTGCAGGGTGACAGAAACCCTTTAAGAAATTTCGTAAAATACACATATTAGGCTATGTTCACATCAGCGTTCAGCCTTTCCGTTCTCCTGCTCCGTTATAGGAGCAGGAAAACAGAAAGGACGGATTCGGCTCATAACTGGTTATATCCATGATATTCCCAATGTTATATATGTTCTCCTATGGTTTACTCTAATGCAGGACTTTTGTCTCCGCTCCAAAATCATCTTCTGAGCCGAAACCTAACGGACCCCATTATAGTCTATGGGGGTCTATGAGGTCCGTAGGCTCCGTTCGGCTCAGTTATGAGCCGAATCCGTCCTTTCCGTTTTCCTGCTCCTATAACGGAGCAGGAGAACGGAAAGGCTGAACGCTGATGTGAACAAGGCCTTAGCCTAGCCATAGTCATAGGAACATTGCCTTATACAGGAAAAAAAAAATCTAAAAAAAATCGTACGATTAATTTAATCGTACGAAGACGAAGTTAGAGCAATATAAAGAATATTCGTAAAATACACATATAGACTGCAATTTAGCTAATATAGTGCTATATTAATTTTTTTTAATAGTGTACATATTTCCAAAACTAAAGTGCAGAAGAGGCAAAAGAAATTAGCAAAAAAAAAATAATTATAGCACTATATTAGCTGAATTACAATCTATACTGTGTATTTTACGAAATTTCTTAATATTGCTCTAACTTGTCTTTTAGAATATTCGTAATATTGCTCTAACTCCGTCTTTTAGAATTATTACGAATATTCTAAAAGACGAAGTTAAAGCAATATTAAGAAATTTCGTAAAATACACATATTTGCCTAGCCATAGTCATAGGAACGCTGCCTTATACAGGAAAAAAAAATAAAAATAATCGTACGATTTAATTTAATGCATTTATTCGCAAAAATTTCAATAATTACGAATATTCGATTTTGGCGAAAATATACGAATATCATTTGAATATTCGCGAAATATCGCGAAGATCGAATATGGCACCTCCCGCTCATCACTACTTTTGGAAGCCAAAACCAGGAGTGAATTAAAAAAAGAGCAGGACTAAAAAAAGACTACGTTATATCTGCTGAAGATCACTAAGAAAAAACTGAAATACATTTTTATGCATAATATATATTTTAAAATTGATTGATCATCTACTACAACCACCTGCTGATATGTTAAATCATATATGTTATTGGATCATAGACAGAAATGCCATTCCAGGACCATTTCTAGGAGACCATTTAATTCATCACATTAGGGAATTTTTACTTTCAAACATTTTTGAACTATAATGTAAAGCTCTATTTCTATATGTTGTCGCATTATACAGTCAGTCCATAAATATTGGGACATGGACACAATTCTAACATTTTTGGCTCTATACACCACCACAATGGATTTGAAATGAACGAACAAGATGTGCTTTACCTGCAGACTGTCAGCTGTAATTTGAGGGTATTTACATCCAAATCAGGTGAACGGTGTAGGAATTACAAACAGTTTGCATATGTGCCCCCCACTTGTTAAGGAACCAAAAGTAATGGGACAGAATAATAATCATAAATCAAACTTTCACTTTTTAATACTTGGTTGCAAATCCTTTGCAGTCAATTACAGCCTGAAGTCTAGAACGTATAGACATCACCAGAAGCTGGGTTTCATCCCTGGTGATTCTCTGCCAGGCCTCTACTGCAACTGTCTTCAGTTCCTGATTGTTCTTGGGGCATTTCCCTTCAGTTTTGTCTTCAGCAAGTGAAATGCATGCTCAATCGGATTCAGCTCAGGTGATTGACTTGGCCATTGCAGAACATTCCACTTCTTTCCCTTAAAAAACTCTTTGGTTGCTTTTGCAGTATGCTTTGGGTCATTGTCCATCTGCACTGTGAAGCGCCGTCCAATGAGTTCTGAAGCATTTGGCTGAATATGAGCAGATAATTTTGCCCAAAACACTTCAGAATTCATCCTGCTGCTTTTGTCAGCAGTCACATCCTCAATAAATACAAGAGAACCAGTTCCATTGGCAGCCATACATGCCCACGCCATGACACTACCACCACCATGCTTCACTGATGAGGTGGTATGCTTAGGATCATGAGCAGTTCCTTTCCTTCTCCATACTCTTCTCTTCCCATCACTCTGGTACAAGTTGATCTTGGTCTCATCTGTCCATAGGATGTTGTTCAGAACTGTGAAGGCTTTTTTAGATGTCGTTTGGCAAACTCTAATCTGGCCTTCCGGTTTTTGAGGCTCACCAATGTTTACATCTTGTGTGAACCCTCTGTATTCACTCTGGTGAAGTCTTCTCTTGATTGTTGACTTTGACACACATACACCTACCTCCTGGAGAGTGTTCTTGATCTGGCCAACTGTTGTGAAGGGTGTTTTCTTCACCAGGGAAAGAATTCTTCGGTCATCCACCACAGTTGTTTCCGTGGTCTTCCGGGTCTTTTGGTGTTGCTGAGCTCACCGGTGCGTTCCTTCTTTCTAAGAATGTTCCAAACAGTTGTTTTGGCCACGCCTAATGTTTGCTATCTCTCTGATGGGTTTGCTTTGTTTTTTTCAGCCTAATGATGGCTTGCTTCACTGATAGTGACAGCTCTTTGGATCTCATCTTGAGAGTTGACAGCAACAGATTCCAAATGCAAATAGCAGACTGGAAATGAACTCTGGACCTTGTATCTGCTCATTGTAATTGGGATAATGAGGGAATAACACACACCTGGCCATGGGACAGCTGAGAAGCCAATTGTCCCATTACTTTTGGTCCCTTAACAAGTGGGAGGCACATATGCAAACTGTTGTAATTCCTACACCGTTCACCTGATTTGGATGTAAATACCCTCAAATTAAAGCTGACAGTCTGCAGGTAAAGCACATCTTGTCCATTTCATTTCAAATTCATTGTGGTGGTGTATAGAGCCAACAATGTTAGAATTGTGTCCATGTCCCAATATTTATGGACCTGACTGTATATCAGTTGTCTCCAACCTGTGGCTCTGCAGTCTGTGGCTGTCAGGGCTTGCTGGAGTTTGTAGTTCTGGAACAGCTGGAGAGCCACAGGTTGTAGACTACTGTTATATAAAATGCACAGGCATCTGTTACAGTATACCTTAGCAGACCTTTGACACAGGGCTGCCGGTATAAAACCACCAGCCCCAGCAAATGAAATAAGTGTCAGAAGAAGTCCATCTTTGACAGCACCATGATCAGTTTTGATTGTGGTGCTTAAAAGAATGGATCACATATATTTTTTTACTAATTAAAACCAAAATATTATGGCTCCACTCTCCCTGGTGGGCACAGCGACTGCTCTGCTTATCAGCTTCCCCACTCCTGTGTGCCGGCAGCTGGGACCTGCTGGTCTTCACCTCCTCCCCATGCTTCCCGACAGGCTCAGACGCTGGAGTACCCAGTTCACCCTTCTTGCAGGTTGCAGCCTGAAATATGTGTCAGAAGAAGTCCATCCTTTGACAGCACCATGATCAGTTTTGATTGTGGTGCTTAAAAGAAATGGATCACATATATTTTTTACTAATTAAAACCAAATATTATGGCTCCACTCTCCCTGGTGGGCACAGCGACTGCTCTGCTTATCAGCTTCCCCACTCCTGTTTGCCGGCAGCTGGGACCTGCTGGTCTTCACCTCCTCCCCATGCTTACCGACAGGCTCAGAGGCTGGAGTACCCAGTTCACCCTTCTTGCAGGTTGCAGCCTGCTCCTGCCAGCACTGCCTCTTGCTGCTGTAGCGTGCATGCTCCGTAATCTTCACTAGCCACTGGCTGGTCACTTTTACCTGTGGTAAGGTACCTGAGGAATAGGTTTTACTAGGTATTTTCCTGCAAAAGTGTCACTTTTATTGTTTGTATTTCTCGTGCACTGACCTCTGCTTGTGTTCTGGATTTTGACACTTCTCTGCCTGACCTGACCCTTGCCTGATCTTCGTGTTGACTCTAAGCTGTCTGCCATGACCTGAGACTGTTTTCTAGACTTTCACGTGCTTTACCTGCCCTGACCTCAGCTGGTTATTGACCATGCTTTGGTTGCCTCTTCAGTGTTATCCTCCAGTGTTTCTTACAAAAAACGAAAAGTCAGTCCTGTGTCCCAACACGGACAATTACTTGCGCTGCTGCTGGTCCCGGAGTAGTGTGGTAGGTCGTTCACACTGGTAGGTACAAATCAAAGGGTTTTGGAACCGCGCAGCTATGGACTGTGTCTCCCGGTAAAAGTGGATGGCATAGGGTGTCAGCCCCTCTCCCCGGCACCCAAAGGATCCAATCCTCCGCAGACCTCCTCCTCTACAGGGTTTAAAGGGGATAGGCAGAATAGTGAAGCACCCTTTGCAATCTTTTTATAAAAAGGTTTTATTCTACTCACAAGAGTCGTAGACAAAAAGCATGTAATACAAATCAGAACGTCACGTTCCTGCCCGACCCGGGTTTCGCTGCCTTGCTTCTTCAGGGGCGATAACTGCGCATGCTTGCACTCAGGCCCTTAAATAGCCCAGCTGATCGCATTCCATAAGCCGGTGTGATTTCGGACCATGCAGCAGTTTACAAACATGATTATATATCATACATATCAATTTACCATTAGCAATCCTTTATGCATTCACATTTACATTAAACATACAATAAAATAAATAAAAAAGGGGGATTACTCCCTCTATTACAAAATCATCCGCATATATATCCTTTTAGGTTACCGCAATAACGTACATTCAATCCATATTCCAGCCTTCTTTCCACATTTACTATTCCCATCATAACTGTACCATCTAATACCCAAATTCCCTTCAGCATACAATATCTATATTGCCATCCCTTATGCTCCGCCCACTCCTGGAGCATAGTTCAGGTGTTCTCCACCCACTCCTATAGAGTCATCCAGGTATCCTCGACCCCGCCTCCCTCCTCTGACGTGCACATCATGGGGCACCACCGCCCTATTGAACGGTCAGGCCACCATGACGTCACTCACAGGTCCTTAAGAAGCCAGGTAGAGAAAAGCCGGACGACGCTAATGGTAAGGACAATTTACAATATACACGGTTTCAGGTCAAATTCAATGTTTAGAGCCCGCCTGGTTGTAGGGTTCCTAGTTGATAGATCCACTCTACCTCTTTTCTGTTAATCTGTGCCAGCGAATCCCCTCCTCGCCAATGTTGCTTAACACTTTCTACTCCGGCAAATTTTAAACCCCGCAGATTTTTGTCATGCCTTAATTTAAAATGAGCTGATACACTGTGGGTCATCAGGCCTTTTTTTATATTACGCAGATGTTCTTGTATCCTGACCTTCAACTTCCTCACCGTCCTGCCCACGTACTGGAGCCCACATGGGCACTCCAGCACGTATACGATGCCCTCATTTTCGCATGAGCAATTTCCTCTTATGCGAAAATCCACCCCATTCTTTTTGGATGTTATAGAATTAGTGTATCTCTGCCGTTCTTTTGAGTTCCGATTTTTACACCCTGCGCAAAATCCGCACCAGGTAAATTTTCCTCCTTCTTTATGCATCTTTATGTTCATTGGGGGGATGGCACTATGTACAAGTTTTGTTCTAATGCTTGCAGCTTTCTTAAAATAAAAGAGGGGTCGTAGGTATCGTTTTTCCTAATGTCGGATCATTCTTCAATATTCCCCAGTTCTTTTTTACCATTTTCTTAATATTATCGGACATAGAACAAAATTAGTTACAAAAGAGAATCTGTAGTCCCTATCCACCTTTTTGCCTATCCCTTTCATGTGTTCTTTTCCTCCCCCTTTTTCTATCTCCACATTTTGTATACACTCATCCAGACTAGCCTCATCATAACCTTTTTCCACAAATCTATCTTTTAATACCTCACATTGTGTCCTATAGTCACTTGTCACTGTACAATTACGGGCCATCCTCTTGAACTGACCTTTCGGTATGTTCTTGAGCCATGGGCCGTAATGACAGCTCTTCATATCAATGTAGGAGTTGACATCTGTTTCTTTGAAGTATGACTTTGTCATGAAACGGCCATCTTCTATCCGTATGCACAGGTCTAAAAAATTAACACTCACATTACTGATCTCCCCCACAAAACGCAGGTTCCAATCATTGTTGTTCAGCTGGCTGATAAAGAACTCAAGTCCCTCTCTTCCTCCTTCCCACACTAGGAGACAGTCATCGATATACCTCCTCCAGAAGGTCAACTTGCCTCCTGGGGTGTCTGCTCCTAGTGTGGGAAGGATGGCACTCTCCTCCCAGGCACCCATAAAAATATTAGCAAAACTGGGGGCGAGTTGACCTTCTGGAGGAGGTATATCGATGACTGTCTCCTAGTGTGGGAAGGAGGAAGAGAGGGACTTGAGTTCTTTATCAGCCAGCTGAACAACAATGATTGGAACCTGCGTTTTGTGGGGGAGATCAGTAATGTGAGTGTTAATTTTTTAGACCTGTGCATACGGATAGAAGATGGCCGTTTCATGACAAAGTCATACTTCAAAGAAACAGATGTCAACTCCTACATTGATATGAAGAGCTGTCATTACGGCCCATGGCTCAAGAACATACCGAAAGGTCAGTTCAAGAGGATGGCCCGTAATTGTACAGTGACAAGTGACTATAGGACACAATGTGAGGTATTAAAAGATAGATTTGTGGAAAAAGGTTATGATGAGGCTAGTCTGGATGAGTGTATACAAAATGTGGAGATAGAAAAAGGGGGAGGAAAAGAACACATGAAAGGGATAGGCAAAAAGGTGGATAGGGACTACAGATTCTCTTTTGTAACTAAATTTTGTTCTATGTCCGATAATATTAAGAAAATGGTAAAAAAGAACTGGGGAATATTGAAGAATGATCCGACATTAGGAAAAACGATACCTACGAACCCCTCTTTTATTTTTAAGAAAGCTGCAAGCATTAGAACAAAACTTGTACATAGTGCCATCCCCCCAATGAACATAAAGATGCATAAAGAAGGAGGAAAATTTACCTGGTGCGGATTTTGCGCAGGGTGTAAAAATCGGAACTCAAAAGAACGGCAGAGATACACTAATTCTATAACATCCAAAAAGAATGGGGTGGATTTTCGCATAAGAGGAAATTGCTCATGCGAAAATGAGGGCATCGTATACGTGCTGGAGTGCCCATGTGGGCTCCAGTACGTGGGCAGGACGGTGAGGAAGTTGAAGGTCAGGATACAAGAACATCTGCGTAATATAAAAAAAGGCCTGATGACCCACAGTGTATCAGCTCATTTTAAATTAAGGCATGACAAAAATCCGCAGGGTTTAAAATTTGCCGGAGTAGAAAGTGTTAAGCAACATTGGCGAGGAGGGGATTCGCTGGCACAGATTAACAGAAAAGAGGTAGAGTGGATCTATCAACTAGGAACCCTACAACCAGGCGGGCTAAACATTGAATTTGACCTGAAACCGTGTATATTGTAAATTGTCCTTACCATTAGCGTCGTCCGGCTTTTCTCTACCTGGCTTCTTAAGGACCTGTGAGTGACGTCATGGTGGCCTGACCGTTCAATAGGGCGGTGGTGCCCCATGATGTGCACGTCAGAGGAGGGAGGCGGGGTCGAGGATACCTGGATGACTCTATAGGAGTGGGTGGAGAACACCTGAACTATGCTCCAGGAGTGGGCGGAGCATAAGGGATGGCAATATAGATATTGTATGCTGAAGGGAATTTGGGTATTAGATGGTACAGTTATGATGGGAATAGTAAATGTGGAAAGAAGGCTGGAATATGGATTGAATGTACGTTATTGCGGTAACCTAAAAGGATATATATGCGGATGATTTTGTAATAGAGGGAGTAATCCCCCTTTTTTATTTATTTTATTGTATGTTTAATGTAAATGTGAATGCATAAAGGATTGCTAATGGTAAATTGATAATGTATGATATATAATCATGTTTGTAAACTGCTGCATGGTCCGAAATCACACCGGCTTATGGAATGCGATCAGCTGGGCTATTTAAGGGCCTGAGTGCAAGCATGCGCAGTTATCGCCCCTGAAGAAGCAAGGCAGCGAAACCCGGGTCGGGCAGGAACGTGACGTTCTGATTTGTATTACATGCTTTTTGTCTACCGACTCTTGTGAGTAGAATAAAACCTTTTTATAAAAAGATTGCAAAGGGTGCTTCACTATTCTGCCTATCCCCTTTAAACCCTGTAGAGGAGGAGGTCTGCGGAGGATTGGATCCTTTGGGTGCCGGGGAGAGGGGCTGACACCCTATGCCATCCACTTTTACCGTGAGACACAGTCCATAGCAGCGCGGTTCCAAAACCCTTTGATTTGTACCTCCAGTGTTTCTTGACTTCTGTGGGTCAGCAATCAAAACCAAGACTACTCCATGAAGTATTGGCCTGGTGTTTCCCTGCAGAGGAGTCCAGATCTCTGTATATGGGTAAAACAGTGAAGACCAGGGGACTCCCAGAATTACACCCCTAGTAGTCCCATGTCAAATCTGTTTGGTTGACAGTGGTGCCGCACCCACTGCCTTGCACCAGGGCAGCCATCTTTATTGAGATGCTGTTAACAGCATTCAGAGTTATGATTGACAGCTGTAGTCTGGTAATGTTCATTGACTTTTATGAGAGAGTGCGACCTGTGCAGAGGTTATTGTGCAGGGAAAGTAAGAAGGTGAGCTATTGCCAATGGTGGATCCTGCGTTATCTACATATATATCACAGCAAGAAAGGAGTGCGTGACACACCAATTACAAATAATAAAATATACAGTTTATTCATATCCTTTAAAAATGAACAATACTTCACAGTACATGTATATAGATCAGCGGGGACTAACCACAGTTGCTCACCACCCCTCCTGAGGAAGCGAACATATGCGAAACGCGCGTCGAGGAGCGCCATCACCCTGCAGCTATCCCCTGGTTTCCCTGGTATGTTGCCTTATAGCTATTTGCACCGTATGGCTAGTAGACTTGGTTGTATTTTGCCCTGATTGTGTTGCCCTGACTATTTATTGGCTAAATGTACCGTGGCACTTGCACTTTAAAATTGTAACCTTTGGTACCCGTTCTGGGACCTAATTATAACTCCTATTTGGGTCTATTTCTGCACTACTGCCTAATATCACTGCCATGGGGTTATCAGCAGGGTGGTGAGCAACTGTGGTTAGTCCCCGCTGATCTATATACATGTACTGTGAAGTATTGTTCATTTTTAAAGGATATTAATAAACTGTATATTTTATTATTTGTAATTGGTGTGTCACGCACTCCTTTCTTGCTGTGATATATTGTAATTTTGGGAGTGTACCATTCTATTTGAGACTGTTGATTATTCTGTTATCTACATATAGTTGTTATCATCATTGTAATCTTGCCTGTGATGATAATAAAATAATTACTGAAAAGTGGCATGCGGACCAGACCAGCTGTTTGTATTAATTATTTTTTATTTATTTTTTGGCTATTGCAGGACTTGTCAGAGATTTTTTATTATCTCAGATAACCCTCTTTAAGATGGAAAACTATAGAGGAAATATATTTTAGAGCAGAGGCTCTTTCTTAGCTTGTGGTTAATATAAAGGATAATGGTGTGCCATATTAAAGTTGAGAGAAAAGGAAAATAAAGATGAATAAGACTGTAAAACTATCAGCATCTGTGAATTATGTTTTACAGTAACTGATGTGAAGTTATGACAAATGTTTGTGAGAAAGAGCACCATGTACTTTTGGGTTAAGGTTTTTGGTTCACATTTTTGTAGAAACTTTTCTACATATGGCACTATACACTGACTGTGATGGGAAGACAGTCTGCAATGATCTTGGAGCTGTCTGCAGAACGAAGAGTACTCTGAACAATTGTTACTTGTGTCCATGGCCAACTATAGAAAACAGGGCAATAAAACTAGAACAACTGATTTAAATGTGTCTGACACTGTAAAAACAGAAAAAAGCCAAAGTAAGCAGTAGTAAAGGTTGACAAATTGTTCTACAGGAAGCAAGTTATTCCTTGTACACACTTTGAGTGCATATGCCCAAAGAGCCTCAACAGCCTCAGAGGAACTCAAAATTAAATACTAAATACTCATGACTTGTGTCCACCAAAAGTACATCAATCTGCTGTAATACACCGCACATTCCAGGCAGGAAACCTATTCAAAAAACGCCACACATATATAATACAAAAAAATCTTTATTAAATGTCCACAATTAGACATACGCTGATAATATCAAAGACAATCATAAAAACATTGCAGGTAAGTGCTATGATAGATGATATACCCCACCAGACTCCAAATCTACATCTGTAATATTGTTGTATAACACTTGTGCAATATTACTTGTACTGAATATGGAGGACTAGACCCCTAAACATATCCTCTATGATACATGCCGAAATGTCAAAGGCCAACCATCTGCCAGCAATAATAGTATGACAATACTCTCAATATAATATGGACAATTGATCAGACTCAGACACCAAAATGGTCAATTTAGTATGAAAGGGAATCAGCCTCATTCAATCCGGTCCAAGAGACCGTAATCAAACTAAAAAAAGTACAAAGAAGCACATAACAAGTAAACACATACCCATTCAGAGCTGGAGTGGGCTTGACAAACACCAAAGTACGTTTCTCCGCGCTTCTTCTGTGGGCGTTTAGTAATACTAAATTTCATTTCACATTCATCCCCTCTTTCCTTAGTATTTGTTTTGGTAAGTCTGCTGCTACAAACAGCCTCAATTAAAAAAATAACATTTGTGACCAACTGAACACAATGCTTCAGATCTACTACCAGATGAGTAAATTTACTTCCATGGCCCTCTGGTTCCATTGCCTTCCTCAGAACTTTGGACATGTTCATCTCTGAAACGCATCCTGTACTGGACTTTCAAGATCAACTCTCCTCTGTGACAAGGCCATGAAGTCTATACTGTCACAACCACCATATACCGTATTCTCAATCCAACCAACAGCTCCTCTCCTAGCCCACAGTCCTTAATGTCCCCCACCTCCATGGTTTTTTGTTTTTGATTCCTTATTGCAGGAAACATTTTGCTGTAAATTAGTAATTTCATCAGTTGAGTGAGAGGCAAACTAATTATCTAGACAGAATAGTATTTTATTCTTTCTTGCTCTTTAAGTACAAATTACAAAAAGTAAAAAAAAAACCATAAAAGATATCCCACAATGTCACCCCTCCAGCAATGAAGAAAGACTAAACTGGTAGGGTATACCTACAACTAGATCCTAATTCGCATTCTCACAAGATATCCCTGAGGTCCTATGTAAAGTGATTTTTGGTTACCTAAGAACAATAGACCACCTCACCTCATGCTGATCGTTAATGAGATTATAGGCTTTCTCCAGTCCTGGCTGTTCTGTATCACTATCTGGGATGGACAGTCCATCCCGATCACTATGACATATTATGGGAAGGCATAAGGCCAAGGCTAAACAGCGACCAAATATATTGGCTAAGAGTGTCAGATTTTATTACATCAGAATGAAGGCTTAGTCCATATACAGTGGGATGCGAAAGTTTGGGCAACCTCGTTAATCGTCATGATTTTCCTGTATAAATCGTTGGTTGTTACGATAAAACATGTCAGTTAAATATATCATATAAGAGACACACACAGTGATATTTGAGAAGTGAAATAAAGTTTATTGGATTTACAGAAAGTGTGCTATAATTGTTTAAACAAAATTAGGCAGGTGCATAAATTTGGGCACTGTTGTCATTTTATTGATTCCAAAACCTTTAGAACTAATTATTGGAACTCAAACTGGCTTGGTAAGCTCAGGGACCCCTGACCTACATACACAGGTGAATCCAATTATGAGAAAGAGTATTTAAGGGGGTCAATTGTAAGTTTCCCTCCTCTTTTAATTTTCTCTGAAGAGTAGCAACATGGGGACGGGAATTTCAGCTATTTATGGAGCAGTACTTACATTGAGGACTCAGTCAGCGTGTCAAGATTCAAGCTGGAAGTTCGTCCATCTCCTTCTGTGGAAGAATCGGCAGCAGTGTCGGCGGCTTTGAGGATTCAGCGGCAGCTCCGGCATTGAAGATTGAGGTTTTCCGGTCGTCGGGACCTTAGAAGCAGGCGACTGTGAAGACGAAAGAGCGGCGCTGAAGTTATTGGAATATCTCCAAGCTAGTCGCCAGCGAAAGAACATGGAGCCCGGCGGCGTTGAGGCTCACAAAATAGCTCTTACCTGTGGTGGCGAGGAATGGCTGTGCAGGTTACTGGCTGAGGAGGCGCCGATATTGCCGATGTCCGCTGCGACTTCTTCAGTAGATGGCGCAGCTGATCTCGTGCAGGAAGGGGAGGAGCCACGTTCAAGACGTCACATCGCCCGGAAGTTCTTCAGTGTCAAGGCCGGTACCGGAAGTGGCTGTCCCTGCTGGAGAGCGTCATCGGGAAGCGCCGGGCAGGTCGTCTACCAGGAAGAAGAGGCCGAGGGTCGTTTATTCGCCACAGAGGAATGTAGGAGCAGGCAGGCACCAGCGGTCTCCTCCCAGGTCGGCGGTCTCGCAGCCTGGTCCTGAGGAGATAGCTAGGTCGCCATCGGAAGACCTGGAACAGCAGTACTGTGGTGAGAATAGTGGCAGGCATTCATTGCTGCCAGATAACCAAAATATTTCTTTTTTGCAGGGTTTAGCTAGAATTTTTTCAGATTTGGCCCAGGGTGTAGCTGTTAGGGAGGAGCCAGCGTTGTCTTCGCCGGCTGTAGCATGGGCTGACCGTCCTTCAGCAGCGGCATCTGTTTCTGCTGCTGAGGGGGGCCAGTACTTGAGAATGCAGTAGGGGTTAATGAGGTTTGTTTAAAAGAAGCTTTGTCATGCGAGTCTTCACCCCTGGGTTTTCATCTAACTAGTGCTGTAAAAGAAAAGATTTGGCGACGCGCGTATGTGGACATTTAATCGCTTCTCCCGTCAGCCAAAGAGACCTTTAGAGTTGAAAAAAAGTTGGATGAGAGGTCAGAGTATGAAAGAAGGAGAATCGTACCTAGATCTTTTAACAATTGGTTGACAAGCATTTTGTACATATGCTTCTATTTTAGTAGTAAAGCAGCCTCATGTGTGTGTGGGTTTGTTTCAGCATGTTGATACGATTTTGGAAGCTTACCGTAACTTCGGTGGGTTTTCATGGTTTCAATATGATGAAACTTTTCGCCAGAAGTTAGCAGTTCTCCCAGGTCTGAAGTGGGGAAGCAAGGATGTAGGATTATGGCTCAGTTTGATGCTTCCTCAGAGGTCAGCTGTTTCAACAAAACAGCAGAGTGGGGGGACTCAAAATATTATCAACAAGGGTTTATGTTTTGTGTGTTTTTGGGTTTATGAGTCTGCGTGTAAACGGTTGAATTCATGTAGGTATAAGCACGAATGTTCAGTCTGTTCGGGTCCACACCCTATGTTCAGGTGTTTTAAAAGGGCTTCTGGACCTCAACAGACCTTCAATAGGGAATTTTCAAAAAGCGCAGACTCCGTGGTTAGGAACATATCCAAATCGGGAGAAGGCGGAGCTTCTGCTTAATGGTTTTAGTAAGGGTTTCGTGGTTCCCGGTTTTAAAGGCCCAGGATGTATTTGGACTGAGAACTTAAATTCGGTCCATTTAAATTTAGAAGTAGTAAGGGACAAAATTAATAAAGAAGTGATAGCAGGTAGAGGGGCGGGTCTTTTTTCGGATCCGCCATTCAAGTATTTTCGTATTTCCCCTCTAGGTCTATTACCTAAGAAAGCTTCCTATGAGTTTAGGTTGAGCCATCATTTATCTTACCCTGAGAAATATTTGCTTAATGATGAAATAGATAGTCAGTTATGTTCTGTTTCTTATAGTTCTTTTGATGAAGCAGTCAAATTATTGAATTTGTTTGGTAAGAATTGTTTATTGGCCAAAGCAGATATAAAATCAGCCTTTCGTTTATTGCCAGTGTGTCTAGAAGGGTTTAATTCATTAGGCTTCCAATTTGAGGGACAATATTACTTTGATAAATGTTTGCCGATGGGCTTTTCGTTATCATGTTCTTATTTTGAATCCTTTTCTAGTTTCATTCATTGGGTTTGTATGTATTTAGTTAAATAAGGCGGTTTATTACATTATCTTGATGATTTTTTGTTTATAGGTCCCCCTAGTTCAGTTGTTTGTTTTTTGTTATTGAATCGTTTTTATGAAGTTTGTAGGCATTTTGGTATCCCTTTAGCAGAGGAGAAAACAGTTTTTCCTTGTCGTTAAATAGAATTTTTAGGTATAACAATAGATACGGCATCAATGGAATTTAGGCTTCTCGTCGAAAAGGTGAACAGGTTATTAGAATTGATCAGAAGGATGTTAGTGGTTAAGAAAATAACATTGCGGGAATTACAGAGTCTTTTGGGGCTTTTTGTTTTCGCTTCTAGAGTAATACCTATTGGGAGAATATTTTCAAGAAGGTTATACATGGCTACTAGTGGCCTTAAATCTCCATAATTGCATGTGAGATTATCTAGGGAGTTAAAAGATGACCTCAGAGTATGGGAGGAGTTTCTCATTCATTTTAACGGTACTAGTATTTGGCAACGGGAGTTTATAGATGGGGATACAATATTCACTGATGCTTCTGGTTCCTGGGGCTATGGAGCCTTTTTGCAGGGTCAGTGGTCAGCTGAGCCATAGCCTGAGTCTTGGAGAGCAGGAGGAGTTACATGAAATTTGGTTTTATTGGAATTATTCCCATTGGTGGTGTCATTGATTATTTGGGGTAAAAAGTTAGCGGATAAAAGAGTATTATTGCATACTGATAATAAAGGGGTATTATTTGCAGTGAATTGTTTATCTTCTAACAATAGGATGTAGTCAAGCTATTACATGTGGTGGTTAGCTGTTGTCCTTTTAGAAATATATGGTTGAAAGCTACTCATATAGCTGGTAAAGTTAATACTATAGCAGACTCTCTTTCTCGTGCGCAGTGGAAGGAATTCTATGCCCTGGCTCCGAACGCAGAGAAGGAAGGTATCCCGTGTCCACCTTACCTTTGGGAAATAATCTGGCACTGATGTGTGAGAAGATCCGGAATTCGCTAGCACCTAATACGTGGAACGGGTATGCTGAAGCTTGGAATAAATTGGAGTTTTTTTGTATTAGGAATAATTTTAATGTTTTTGATAGTGAAGTGGGGTCAGTTATGGAGTTTATTTGTCAATTGGTTAGAGCTGGTTTGGGTTTTTCAGCTATTCAGAAGTCGTTGGCAGGCGTATCTTTCTTTTTTAGGTTAGCAGGTCTTTTTCCTATAAATAGTTATTTTGCGGTAAAGCAGTTTATGAAAGGTTTTAAGAAGGGTAGTTTTGTTGCTGATGTTCATAGACCAGTTACAGTGGATTTATTGTCTAAGTTGGTTGTTGCTGCAAATCATATTACTTCGTCAGTTTTTGAGTTTAGTTTGTTCAGATCAGCATTTGTGTTGGCATTTTTTTGGTGCACTCAGAGTTAGTGAGCTGGTCGCCTCTAATGTTCGTGCAAGTCGTCATTGTTATTGTCTGATATTAAATTGTTTCAAAACTCAGTTAAGATTACAATTAGGAGATCAAAGATGGATCAAGTAGGTAAGGGTTCAATTGTCTCACTAAATCAGATCTGTGATTCTGAAGTCTGCCCAGTGTTAGCGGTCAAAGAATTTTTAGAGGTTCGTCCAGCTGGAAGTAATTCATTTTTAATTCATGAGGATGCTACCTTTTTATCAAAATTTAAATTTAATGCAGTGTTTAAAAAATGCTTGTCATTTTTGGGACTAGGATCCGAACGTTACTCATCCCATTTGTTTCGTATTGGGGCGGCTACTGAAGCCTCTAGAATGGGTTTGGATAAGGCTTTGATAAAAAGAATTGGAAGATGGGAGTCAGATAGTTACAAGATGTATGTTAGACCTAATTTAGTTTTATAATTATAATTCTTTTTCAGATTCTGAGCAGATCAGAGTTTGGATTGTCAGACATTCATTCATTTTCTGGGCAGAGAAAAGAGCCTCTTTTCGTAACTATTCTCAGCAAATGTTTTTTGATTGTCCTTCTGTCTGTTTGTATTGGCTAGGTTTCAGAGGATTACGCTGGCAACAGGTGATTCCTATTATAAAAGGAGAATTACAGTCTTGTCTTCCTCCTCAGGTTTTTATACTCCATGTTGGGGGTAATGATCTGGGTAGGAACAAAACATTGGACTTGTTGGCGGAAATGAAAAAAGATCTGATTTCTATTAGTCAGCTGGTTCCAGGAGTTGTTATAGTTTTTTCTGAAATTATCCCGCGTTTTTTATGGAATAATTTTCATAAATTTTTTTTTATTAAGATTTGCAAAAGAATTAATAGGGGCGTTGAGAAATGTATGCCTTCAGTTAATGGTTGGTCCTTTCGTCATGCAGAGCTAGATGGTTCTGTTTTAGGTCTTTACCGTGAGGATTTGGTTCACCTATCTGATATAGGTCTTGACATTTTTAGCAATGGTTTGCAGTCTATCATTGAAAGGGCCGCGGTTTTGTTGGGGGGGGGGGGGGCAAGTGTGTCTAATGTCGCACTTGCCTGTTGGGGTTAGTCGCCCAGCCTTCTGGGTGGACAAATGATAAGTGGTAACAGACTTTATTATTATGGATATTTTAAATTCATAATGGTTTATTTGCTTTTGGTTTATGTTACCCCCAAAATTTAATAAAGACCGCAGCCTTTTCATCCACAATGAATTTTGTCATTATTTATAGGTTATTTATGATATGGTCTGTTTATTGTTGAATA